>NC_071992.2:71796413-72102282 GCF_028885655.2 Pongo abelii
CTCCATAGTTTACACTCTAACTATTATGATGGCAATATGTTTAGGTTGGTGTGGTATAAAATAGGAGAGAAGTGTTGCAGCTGGAGTCAGAGTTTGAGTGGCAGCTAGGAAACCTTCATAGGATAAGGAGTCCCTGAGTCCACCCTGGTTCCGCAGGCTAGAACAGTGACGTCCAAGCCAAAGAAATCACCATTTCAGTTCACAGAACTATTGGTCTAAGCAACAGTTTTTGAGCTGTACAACTGGGACAAATAAAAGATACAGTGGTAGGAGACAGAGATTCCCAATTCAATTTACCTCTGATGGCTGTGTATGTTGGGATGAGTCACAGATCTGTGGTAATGAAAGTGCTTGAAGATTAATGAGGCTGACTACAGTAAAAGTGAGCCAGGAGCTCAATGTCTAAGTCATCTCCTTCATTATTGCTTAAATAATACCAGAGCAAAGATGAGAAGAGGAAAATCATTTAGGTAAATGTGACTGATGAGACAGTAGCTGTCACATTAGGTCGTTAGTTAGTGTGCTGTTCTAAGGACTGGAAAAGTACAAGAGTAGTGAACAGTTTGCATGTTCATTTTATTAGACATATTAGTTTACTATTTCCTGAACATTAGCAGGTGTTAGCTTTGGCTCTGTAGAACCCAATGGACACTGTGGTGCCGTTTGGACAGGATTCAATTATTTATTAAATTTCACAAATTTCTCCTCTGACAATATTAACAGCAGTGGTGTAAAATCAAGGTGCACAGAAAGCAAGAAAACTAAGATGAAAGTCTTATTCAACCTGGCTTCCTCCTCCATTGACTATTCCATCATCCTTTTCTCCTTACTGTGGTTTTATGGACTCTGCTGTTCTTTCCGCCCATTGCCTCTAAACCCATTCATTGCAGTCTAGTTCTTAATGCTTTACTGTTCTGCTATTGAAGACCACCAGAGATCTGCAAAGTGCCAGATGAAATGACCTCTCTTGGAGGTGCTCATTTGATTTGACATATCCTACCTGCTCCTCACCAGTTCCGTGTCTCCTCAAATTCAGCGTCTGCTCAGAAGATGAGCCATGCCCTTCTCTAGAAGGCAGCCCCAGGTTCTTGTGGGCCCTGGGCACTTCTACTTTCTCTGGCCCCTTCTTTCACAAAAATATTTTAAAATTATATTTTACAACTGTGTGTGTATAAAGACAATTATTATATATTAAGCCATTTGTTTCAACCTAAGAGTTTTCGCTTTTCTTCAGATTTTAGAATATATTAAAGCCTCTTCATGGTCCTGTAGTATCCTAGGCCCTAGGCACTGTGTCTCAGAACCTGCGGGAGAGCCACCCCTGCCTGCTTCATTTTCTTCAGATCCCTCATCAGCTGGACACAGTGCTCTCCACTTGTTTGCGACCTGCCTTCCCCTCATGAAAGGGTGAGTCCGATGAGGTCAGAGGATCTGCTGCCTTATTCACAACTCTGTCCCAGCACTTAGAAGAATGTCTGGTATGTTGCGAGGTTTCAATAAGCATTTACTGGATGAGTTGATAATGAATGACTTTCTTTTTGAGTTTCTTCTCTTGGCCTCTGTATTTTTTTTTTCTTTTTCTCCTTTTTTGTTCCCTCTTCTTCCATCTTCCCTTCAAATGTAGCCTCGATTTCTCCAGCAAGTGTGTAGGTCCACATTTGCTGCGTGTTTCACACATTCCTCTCCTCAGTGCCATCTTCTCAACACGTATAAAACAAACTCACTACCTTCTCCCTCTCTCCTTGGTGTTATTATCAGCATTGTTGCTATTATTATAATATCTCCATACTAGTAATGCCATTCTCATGTTTCCAGTTGCTCATGCCTGATACAAGAAGCCATCTTAGCATTCCCCTTCCAAGTTGTATGGGATCCAATCTGTGCCCAGATTTGCTGGGCCTTCCCTGACCATTTGAGGTGTATCTGCATCCTCTCCATGTTGCCCACACCTTCAGTAAGTTTTGTTTGTACAAGCGTACTGGCCTCTCAACCAGTCTCCAGATCTCTTGTCTTTCCCTTTCTTATTCCAGAAGTCACACTTCTTTCTAGAAAATTTCCTTAGTTAAAATATTTGGTTGATGCCTATTGCAAACAAAGTAAATTTAAACTGCTCAGTTTGATATTTAACACCTTGGCTCCAACTTAAATGCCTAGCTTTATTTCTACCACTCCAACAGACTCTATGGTCCTGCCATGCCTCTATGCTTAATAGTTCCTAAAAACATACTCTATATATTTTCTGCATTCTTTGTTCAAATTACTCTTTCTGTCTAGAAGGCTACCTCCTACCCCCAATATACATGCATCTGAATGCTCCAGTGGAGCACAAAACCCTGGCAGGTAGCTATTAGACCTTACACAACTCCGCCCCTCCCTGATACTAATGCAGTGCTATACATACAGAAGCAAATCAGTAAATGTTTATTAAGTTGAACTCCAAAAAATGAACAAAAGGAATGTAAACATAAAGAGCAAAAACATCTACCATGGTATCATATTTTATATCAAGAAATGACAATTTTAACTTTTTAAGAAGAGTACAATCAATAACTAAACAGCAATCATCCGTTTAGGTAAATCTACTTACATCAGTACAATGTTAAGCTTTATAACCATTTAGTATGACAAACTCAGGCAAAGCTAATTTCAACCTGGATGAATATTTCCATTTCAGAGATTAATCCAATCAAGTAAATTAATCAGTAACATCTGCCTTGTCTCAAGAAATGTCTTGATCACTGAACTAGCTTTAATGAGATAAGCAACTAATTGTATTATTCCTCTAATACAGGACAAGGACAGGTTAGGCTACAAAAAGGAATAATGTGCTTCAGTGTAAGAAAACACAGATAGTGTGCAATGTTAATTCAACCATCTAAGAATCTGGAAATGGCATTTATATTAAACGCATGACATATCCCTCTTTTCATTAACCTCAAATTTTCTTATTTTATAAACAAACAAACAAACAAACAAACAAAATATGTTTCTTGTGAAAAGTTTGCATAGCACAGCAAGCCAAACTCAGAACATGGTAATAATAATAATCCCACTACACAGAGTAAATCACTCTTGGTATTTGTTGTAGAAATTTTGTCATTATTTTGTTTTGTCCTTTGTTTGTGAGTGTGTGTTATGTGTGTATGCATGTATAAGGTCATATATTCATTCTTTGCATATGCATATTATAGAATTTAGATCATACTGTACATATTTTTAACTGGTCTATTTTTTGAATAATATGTCACACCATCTCCCTATGTCATAAATATTGTTTCGTAACATAATTTAAACAACTACATACTAATCCATTTCATTATTGTGCTATATCCAGAATGTTTTCAGTAGTTTGCTATTTCATAAACAGTACTCTGAACAGAGCCTCGTGCTTTATTTCATATATGCACTGTTTTTTATTTCCTTAAGATGAATTCCTATGTGTGGAATTGCTGGGCCAAAAGATATATAAAACATTATGACTTTTACTCAGTATGGCCATACTCTTACACAATATATCAAATTAAACTGACATTGGCATTCCAGGGGTATGTCCACATGCTCTCAATCTTATTGATAATGGATGGTAACATATTTTACAGGTAAGACTGAGTTATTTAATATACTTGTTCCATCATTTGCACTTCTTATTTTGTGAACTTATTTTGCATACTCTTTGAACATTTTGCAAATGGAAACATGTTACTTTCCCTATTTCATTTCAAAGAGTTCTTCGTAGTCTTTTCTTTCTGAAGTATTTCAATAGAGAATAAGGTGGGAAGAGTAATATAAAATACATTTGAATCTACCATTTAGCTTTATTGAATCTTAACAATTTGCTCTACTTATTCTGGTCTTTTTTTTTTTTCTTAAGCTCTACTACATTACCCATAAAGAAGGAGCTCTTGTTTGTCTCTCTCTCTCTTTTTTTTTTTTTTTTTCTGAGAGAGAGTTTCACTCTGTTGCCCAGGATGGAGTGCAGTGGCTTGATCTCAGCTCACTGCAACCTCCACCTCCTGAGTTCAAAAGATTCTCCTGCCTCAGCCTCCTGACTAGCTGGGACTATAGGCACATGCCACCACACTCGGCTAATTTTTGTATTTTTTAGTAGAGACAGGGTTTCACCATATTTGCCAAGCTGGTCTCAAACTCCTGACCTCGTGATCTGCCTGCCTCGGCCTCCGAAAGTGCTGGGATTCCAGGCATGAGCCACCACGCCTGGCTTTGTTTGTCTCTGCCTTGACATAATTACTTCTTTCCACCTAAAGGGAATCCTCCTACTTCCTTTGGCCCTACATACTTTTTATATATAATATTACTAAAATTGTAGGTATTTATATACCTGTAAATTATAAAATTTGGGTTGATAATGTATAATACATATGTTTATATGTATTTAGACTGAGAGACTAAAGTCTAAGAATATATGTATAATAAATCTCCATATAAAATACAGTATATATGTGGATACTGCTAAAAGATCAAGTTATACATACGTAATCACTAGTAGATTTGACTCATTGTATGTAATTGAAGATTCTACATCTATATCTGTCAATGAAGTTGGTTTATACAAACCTTTTCTTGTGCTTTTGTTTTCCTATTTGGATATTAAGCTTATACTAATCTCATAAATAAGTTGGCTGTATTTCCTCCCCTTTTAGCTCTAAAATATTTTGTTCAAAAATGGATTCTCTGCTCTTTGAAGTGTTGGCAGAAAATTAGCTATAAAATTAAGTCTCTATTGCATCTAAAACTATATGCTTCCATCATTCAAAATATTGTTTATTTACTCTTTTTCTCTCTTTTCCTTGATAATATTTGTTAGGATTTTATCCAGTTTCTTTGATATATTATGTTTTCATCTATCCTGTATGTTACAAGCATTTTTTCTAATTTACCATTCAAGCATCAGTTTTGTTTATGTACCTTTTCATATAGAATAGTTTTTATATTTATATCTTTACTTCTATTTGTTTATTTTTAAGTGTTATATATCCTCTGGTATCATTTGTTTTTATTTTTTAATTTAGCTATTTTGTATATTTAAATATTTTTAAAATTTTTAGTTTATATTGGAAACTGGGAATCTCAATGAATTTTTTTTCAAATGTTTTGCCAATTGTTCCAACATCAATTATTAAGTTTTTACTTCACTAATTTGAAAATCCAGATTATTATTTCCCAAATTTTATGAACATTTGCCCCTATATCTATTTGAATTCATGGATTTCTCCCACAGCTTATTATTACATTTTATAATATCTTTTTTAAATGAAAGTAAAAATATGCACTGCTTTATTTTTTTCTTTCTTTAAAATTGTTTGGTCTTTCCTTTCAGACTCACCTTGTAATTATTTCTATATTCTCACCAAATTTTGTTTTAGAACTTAATCCAATTTACATTAAATACATTGATTAAAATAGATATGGAGTAATATTTTTATAGTATTAAGTTTCCACATTCAAGAAGGCAATATGTCATTTTCTTTCATTCAATTTTTCTCTTTTGTATTTGTTTAGTGAAGTTTTGTTGTTTTCTTCATAAATATCATTTAAGTTTTCTGTTAAATTTATTCATATATATTTTATAGTTTTCCACATGCTGGGAATGGAATCGTTTCTGCTTGTTTGCTTTCACTAATTTGTGTGTGTGTTCCAGGTTCTTGTTCTCTTGCAGGAAAATTTGAAACAACTGCAAATAATAGTTGATATTCATTCTCCAGCCTGATTAATTATGTGATGTGAGCTTTCGGCACACATTGCCATAATTTAGCCATGGCGATGCTTTCATTTTCAGATAGTTTTGTGATTTTAGTAAAGATCCCACACAGCTGGCTCTTGAGAACCCTGAGGAGCTTGGCTCTTGGTGAGGAGGGGTTCCCATCTGCTGCAGCTACTCAGTTCAACTGCAGCGCCATGTTCAATTCAAGTGCGTTCCCAGTTCTGGGTCAAATGGCCCCACGTGCCTTCATCTTATCCTAATGGCCCTGTGAGATTGGAGTTACTTTTGTCATTCTGAGGAGAGTGTCCTTTAGTTCAGAAGGTGATATACCTTCTGAATATGCGTCAGGGTGCTCTTTCTGTCACATAACATAATTTGGAATTTCATCCATTGCTTCAAAGAATAGGAAGAAAGCATAAAGAGTATCCTAAGTTTTTTCATGGGGTTAAGCTTTGCTTTATGTGGCTTATTCCTACCATGAGAAACTTGGGAATGGGAAGTTAAATTTAACATGTGTTCCTGCAGAAAATATGCATTATAAATATTGCCACTAAACAATGATATCTAGCTCAAGTTCATTATAAGGAGATCTCTCAGTCAACTTGAACAATTGACATTCTGTTCTCAATTATACTATTTGCTTATTGAATAAATAGGCATTAAAGTCTGTTGTCTTCAATAAGAACCATTCTTATATTCATAAGTGACAAATTATACTTGTGTATTCTCTTTTTTCTCTGAAGCTAATTGCTGAGTAAATGTGATTTAGGTCTATTTTTTTAGAACATTGCTTTTATGTATGATATTTTAATAAGAATCACCAGGGCCTAGATTTAAGGGCTTGAAAAACTAATCATTAGTTTAGAAATAGAAAAGCTAAAATGGCGAAGGGTATGAACAGACACTTCTCAAAAGAAGACATTTATGCAGCCAAGAAACATATGAAAAAAAGATCATCATCATTGATCATTAGAGAAATGCAAATCAAAACCACAATGAGATACCATCTCATGCCAGTTAGAATGGCAATCATTAAAAAGTCAGGAAACAAGAGATGCTGGAGAGGATGTGGAGAAATAGGAACACTTTTACATTGTTGGTGGGCATGTCAATTAGTTCATCCATTGTGGAAGATAGTGTGGCAATTCCTCAAGCATCTAGAACCAGAAATACCATTTGACCCAGCAATCTCATTACTGGGTATATACCCAAAGGATTATAAATCATGCTACTATAAAGACACATGCACATGTATGTTTATTGCGACACTGTTCACAGTAGCAAAGACTTGGAACCAACCCAAATGCCCATCAATGATAGACTGGATAAAGAAAATGTGGCACATATACACCATGGAATACTATGCAGTCATAAAAAAGGATGAGTTCTTGTCCTTTGCAGGGACATGGATGAAGCTGGAAATCATCATTTTCAGCAAACTAACACAGGAACAGAAAACCTAACACCACGTGTTCTCACTCTCAAGTGGGAGTGGAACAATGAGAACACATGGACACAGGGAGGGGAATATCACACACTGGGGCCTGTTAGGGGGTGGGGGGCTAGGGGAGGGATAGCATTTGGAGAAATACCTAATGTAGATGATGGGTTGATGGGTGCAGCAAAGCACCATGGCACGTGTATACCTATGCTACAACCCTGCATGTTCTGCACATATCCCAGAACTTAAAGTATAATTTTAAAAAATTTTAAAAAAAGAAAAGCTAAAATGATGTAAATTCATGAACATAGAAGAAATTGAGTCGGGGTGGGGGGGTTTAAATCCAAATCTAAAGATATTATTAATGAAATTTTGAAACACTTTAAAATCATAGAAGAATAGACTTAGCCTGTATAATGTATTTTCAGAAGGTTGAGGACAGCTCTCTAGCTTTGAGAAAATAAATCTTATCTACTCAACTGTTAATACCTGTTATTTCTGTCAGGTGAGTAAGAAAAAAGCATGCAGTTCACCAAAGGATGCCATGAAATCATACTGATGACACTCATTAAGAAAGTTATTTCTTTAGTAGAAACAAATACTATGCACTTTCTAACTCATCAAAACCACATTGTCAAGCCTCAAAATATCCTTCATTCTCTTATTCAACAAATATTTATTGAGCAGTATTAAGTATAATAGCTTGTGTCTTCAAGAAGATTAGTAAAATGAGATTGGCAGAAAAATTAAATAAATGAAATGTACTTTAGGCAGAAGGTGATAGGTCTTACATAAGAGGGTGCTATTGCACACAAAGGAAGGGGCAGTTAAACACTGAGGAAGGAGGTGCTATTCAGAGATGGTATCAGAAACGATGCAACATCACTTATGCTGAGAAAAGACAGAGAAGGAGGAGGGAAGAATAAGATAGAGGAAGAAGAAGAAGGAGAAGAAGAGGAGGAAGAGGGAGGGAGGAGGAGAAGGAGGAGGAGGATGAGAAGGAGGGAGAAGAAGAAGGAGAAGGAGAAGGAACAACTAGCAGTTAGCCAGCCAACTCAAAGGCAGTGGGAATGCATTCCCAAAAGGGGAAATCGTCTTAGTGACCACTGAGAGGTGGGCCAAGAAGAAGCAGAGAAAGGTGGGGGATTGAAGGTGGGAGGTAAGGGGGTGACAGACACATAGGACAGAGCCCAGAAAACAGAAATAGGGCTTGTGATGCACTTGGAGGTGACAGGGCTGTGGAGTGTGAGAGGTCTGGGGAGAGAGCTGTAAGACACCGGCTAGGTAAGCAGGCCCAGATCATCCTTGTGAACTAGACCTAGGAGTTTGGAACTTTAAATAGGGTATTGCTATGAATAGATGTTGGGCAATGTGGAGAATGAATTGGTAGGTACTGTTAAAGAAACATGTTAGAGATGGTAAGGAGGTTGTTAAAAGTGGGGCTATTACAGCAGAGTTGCTATTAGGGGAGAGATTGGGCCCAACTCTCAATAAGGAAAAGTGGGAATTTACAAACAAGGCACAGATGAGGGTCGGTGAATGGAAAATTACTAAGAGGAAACATCAGGGATAAGATGGGATTCTGGCTAAACTGACCTAACAGGATTCTTGCTGAAGGGAGGCCAGGGTGTACCAACATTACCTGGGGGATGGCGGAGGGTGAGAAACCCCATCAGATATCAAGGGTGATCAGATGATCCAGGTAGAGAATTCTGGCTACACTAACAGTATTCTTGCTAGAACTAAACCCTTCAAGGAAGAACACAGGGGCCCAAGGTTTGGCCTAGTCAGAAAGAGAGCTCAGTCAGATCAAGCTGACTAGAGCTTGATCAAGGAGAGACTCTTTGTCGGTATATTTATGCTCAATATCATATTCTTGTTATGGAGGCAGAAAGCATCACCTCTGCAACAAGCATTGCCTGCTCTCAATGCACTTTCTCAGTTCACTTGCCCCTTCCTTTATTTTGGCAGAAATCCTTTGCAGATAGACCTTGTTTCTTTTTTCCTGAAAATGGCCTTTTTTTTTAAAAGGAACGTTTAGTTAATTTCAATTTATATTGACAAAATTAAGCAGGGTTTTTGCTTTGTTTTGGTTTTCCAATGTTCCACTTTTATTAAGGGATTTCAGTCTCCTTCTTAGCTCTTTGGACTTTAGAGACTCTCAGTATTTGCCTTCTCATTTCCTACAGAGTAGGGAAGAGATCCCAAATATTGGGAACACCATGGATAGGAATATCTGGTTTCTAAAATAGAGACTATTGGAAAATTGTCAGAAATGCTAGTGGAAAGTTTATGCTGTTCCTGCATTTCATAAACAAACACTTATTAACCATGGTGTGCTACAAGGTGATTGGAGACTTTAAATGTTTGGATCTTTTTTTCATACCCCTAGTCCTTGAGAAATACATAATCTGAGCAACAAGAAAGGTGGAGAGACTAAAACAGATGAGAGGAAAATAGAAAATGTTTCTCCCCATGCAGCTAAAGTAGGGAAGGGTGGTTACAGTGAGGAAGGGGTTGTCCTGTCTTACTTGGCACAAAATCCACATGAAATTCAACTTGGTTTCTTTTAAATATGGCAGAGAGTCTTATTTGTTTTTAAGATGCCTCTAAATCAGAATTTAAAATAACTCTGGCTAACAGGGCTAAAGTGTACCTTTGTGCTGTCTGAGAAATGAACAGCTTACACAGCAATCTAAAACTGTAAGCAAGGAAAATGCTTAAGTCTTGAAACTATTTTAGGGCAATTTAGAAAACCACTTTATATGTAAATTTTGTTCCTGAACACTGAATATACTCATAAATTATCCATTTATTAAAGTATTTTCTTCATATAAGACCTTCCCCTTCCTACCCATCAGCATCTTCACAGACTGTGCTTAATGGACTTTAAAGTAATTAACTGAAATATCTTAATATTCTAAAATCAAAAATTTTCCCTTATCACATTGATGGTCTCCAAATTTCACTCTGCAAAGAATTTGCCAAAATTGCAAACCTAGTGTTAGAAAGGTAAGACAAGTCAGGTGAGTAAGTTGAAGAAAAAAAAAATTATAGTTCACCAAAGGACATCACTGCATGCCTCAAAGCATGGGGTCAGGGACATACAACTACAATAAGTCATGGGACAGTCTTTAGAAAAACAAATTCAACATAGCTGGATGCTATGGCATAGCACTTGTAGACCCAGCCATGCAGGAGACTGAGGAGGAAGGACTGCTTGACCCAGGAGTTTCAGTCCAGCCTTAGAAACATAATGAGACTCCATCTCTGTGGGTAAAATAAAAATAAAAGTAAATGCAACACAGATGTAAGCTATTCTTCTTGTTGAAAATAACAACTCATTTATTCTCTCAATTATTTTGGATTTATCCTAAATATTCGTTTCCCATGTTGTCAGTCTGTTGGTGAATCATAAAATGTCCATGCTGAAAGGGATGGTGGTGGATACAGTTTGGTCTGAGTGTCTGCCAACCCATGCTAGTGGGTTAAATGGTGGTCCCCAAAAATACATGTCCATGTTCTGATCCCCACAACCTGTGAATATTTACCGTGTATGGTAAAAGAGTGAATATGACCTTATAAGGCAAAAAAAGTTGTGATTAAGCTAAGGCTTTTTCAAGGAGGAGTTTATCCTGGGTGATCAGGGTGGACCCTGAATCCAATCATAGGTGTCCTTATAAGAGGAGGCAGAGGAAGATGACACAGAGAAAAGAATAGGAGGCAATGTGCCTGTGGAGTCAGGGACTGGAGTGATGCAGACACAAGCCCAGGAAGGTGCGGCCTACAGATGCTGATACAAGCAAACCGCAATGAATCCTCCCCGCCAGCCTCCAGAGGGGCATGGCCCTGCCCACACCTTGATTTCAGGCTTCTGGCCTCTAGAACCGTGAAATAATACATTTGGGTTGTTTTCAACCACCCAGTTTATGGTAATTTGTTAGAGAAGCAATAGGAAACTAAGACAGTGTCTCATTTCACAGGAAAGAAAGGGCTGAGGGCCACTGCCTCAACTCAGACAACCACTGATAACAGAGACTGAGGTGCAGGGCAGGCTTCCTCTTACCTGGACTCCAGGTCAGCACCAGAGGCCACTCCCGCACCCTCTCTCTGGCCGCCATTCTACTTGACATTTCTACCACGTTTGACACGATTGATCTTTCCCTTCTTTCTTGGATCCCACGACACCAAGCTCTTCAGAGTCCCCTCCTATCTCCACCCTCTTTTTCCCTCTATTTGTTTTATTTTGCCTTGGTCTTTGTTTCCGTGGCCATCTTGTATGGTTCAGCCCAAGCACTGTGCTGTCGTCTTCCTGATCTTAGCATTTCTCTGAAGGACCTCATTTGATTCCAGTCACAAAGGCTCCCTGGAACTCCAGTTGTGTTGTTTCAGCCTTCAGTTCTCTTTGGAGCTCTTAACCCCTTTCAAAGCTTACTTGGTGGCTTACTCTGCTTGGACATCCCAGGGTGTCTCCATCGTAACGTGCCAGAAGCTCAGCTCCCCTTCTTCTCCCTCAAACCTGCTCTTGCTCCTTCCTTCCCTGCTTCAGTTACCTGCACCCATCCTGGGAATTTTACAATCATGGCTCTTTAGCTTCTATAAACTGCCTCCCAAATGTCTCTTCCCTCTGCCCACTAGCCGCTGTCCTAATGTAAAAGTTCATTAATTCTGATGCAGAAAACTGCAAGAGCCTCTAAGTGGTTTTTCTCCCACCTCCACCTTTTGTATGTCTCTCAGATAAACACCTTGTGTTCATTCCTATTGCTGCTGTAGTAAATCACTACACACTTTGTGGCTTAAACAACACATATTTATTATCCCATATTCCATAGTTCCATAGTCTCACAAGTATCACTGGACTACAACCAAGGTGTGTCATCAGGGTCGTGTTTCTGGCAGCTCTAGAGGAGCATCCGTTTCCTTGACTCTTTCTTGGGGATCTATACAAACCCACGGAGAAGGGACCTCCTTTGCCGTTCAGTACCCAGGATCTGCTCTAAAAAGCCTTCCTTCGTGTTCAACCTGCTCACCTTAAAGAAGGAAGGGGATGGAATGCAACAAGAGCTTGTTTGTTCTTCAGAAATTAGCCATTCCTTATGACTTGAGGTCACAGCTAGATGACAGGAACTGCACATGTGTTTTATGGAATCTCAAGTCATCACTCTTTTGCCTAACTTTCCACCAGAGAACACAGATTAGTAAGAATTTTTTTCAGTTTGCAGAGAAACAAACTGCAGTTTATAGAAGCCTGTTTAAAACTGCCTGCCTTTGCAGGCTAACCTCAAAGTAACCAAGTAAAAAGTTTAAAAATAAAAATCTTATCACCTTCTGGAGCAGCTGGTATTTTAGATGTCAGCTCAAACCTTATCCAAATACTTTCCAAAATGATTCTTCAACGTGAATATTTTGAAAGAAGTGATTCTTCAAGATAGCCTTCTGCTGGAGCTCTTTGGACACATCATTCCTCCAAATCAGTTTTCTTTCCTCAAAGGCTTCTTGTTCCCTCGGACTTCTTTTTCTGCCTGTTTTTGCTGGAAACCATCGTCTTCATAACATCTTGTATCGGAATTAAGTTAAACAATGCCCTGCTCACCTACACTATCTTCATCCTCTTAACAACCCCCTTTAAGGCTCATTAGATCTAGACCCAAATACAGACAGAGATGAGCTGCTTCTCTTAAGAGAGTTGATTTAAGATACAATTCTTCAAATTAACTTTTAAGTTAGAATATTACACCTGTGACATTTCAGCCAGCAGGAGAGGTTTCCCACTAGCAAGATAATTTCTGTTGTTTTCAATTCTAGCTTCAAGGTTTTGAAATTCAACCAAAATCTCAAAATGTGGCCTTTCTAGTTGAGTGTAGAAGGAGCGATGCTTCCCCTGTGTGGCAGAGTTTGATATTTCACTCTGTGGAAACCAGATTTACAGACAAAACAAATGGGAGAAGCAAGCGCTGTTAAGAGATTTGTATTTTTATTTTAAACAACTCATATTGTAATTTTCTTTTTGGACAAAAAGCCTAGACCAAAAAGCTGATAGCAATTTTATAATATACTTAGAAAAATTTTCACTTGCTTTTCTTCTAAGTTTCAGAAGTTAGTAAGTAGCCTTCAGTCACTGTAAAAATAAAGAACATTATTTAAGGTTATGTAGTGCTCAAGGGGAAAGCAGTGATAAGTTCGTATATCTCTCTAGATCTTCTGTTTTATGAAATAATTATAAAAATAAAATTAAAATAATAATATCTATGCAAACAAAGTAAAATCCCATTCTTCAGAAAATGGTATATAAGACATACAAAAAATTGAAGTTGAAGAGTCCCAGAAGGAGAGTCAGCATCACCTGCCTAGGATGTCACTCTTCAGAGCCCCTGAGACAGAGGGCAGGCTGGAGGGCCTCGTGGGTAACCTAAACGAAGACACAGGCCATGTGACAGGAGCAGCACTTATCGCGGGAGATCCAAGATCCACCAGAGACACACAATTGTCTTGAGCCTTGTTTCTCTGAGTGTGCTCCCTGGACTAGCAACATAGGTATCCCCTGGGAGCTTCTTGGAAATACAGTGTCTCAACCCCACCTCTGCATTTTAACAAGATCCTAGGTGATTCCTGTGCACTTTAGTGTTTGAGAAGCCCTGGGGTAGAACAACTGGAACAACCAAAACCCCATTAGGAAAGAGATGTCATGGTCAAAGAAAACATCTGTGGTTAAAATGTGAGTCCCAGAATAAAAGAGACAAAGGTAAGTATCCAAACTGATTTGCAATCAGTTTCCTAAGGACAAGGAGTGACTTCCAGGGGTAATCGAAGCAGGTTAATTCTCTTGAGCAATCTTTGATAAGTCAACCTGGAAGAAGTCATTGTAGGAATAGCAGTGGTGATAATAGTGGCAACACTAATATTGATAAACACCTGGTAGGCACTCAGCATTGCTGGGATCTGTGCTCAGGGTTTTATGTGCATTGTTTAATTGAACTCTGTTGACAAGATTGATGTAGTGAAACTGTAGTGCAGTGAGATTAGTCCTGTGCCCCAGGCAAGGAGCTAGTAGGTGGAGAAAGCAGGATTTGAACCCCAAGTTCTTAGTCTAACATGGGCTACAGCAAATTTGGGCCAGACATATACAAAACTAGCAAGGCATTTCTCAAACTTAAGTGTGTATATGATATAGCCTGAGAAGTTTGTTAAAATGCAGATCCCTGGACCCCAGTGCCAAACTTTTGAATCAGGGAGCCTAAACGTAGGTCTGTGATTTTTTTTTTTTTTTTTTTTTTTTTTTTTTGAGACAGAGTCTTGTTCTGTTGCTCAGGCTGGAGCGCAGTGGTGCAATCTTGACTCACTGCAACCTGCACCTCCTGGGTTCAAGCAATTCTCATGCCTCAGCTTCCCAAGAAGCTGAGATTACAGGCATGCACCACCATACCCAGCTAATTTTTGTATTTTTAGTAGAGACTGGGTTTCGCCATGTTGGCCAGGCTGGTCTCACACTCCTGGCCTCAAGCAGTCCACCCACCTTGGCCTCCCAAACTGCTGGGATTAGAGGTGTGAGCCACCATACCCGGCCTGAATCTACTTTTTCAACCATTACCTCCAGGTGATTCTGAGATGAGTGGTACAAGAATGATGCACAGAAACACTGCCCCAATAACAGTGGAGAACAGCAGATTTCATCTGATTTATAGATTGAGTTCATATGTGAGATATTAGCTGCACAAAAATTCTGCACTTTAAAGATGGTTGAAAATTGACCTTAGCTTAACATTGAGAGTTCACTACCTACCCTCCCGGACCCATCTCCTGTTGTGCTTAGCCTAGAACATAGAATTCCACATAGAGGCTCTTGTTTTTACTGAGATACTTGGGAAAATGGCAGGAAATTTAAGGATTTAGGGATATTTCACATCAGGATTTTTGCTGTGGCTTCCTCTTGGCATTTATCAATATCTGCAGGGCCTTCTTCTATGATGAAAAACACTTACTACCATTTTTCTAATATTCAATTTCTCATTTTAAAATTGACATTCTTCTAAATATGCTCATACTGTTTATATCAAAACTACATCAAAGCATATGACTGTAATAAATAAGGTATCTCAAGGCATCTAAAAACTATTTGAAAACTTAAACTCTTTGAAAGTCAAATATGTCATATTCTCTTAAATACTTAAAATTTCTTAAAAGCAAACAAAATTATCATAAGGTATTACAGTAATGAGTCACTTTAGTTGCACTAACAGTGATTCTTAAGTACTGTTAGTATAGATTTCAAAGTGCTTCTTCATAATCTCCATTCCATTCTTATTCTTATTTCTTTCCACGGGTACCTTATTTGGAAATAAAGTCATTGCAATTGTAATTAGTTAAGATGAGATCATACTGGAATAGGTTGGGCCCCTTATCCAATATGACCGGTGTTCTTATAAAAGTGGGGAGTTTGGGTACAGACACACAAGGAGAATCCATGTGAAGATGAAGGTAGAGATCCTGTTGATGATTTCACAAACCAAGGAATGTCATAAGATGGTTAGCAAACTATCAGAAGTTAGGAGAGAGTTGTGGAGAAGATTCTCCCTCACAGCACTAGAAGAACAAACCCTGCCAACACATCAATTTTGGATTTCTAGCCTCCAAGTGTGAGACAACACATGCCTGTTGTTTAAGCCACCCAGTTTGTGGTCCTTTGTAACAGCAGCCCTAGAAAACTGATGCAAGTAAAACTTTCCCCACTTCATCCAGAGGAGCAGGGCAAAGACCACAAACCAGGGGATTAGGTGCAGGTAGACAGTGTGAGGACTGACACCATGGAACTGAACAAAAGATTTCTTTCTAAGCAACAGAGGATAAGGGGTGCCTCCCTGGAATTCTGATTATGGATGTGAAACTTAATGTGGCTCTGTTTTTGGAGATTTATGATCTTAGAGAACACTGTGCAAGTCAAGAATATTAAATAAACAGATTCATAACTGGGTTTTTAATGCTTTTTTATTTGCTCATTATAATAGAGGATACTTAGAATATGGACCATTTTTTAATCACTTCTAAAACTGTAGTATTTTGAAAGCACCAGAAACCTTTAAGATGTCTTAACTCCTTAGTAACTTCAAGGACTATTTACTTCTTCCCTTTTAACTTTTGTGGGTGGCTCTTCACCATGGAGTTCCCAAAGTGCTTGACCCTGGATTCAAGTTCTCCCAGAGAAGGACTGGGCTGCCCCTGGGACATTTCTGCCCAAATCTCTCACTCATTCTCACAGGGCCCTTTTGTGGTTACACTTTGCCTCTGGATTAAAAATGCCCTAAATTATCAGGTCTGACAAATCAGGAATGCTTTGGATTCTTTTACAGCCCCTATCTTCTCCCAATAGTTACAGCTGTTCCCAAATGTCCCATCTTCCTAAAACAGCCAAATAGGAGCCAGGGGCTTACTCCGAGAGAGGCGGGGTCAGCAAACCTAAAGCTTTGGTTTATTTGGTCTGTTGAAATGACATCATTTCTCCTCATTCCCCACCAAGGCCACCGTACTGACAGCCTCCACATGGGCTCGGGACCTCACGTTCTACTCTTGTCAGGGTGGGGCCAACCTGCTCACCCTACCACTTAGGGAAAAGTAACAAAAGCCTTGGACCCACTCCCCTGAACCCCCGTACTCATCCCACTCAAACCTGCAGCATTCGCTGTTTCCACTGCCTCAGCCTGTGCCCCTGCTGCCACCTACATGCCAGTCAAAGGCACTGCATCTACTGCCCTAACAGCAATCATGGCTTTTACCTTGATTCTAGAAGTCCACGGGAGGGTCAGTAAACGTGGTAGGGATGTAAGTTCTGAGCACAAAAACAAGGGTGCTCTCCAATGTGGAGAGGTAATCTCTCCCCCTCCCCAGCCTAGCATCCCACAGAAGAGCAAGGTGCAGGTCAGTGGCCTGATAGGCCTCAGGCAATGGAGGAGGCTGTGGCTGTGGAGCTGGGATGTTGTTGACGCCTGAGCCTCTAGTCAGCAAGACCCTGTGAGAAACCTGTGGTTGTCAGGTTGTCTTCACAGGCAGGCACTGACTGACCTCTTCATCACAAACATTGACTGGTGCTGGGGGACCCTCAGTTCACCCTCACAGGTGGGTGCTGACTGGTGATGGAGGGTCCCCCAATTCATCCTCACAGATGGGCGTTGACTAGTGATGGGGGGTCCTCAGCTTCCTCTCAGGTGGGTACTGGTGATGGGGGTCCCTCAGTTCACTCTCACAGGTGGGCACTGCTGATGGCAGTCCCTCAGTTCACTCTCACAGGTGGGTGCCGACTGGTGATGGGAGACTCCTTGCACCTCATCTCCACAGGCAAATCCTGTTGTTTGGGTTTAATAGCTACCATTTCCTCTGCCCAACCGTCTTCCTTCTTTTTCTTTATATATATATATATATATTTAAATTATACTTTAAGTTCTAGGGCACATGTGCATTGCAGCACTACTCACAATAGCAAAGACTTGGAACCAACTTCCTTCTTTTTCAAACAGACCTTGCCCTGCCCCCTTGGATAGGAGAGAGCATCTATCCCAATCAGACCAACCACAATGTTCTGCAGGACTTTTGTTAAATTTACTGTTATTTTTATTTATTTTAATTTTGAATGAAAGCCACCAGAGTGTGCAATCCATGGGACTTTTATGTAAAGTTCCTGTGAACACTGTTCCATGTATGTGGCATCTTTGGAGAATGTGGGTCTGGACTCTGAGAAACATGTTCCCCATCTATGGAGAATGAAAGTCTATAGAAGGAGAGAACAAAAATAACACACCAGCAGACAGAGAAAGCCAAGGGAGAGAAAGAAGGAGGGAGAGATGACAACCTCACTCCAGCAGTCGATCTTCTCATTCCTAATCTCCTCTTTCTCAGACATTTCAAGTAATCATTTTTTGCTTAGGTTAATGCAAGTTAATTTATATCTCTAGAAGGCAAGAGAGTCCTGCTTAGTAAGACCAGCATGGGGCAAAGGTCTTTGGATCAGACAAGCATTTACAAGGGCTGGGAGAGGAGACAGTACCTATCTTTCAGGGCTGCATGACTGTTCCAAGGTGGTTCTATATTTTATCTCATTTTCTTCTCACATAACCCAGTGATTTTCACTGCTGTTAGGCTTGTTTCCAGCTGAGTGTCTTGCCCAAGACCATGCAGCTAATAGTAGGCAGAGGAGTTCCCAGGGCCGTCCCTCCTCACCAGTGTCCTGCAGTGAGCTTGCACGCTCATTGCCCTGCTCTGTCTCCGGAATCTCCTAATTCCTGCCTCTGACAAGGCTCAGGAATGAACTATTCCTTGGACCGTTGAATTAAACGCTGCTTAATTTCTACCTGTAAGGTACATGCATGCCCCCATCCCATAAGCTTCTAATCCCCTTGTTGACTTCCTACAGTAAAGGGGTCTTAGGAGGCAACCTTATTGAACTATTTGAGTCAAACATTTGGTGCTACAACTTATTGGGAACTGCTGGTGCATAAGGCCACTGCTTTTGCCAATCCATCCCATTGCTCTCAGGGGTCCAGGTGGAGGAGGGTGCCCTATTGCTACTGGAAATCTAGCCTTTACTGTTAGAGGCAGGATCATTTTGTTGTCTGACAGATGTTGCAATTTTAAATGTTTCCTTTTCCTGAGCTATGTAACCCACTGGGGTTTCCAGGATGTATTTGGCTTGTAGTCCAAAACAACTGTTTGACATGCTGAAGAATGTTTTATCACTTCTCCAGAGAAGAAAAAGTGGATTCGATAAAGAGAATTTCCCTGCGGCTCAGTGTCACTTGGTGGCTGACCTCCCACAGCTGCTACAGGCAAAATTACATCCACTTTTTAAAATATCTTCCGTGACAATGTTCTCTTTGAAAAATTAGGTCTGGGCCTCTGCCAGCTGGAGATCTGATGTAACCAAAGATCTTAATCCAGCTAGAGAAAGAAATTCACGGAAAACAGAAAGCAAACTGGGGTGAATGTGCTGTTTGCATTCCTACTGAGAAATAAGATCTGACACCATGAATATCTGGGAAGGACTCCCGCCAGAGCTGTGGGAATCTTGCTTCACAATAGGAAATCTGGTTTGAGAAAGAAACCACTCTGTTTCTCTGTCTGACAAGATGGAATCCTTCATTTCCTGATGTTCTCATGTTAAGCCCCTAAGCAAGACTGGCTGGCAAACAGCACTGCCGAGATGAGGGATGAAAGTTCTAGAGAGGAAATGGAGACAGTGTTAGGTGCTGGCCCCTGTCCGTGAATTCACTGTGAGTCACGTTTTTTCTCCATTTGTTCCAAACTCCAAACTGTTTGAGCAAGACAAATTAAAATTTGGGGAAATTACAAAAAAATTAAAAATCAGATATCATCTCCAAAATATTAGGTGGTACCTGGCACTCTTTTAGTAAAACTTGAATCTCTGTTGAAGCTCTTTGGAAACTCTGAAATGATAGTCCTGATTAAAGCCACCCAACAAAGTTCAAAGGAGGAAGAAAATAGCCTTTGAAATTATTAAAGAGCCAAGCCATTTGAAAACATGTCTGTACTTTCAAGATACTAAATAATTTTTAAAATAATGGTCTATATGCTCATACCTCATAAGGATATAGAATTCTTTACTATCTATTTATGAGCAAATAAAAAGCATTTTTAAAAATACGATTATAAATTTGTTCACTTAATGTTTTTCACTTCTGCATTAGTGCTTTCTAAGACCATAAATCTCCAAAATGCAGAAACACATTTAATTGAGTTTCATGTTCATAAACAATAAATTCCAGGAGGCACCCCTTATCATCTGTTGCTTACAAATAAATATTTTATCCACTTAGAGAAAGAGGTACTCTGTGGCCCCCCCAGTGAGATCATCTCAACCTGTGGAGAGAAACTATTCACCTGATCCTGTAGCAGCCGTGCAGTGTTGAGAGGAAAGTTCTCTGAGTGTTGTTTTCCTGATACCTGACATCCCTCTCAAATGTATGTGTCTTAGTTCAGAATTCCCTGTCTACCTGTAAGGTACGTGCATGTCCCCATCGCATAAGTTTCAAATCCCCTTGTTGACCTCCTACAGTAAAGGGGGCTTAGGGGCAACCCTATTGAACTATTTGAATCAAACATTTGGTGCTACAACTTATCGGGAACTGCTGGAATCACTGTGCCCACACGGGTCACAAGCATGCTATCCATACCTGAGCACTGGAACCAGCCCTCAGAGCTGTGGAGCAGCTGGATGCCAGCCTTCAGCACTCAGGGGGCCGCTTCTGCTAATGGCCACAGTGGAGAACTTAGAAATGAGTGATTTCTATGGTATAGGAATTATATCTCAATAAAACTGTTTTTTTTTTCCAAAAACATCTAGGGATTTATATTTAATGTTGACTCTAAATCAGTGATCCTCAAACTCAAACGATCATCAGCATCACCTGGAAATTTGTTCAAACACAGATTGCTGGGCCTCACCCTCACTGTTTCTGAGTCAGTAATTCTGGGGTGGTCCTGAAACTTTGCATATTCAATATCTTTCTGGGTGATTTTGATGCTGCTGCTCTGGGGGTTGTACTTTGCTAACCACTGCTCTAAAACAGCAACTTTTTGAATCAAGAAAAGCACTTGCTACAAACCAAAGCCTGCCTCCTATTTCTATGTGGTTTGTGGTTGGCATAGGCTGATACCTGAGAGGATAAAGAAACCCGAAGAGCAGCGAGAGTCAGCCAAGTCAAATGACCCTGTCAGCAGAACTAAAAGCCATCCTACCTCCCGACTGAAACAGTGCTGACAATAGCAAGGACAAGGTGTAGTTCTGAGAGTTGTTTATGAGCAACTGTGAACATACATTTATAATCACTAGCCCTTAGAACTGGAAAAACAAACAACTTTTGGGGGAACCATGTGTTCTTTTGTGGCCACAGACTAATGGAAGGAAGCCCCCATTCTCCCTTATCCCTTTTTTTTCAGGTAAGGGCGTATCAACCTTGCAATCATATTAGAGGCTTTATTTAATTGTATTAGTCCATTCTCACACTGCTGTAAGGACACACCCAAGACTGGGTAATTTATAAAGGAAAGAGGTTTAATTGACTCACAGTTCCGCAGAGCTGGGGAGGCCTCAGGAAACTTATAATCATGGTGGAAAGGGAAACAAACTCGTTGTTCTTCAAATAGCAGCAGGAAAGAGAAATGAGTGCCCAGTAAAGGAGGAAGCCCCTTCTAAAACCATCAGCTCGCATGAGAACTCACTATCACGAGAACAGGATGGGAAAACCACCCCCATGATTCAATTGTCTTCACCTGCTCCCACCCACAACGTGTGGGGATTATGGGAACTACAAGATAAGATTTGGGTGGGGACACAGCCAAACCACATCATTCATTAACATATTTCTCCTTTTTGTAATTTTTTTGTAACAAAGTGAGATTCTTAACTGAAAAACTATATTACGAATTTAAGCAAATGACAGGCACTTTAGATAGCTCTCTCTCCTCACCTTTCCTCCCTTTCTGTGTCATGATTCCACAGCTTACCAACTGTGTGGCCCAAGCCTCAATTTTTAAATCTGTACAATGAGAGTATGATACTACTTCTGAGGGCTGTCGAGAAGATTAAATGAGATAAAGAACATTCCAAACTTAGAACGGGGCCTGCTGTGCAACAAGCCCTTCATGTTAGTGGGTTCTGGAACCTGGCTGTCTTCAAGTTCTTCAGATCCAGGAGTTGCCATCCTGTACTATAATCTCAAATAGCAGAGTCTCCTCTGCCCCACGCTGTGTGCCTATAAAAAATGACCAGTGGGGATTTCTGGGAATCTGGGGAAAGCACAGCCATTCTCCAAATCAGTTCTCGTTGCCGTTTGTTATCTCTTGCTCCAGCCCTGTAGCCTTGTGTTTGGGTCACTTGCTACTTCTCATAGCTGTTTCCTCCTCTACTTAACTGTTTTGCTCAAGGTGCTGTCCTTCTTAGGGTGTAGCCTGGAAGACAGAAAGCCACTTGGCTATCAATATCTGATGTGGCCTGTTTTTGCTTGGGCCACAGGGTCCCTAAATTACAGATTAGCAATGGTTGAGATAGCATTTGATAGGGCTCATGGCTGCAAATTAACAACTCACTTTAGTTTCTACCTAAAAAGAATATATTAACATATAATAGGGAGCTCCCAGAATATCAGGAAGGGCAGAGAATGAAAGCCAGAAACAATACCCAAATTATACTGTGAGGTGTTCAAGAAAGACCCTGCAGCCACTGCCTCTGGGCACAGACACCTGAGATCATTGTGCACACCCTCTGCCAGACACTACCTTTCAAAGATTTGTCTTTCAAAGGGTTTGCCTTTCAAAGAGTTTGCCTTTCAAAGAGTTCCTCTGCAAGCTGATCTTTCACCATCACCCTCACTTTCATTACTTCACACCGTACTGCCTTCTTCACATCTGTGCTCTCCAGGTTGAAGCCACATGTGAGATTTGCAGAGTCCAAGCCACATATCAGTGTTCTGGTGGCAAAGAAGACTGGGAACAAGCGTTTCTGGTTCTACCATGTGGAGATGAAGCTGTAAACAGAGAGGTGTGATTCAAAGTTCTGTGAAGCAAGGAATCAAAACAAATATCCATACAGATATACAGACAGATGGGCCTCAGGACAGCCTTCCAGAGTCCCTTGCACACCAGTAAGGTGAGCAGAAAGATGTGAGGAGTCCCACAAGCCTCTATGGGGCACAGGAGTACTTAGAAGGCTGGTGGACCCAAAGGGCCTGGTCAGAGCAAGGGGAGTACAGAACACAGACGCTGATAACTGAAGTCCACTGTGGGATATTGGGACACTTCAGGCATAGATGCAAAAAGAATAAAAGGCCAATACCCAAAGGCTACAGCACGAATACCTTGAGCAGAGGCCACATTTTGAGAAAGAGAATGGTACTCGGACCAGACACGTATCCTGGAAACCAAGATAGTAATGGAAGCCTCTGTGAACTCTGCCACCCCAGGGGAAAGATGAAAGCAAAGGGAAGGAGAGAGCTCTGTGTGTGACGGCATATATGTAGCCAAATTGCAGGGTCAGTAACTCACCACTTGCAGAGTCCAATTAACAAGAGCGGGGTCTGATATAAAGACAGTGACTTTTTATGCCATAGCTCGCTTAGAGGAAGAAGTACAGGCTTCCTACCTTAATGGTACTGCTTCCCTGCTGGGGCAGAAAGCAGGGGTTTTTTAAAGGGGGGATTTGGCATGAATGACATGCAGGACAGGGGGCAAGCAGCGAGGGGTCTATGTGACTCGTTTCGGTGCCTTATCTACTGGGTGGTCGAGTTCTGCTGGCACCTTTACCAGCAGAACTAGGTTGTAAAGTGGTTGCTGTCCCAAGGTGCTCTGCAGGTGGGACAGAGTTTTGTAGCGGGCATACTTCGGGTTGTAAGTTGACTGTTGTCTTTCAAGGCAATCTCCTGGTGGAAGAGGTTTCTGCTCTGGAGCTCCTAAGCACATAGATAAGCTTGCCCTGTATCCCTGGTGAAGGAAAGGTAAAAGGTTATAATTGCATCTCTAAAGAGCTAAGTAGGAAGTGGGAAATAGGGAAAAAGGAGGAAAGATAAAAGAAGAAAAAAATATACAAAATAACTTATTCTCTTTCTCTTAGAAAAGTAAGGGTACTTGGTTACAGGTAGAAGGCCCAGTGTTATATCATAAATCAGTGTCATATTGAGTGTGCAAGTGTGAAAATGAGCAAAGACCAACCAAATAGGAAGAACAAAAACTATTTATACAGAGCTTGCTATAGCAAGGGGTCAACCACCATCACTGTGTTTTGGCAGAGACTGAAAGGCAGGCAGATGAGTGGGAAAACCTAATCGAGGAAAAAGCCAAGACTTCAAATGTGCTCTAAGTGGAGGCTGCTGCTCCGGAGAAGCTAGAGGTGACTGACTGGAAGGAGTGTCCTATGTAATTGGAAGGGGGGTACATCCAGCTTCCTCTGGTTAGTCCTAAATTGGAAGTAGAGACAAAAGTTAAGGAAGCTGCCAGTTATTGATCAAGTCCTGGCTATTTTGGGCAGATTATTACTGAAGTGATTGTTTAGCTTTTTGGATTGTTACTAGACATAGTAATCTGGCCACTTGCAAGTGTGACTTACAACAAGCTGGTTTTCTGGGCTGTTTATTATAGACAGGATGGTAGTTTCCCGGGAAGAATGCTTCAGGTTGTGTGTTGAAGCTCTATTTTCATATTGTCTGTCATTGTCCATTTTTGTCTCTCACAAGGTCAAGTTTTTTTCTTCATTAACTAGAAAAGATGTCCTAAAATTGAGCTCAGAAACACAAAAATTTACATTCTTTCAAATCAGGTTCATGATCACAAATTCTAAACCTACTTGTCCATATTATTGATATTCTCTGGCCTCAGTGAAGACTGCCTCATATATTATGACAGAGACCATAATTAGACTCCTCCATGTGATAACAGCTCCTATAGGACAAAATCTGCGTATGGAAGAGACTTTAGAATGGCGCTTCCAAACAAAAGAGCAGGATTTCCTACAGGTAACTTTGCTATCTTCTCCCTAAGGATGCTCCTCCTGCAAACACATTTTCCCCACACGACCTTTGAAAATAGCATTGTTGGGGTCGCTTCCAAGATGACTGAATAGGAACAGCTCCAGTCTGTAGCTCCTAGCAAGATCAACACAGAAGACGGGTGATTTCTGCATTTCCAACTGAGGTACCTAGTTCATCTCATTGGGACTGGTTGGACAGTGGGTGCAGCCCACAGAGGGCGAGCTGAAGCAGAGCAGGGCATCATCTCACCTGGGAAGTGCAAGGGGTCAGGTGATTTTCCTTTCCTAGCCAAGGGAAGCTGTGGCAGACTGTACCTGGAGAAACAGTACACTCCTGACCAAATACTGCACTTTTCCCACAGTTTTAGCAACTAGCAGACCAGACTAGATACCCTACCATGCCTGGCTCAGGGGGTCCCAAGCCCACAGAGCCTTGCTCACTGCTAGCACAGTAGTCTGAGATCGACCTGCGACACTGCAGCTTGATGGGGTAAGGGCGTCTGCCATTGCTGAGGCTTGAGTAACTCACAGTGTAAACAAAAAGGCTGGGAAGCATGAACTGGGCAGATCCCACCACAGCTCAGCAAGGCCTACTGCCCCTATAGATTCCACCTCTGGGGGCAGGGCATAGTAGAACAAAAGGCAGCAGACAGCTTCTGCAGACTTAAACGTCCTGTCTGACAGCTCTGAAGAGAGCAGTGTTTCTCTCAACATGGCATTCGAGTTCCAAGAATGGACAGACTGCCTCCTTAAGCAGGTCCCTGACCCCTGTGTAGCCTGAATGGGAAATACCTCCCAGTAGGGGCCGACAGATGCCTCAACAGGCAGGTGCCCCCTCTTGGATGAAGCTTCTGGAGGAAGGATCAGGCAGCGATATTTGCTGTTCTGCAGCCTCTGCTAGTGATACCCAGGCAAACAGGGTCAGGAGTGGACCTCCAGCAAACTCCAAAAGACCTGCAGCTGAAAGGTCTAACTATTAGAAGGAAAACTAACAAATGGAAAGGAATAGCATCAACATCAATAAAAAGGACATCCACACCAAAACCCCATCTGTAGGTCACCAACATCAAAGACCAAAGTTAGATAAAATCACAAAGATGGGGAAAATCGGAGCAGAAAAGCTGAAAATTCCAAAAAACAGAGCACCTCTTCTCCTCCAAAGGATCATAGCTCCTCGCCAGCAAGGGAACAAAAGTGGATGGAGAATGAGTTTGACGAGTTGACAGAAGTAGGCTTCAGAAGGTTGGTAATGACAAACTTCTCTGAGCTAAAGGAGCATGTTCTAACCCATTGCAACCTTTAAAAAAGGTAAAACAGATGGCTAACTAGAATAAACAGTGTAGAGAAGAGCTTAAATGACCTGATGGAGCTGAAAGACGAAGCACGAGAACTTTGTGATGCATGCACAAGCTTCAATAGACAATTCGATCAAGTGGAAGAAAGGATATCACTGACTGAAGATCAAATTAAGGAAATAAAGCGAGAAGACAAGATTAGAGAAAAAAGAGTGAAAAGAAATGAACAAAGCCTCCAAGAAATACACTTCTCAAAAGAAGACATTTATGCAGTCAACAGACATACGAAAAAATGCTCGTCATCACTGGTCCATCGAAGAAATGCAAATCAAAACCACAATGAGATACCATCTCACACTAGTTAGAATGGCAATCATTAAAAAGTCTGGAAACAACAGATGCTGGAGAGGATGTGGAGAAATAGGAACACTTTTACACTGTTGGTGGGAGTGTAAATTAGTTCAACCATTGTGGAAGACAGTGTGGCGATTCCTCAAGGATCTAGAACTAGAAATACCATTTGACCCAGAGATCTCATTACTGGGTATATAACCCAAATATAGATTATAAATCTATGCTACTATAAAGACACATGCACACATATGTTTATTGCAGCACTATTCACAATAGTGAAGACTTGGAACCAACCCAAATGTCCATCAGTGATAGACCGGATTAAGAAAATGTGGCACATATACACCATGGAATACTATGCAGCCATAAAAAATGATGAGTTCATGCCCTTTGCAGGGACATGGATGAAGCTGGAAACCATCATTCTGAGCAAACTATTACAAGGACAGAAAACCAAACACTGCATATTCTCACTCATAGGTGGGAATTGAACAACGAGAACACGTGGACACAAGGTGGGGAACATCACACACCGGGGCCTGTCGGTACGTGGGGACTTCGGGGAGGGATAGCATTAGGAGAAATACCTAATGTAAATGATGAGTTGATGGATGCAGCAAACCAACATGGCACATGTATACCTATGGATCAAACCTGCACATTGTGCACATGTACCCTGGAACTTAAAGTATAATTAAAAAATAAAAAGAAAATAGCATTGTTACCATTGTCCCTAAAATTTTTCATCTTACTCCCAATTCTCCAAGAAATACAAATGCCAAGGCTGTTAAATAACTCCCATTTAGCTTTCCCTTTTTTTTTTTTGAGACAGTCTTGCTCTGTCACCCAGACTGTAGTGCAATGGCACGATCTCGGGTCACCACAACCTCTGCCTCCCGGGTTCAAGCGATTCTCCTACCTCAGCCTCCCGAGTAGCCGGGATTACAGGCATGCGCTACCACAGCCAGCTAATTTTTTGTAGTTTTAGTAGAGATGGGGTTTCTCCATGTTGGTCAGGCTGGTCTCGAACTCGCAACCTCAGGTGATCTGCCCGCCTTGGCCTCCCAAAGTGCTGGGATTACGGGTGTGAGAGCTTTCCTTATAAATGCTTTTATTAAATACTTTTATTCTTACACAAATTCTTCCTTCCTTGTCTCGGAGAATAAGATTTCTTCTCCTTTCCTGAGTCAGCCCATCTGTGCTTTTAAAACCACTTCCACTTCTTTATGACCTTACTCTACAATTGTTTCTCTTTTTCTCCAGCACCTTCATCTTCTCTCTTCAGGTTATTTTAAGTCAATAAATATTTATGGAGCGCCCGTCTGTGTCAGGTACCATGCTGGTCACTGAGAATATAAAGAAGAGTAACATGCATCCCTGCCGTTTCTAGGGGAGGAGAAAAGGGCTTCCCACTGCCTGAGAACATGGTGGAGAGACAGAGTTTTTCACTGTGGCCCTTGCATGTCCTTGTTCCCGTAGCTGGTGTGAAAGGAAAATAAATCTTGGAGCCCCAGGCTCACTAAGCCAAAGTGAAAAGCCAAGCTGGGTATGGAGTCACACAAAGCTGCCTCTCGTTTTTTTCCTAAATAAGATAGGTACAGAGATAAAAGAGCTACATACCTCCCTCACCATGTGCCCACAATGGGCTCCAAGATCTTTACCCTAAAACAGTTTTGTTGAATTTCATCCTGACAATGTAAGTTGATAGCTCATTTATCTTCACAAGCATGGAACAAAGGACAGAACTTAAAGTCATCCTTCTGCTCACCTGAGCCAAATGTATATCTGATTGCTTCCTCTGCCCTATGTTTATTTCATCTTATGGAAAAATGCAGTTTCACTGAGTGAGAAAAATGCATAAGTGACTATTCCTGTACTTCTTTCTCACATGTAAAATGTGTATTCAATAAACGGTGATCAAAGACTCAAAAGAATGCAACTGCTTGCCTCTTATCTACCCACACCATTATAAACTTTTTTTACTCTTTTCCCAATATATGCCCTTTTCTCTTAAAATATTGAGGTACCAGACCCTCTTTGGAAAAAGCATGAACCACAGTTTTTCCTGTGGTTCCATGTCTTTTTCCCAGGTGCATCCTTAACCTTGGCGAATAAGCCTTTTAAAATGATTGAGACTCACCACTGTCTTTGATTTACACTGACCAATAAAATCCAAATTGCCCAAACAATGGCTGCACATCCACAGAACAATCCCTTCCTTCTCAGAGAATCATCCAAGTTAAACTAGTTAAACTTTCACAGAATGCCTCTTGCCCAAGTCTTGTAAAACATTTCACTCTTGTTCCTTAGTTAGACTGCTCCCTCAGGGCCTTCTAGTCCCTGGGATTTTTGAAGCAAGTCCTATGCTAATGGCAGTGTTGATTTTCACAATTTTTGATGCTGTGACTTAGATAGGGCTTGACCCTGCTACTCAGCATCAGCACAAGACAGCAACTTTAGAGAGACTGTTTAAAGAACAACACAATTACATGAGGTCAAATCCTTTTAACAAGTTCCTTATTTTATATACACTTTTTTGGTTTTTTTTTTTTTTTGAGATGAAGTATCGTTCCTGTCACCCAGGCTGGAGTGCAATGACACTATGTTGGCTCACTGCGACCCTCCACCTCCCAGGTTAGCCATTCTCCTGCCTCAGCCTCCCAAGTACCTGGGATTACAGGTGCCTGCCACCACGCCTGGCTAATTTTTATATTTTTAGTAGAGACGGGGTTTCACCATGTTGGCCAGGCTGGTCTCGAACTCCTGACCTCAGGCAATCTGCCCACCTCGGCCTCCCAAAGTGCTGGGATTACAGGTATGAGCCACCTTGCCCGTCCTTTTATGTATACTTTTATATACATGTACATAATATATATTCCTAGTGGTTTTGCTTTTCTGATTGAATTTGAATTGATACAGAATTTGGCACCAAGAAAGAGTTTCAGAGGGACAACATCTTAAGGACAAGTTCTTTGAATTGAATATGGAGTTGGTTTTCAATTTGATTAGATTTGAAGGCATTAATGACCCTGTTTCCAGCGGCAAAGGGGCAGAACATGGCAATCAGTTGCAAAAGTCATGCAAATTTTTAACTACATTTACCCATAGAAGAGAAGTCTCTTGGGGACAAAGTATTTACTACTCTAGAACATTTTAGCAAAATGCAGAGTAAAATAGGGTAGGTTGGTTTCTTCTAAATGTGCTGTAGAACTTAAGGGAAAAAAAATGAGTTCAGGGCTTTAAATTCCCAGGTTAATATCTGCATAAGGACCTGAAAAGCTCCTGTGACTGCCTTAAAAACAATACAGGCCAGGGGCAGTGACTCACGCCTGTAATGCCAGCACTTTGGGAGGCTGAGGTGGGAGAATCACTTGAGGCCAAGTGTTCAAGACCAGCCTGGGCAACATAGTGAGAATCTAACTCTACAAAATTTTTTAAAAATTATCCAAGTGTGGTGGCACATACTTGTAGTCCTAGCTACTTGGGAGGCTGAGGTGGGAGGATCACTTGAACTCAAGAGTTTGAGGTTAAAGTGAGCTATGATTGTGCCACTGTTCTCCAGCTTGGGTGACAGGGCAAGGTCTTGTCTCTAAAATAAATAAAAAACTTAAAAAAAATTCTTATCTCCTGTGACTACAGAACTGAGATTCTGAAAAAACAAATTCAAAGTTTCATCTTGCTGGTGGGTGAATTACAAGGCAAACTGAATACTCAAACTTCATGGTCTATTTTGTTAAAATTAGGACAATGATTGGGAAGGAATGAGATTCTAAAAATTGGAATTGGGTCATATGGACAGATTCTGATAAATCTGGAGACCTTGTACCCCCAAATTCCACCAAGCCTTCTTTGCACTTCTACTGCTGCTCCCTGAAGAAGCTCTAATAACTTTCACTTGGCTGCTTTACAAAGGGCTGCTGGTGCTCTCCAGGATGTACTCCCACCACAGGTCCCTGAGGGCCTCAGAGGGTGAGACTCAAAATGTGGTCTGTAATGAGATGCAATGAACATCAAAATAACTCCATGATTTTCCAACTTATATTGACATAAACCTGAGGAATATATGTGAGAACTGATCTTCAGGGTGTGGAATCAGAGTAGAGAAAATACAATGTTGGATCAATAAATAAAGACACACCCAAGACTGGCTGATTCATAAAGGAAAGAAGTTTAATTGACCTACAGTTCCACATGGCTGGGGAGGCTTCATAATCATGCCAGAAGATGAAGGAAAAGCAGAGGAACATCTTACATGGTGGCAAGCAAAAAAGAGTGAGAGCCAAGAGAAAGGGGAAACCCCTTATAAAACAATCAGATCTCATGAGACTGATTCATGACAATCAGAATCATGAGACACTACCATGAGAACAGTATGGGAGAAACCACCTCCATGATTCAATTATCTCCAACCAGGTCCCTCCCACCACACAGGGGAATTATGGGAGCTACTATTCAAGATGAGATTTGGGTGGGGACATAGCCAAACCATATCAGAAGGCATTCATTATGTGTGTCTGGAAAGAATCTGGAAATTAGAATGAGCTATGCAATGAACTGAATGTGTAACTCCCAAATTCATATGTTGAAACTTAAATCCCAGTGGGATGGCATTTGGAGGTGGGGCCTTTGGGAGGTAATTAGTTCATGAGGGTAGAGCCCTCATGAGTGGGGTTAGTGCCCTTATAAAAAGAGGCCAGAGGCTGAGCTAGCTCTCTTTAGGCCAGGCGAGGAACAGCAAGAAGACAGTTACCTATAAACCAGGAAGAGGCTCCTTACCAAGAACCTGATCCTGCTGGCACCCTAATCTTGGACATCCAACCTCCAGATCTGTGAGAAAGAAATGTTTGTTTTTAAAGCCACACAGTCTATGGTATTTTGTTATAACAGCCTGAGCTGACTAAGATAGGTTACCACTTGTTTTTCAGATTTAGCCGTATGCTAAAGTGAGCATTTTATTCATTACACATTCATGTCACCTACTACCAGAAAAGACAAGCAGAAGCTGAAAATAAAAGGTGGAGGCCTACCAAAACCTTCCACACTCATCTTAATGCAACTATTAAATGCTTCATTAAAAATTTTTAGAAATCTAGGGAAAATATATGACTAAATGGGGTGCTAAACTTCTCACATTAATGAGGATTGTTCTAAGCAAGTGGAAACATAAGTAATTCTACCTATAAGCAAATTCCTGTCATACTTTTTAATTTTTATGCCCAATTATTTATATGGGTTATGATTTTGTACAATTACTTATCACTCAGTGCTTTTCTTACACATTTAGATGAAACAAACTTGTGTGGCTTCTATGATGATGTCTGTAAAATAATTAAATACCAGACCTGGAGCTGAGCTGCAGTAGACAAGGACATTTAATCCCAGGCTACAGAAAACATAAAAGCATCTATATCTCTTCCAAGTGGCCAGCCAACATGGTATCCAATGTGAAAGGAGTTTTGTCCCCCAGGAAACAAGGAAATAAAACCCTTTTTTGTGACAACATAAAGCTGAAAATGGATCTTAAAAATGGATGGTCAGAAAGAGAACCCTCAAAGAGAAACACCTTCAGGGCTGAGAAAATGAAAGGAAACCATTCCAATGGCAATGAGGAGCAGGCAGTGGGCATGTGGCTGGAGGAAAGCAACCTTCTTTAAACAGTCAATGCAAGCTCTGAATGTAAGGTCTGTAATTTAACTATTTACAGTCTGAGAAACTGTGAATGTTCTCCAGTTAAATATGAGGCACAAATTCAGGGAAATAAGGGCAGCAATTCTGGCCCCTGTGAGACATGGACCATGTGGGGCCCACAGATGAAGCTCTGTGGAATAAGAAAACTCAAAAATAGTAAGAATAGCTAACCTTTATAGGTGACATTGATGCAGGTAAACCCCTAAATTGGAGCTCAGCTCAGGAGTTTTCTTGATATTGAAAGAAAGCAGATTTATTAGGGCAACAGCGTACAGCAGAATGGCTGCTCCATAGACAGAGCAGGGCTACCACATAGGCAGAGTAGCACTCGTGAATTGCTGGCTAGCTATATTTATACCTACTCCTAACTAGTTCATGAGTTATTCATGAACTTTCTGGAAAGAGGGCAGAGAGTTCCCTGAACCATATAAGATAAATTCTGGGCATTGCCATGGCATTTGTGAATCGTCACGGCACTGATGGGAGTGTCTTATAGCATGTAAGTGTATTATAATTCCTAGTCCTAGCTGTTTTTAGCTGTTTTCTCTGCTTCGTCCTACAGCAGGGCCCTGAAAACAATCCTGCTTCTCTCCTACCTCAATGTGATGCCTTGTGATTAGACCTTAGGGGAAAACAAATTATCCTAATTTTTCAGATAAGAAAACTGAGTCACACAGAGGATAAATCATTTGTCCAAGGTCACTCAACTAGGTGAGAAGCTATCCCATCCGACTTCTGTGCCTGTGTTCACCACTACCCTACACATTCCGTCATCTGAGAATAAACATCTCTCTGGGCTGCTGCAACTGCCACAAAGGCTTGTTGTTTTTTTAATAGTTCCTTGAGAGATAGAATAGTAAATTATAATTAGAAATCCACCAAATAGCATTTATGGTTGTTGTACCTGGTTAACTTACACTACCTAAAGCTTGTGAAGTTCTTGTTTCATTGGGTGGAAGGATACTCTTGACAAGTCATTGTTGTTTTCATAAAGTCCCAAACTGTATAGCTTCAAATTAATGCTACTTATCAATATCCCTATGGTGCACACATCACGTGAATATTTTGGAAAATTTCAAGTGCTCAGGAGGTGTATTAGTTTGTTCTCATACTGCTATGAAGAAACACCTGAGACTTAGTAATTTATAAAGGAAAGAGGTTTAATTGATTCACAGTTCAGCATGGCTGAGGAGGCCTCAGGAAACTTACAATCACGGCAGAAGGCAAAGGAGAAGTTGGCATCTTCTTCACAGGGAGGCAGGACGGAGTGAGCGCAAGCAGGGGAAATACCAGATGCTTATAAAACCATCAGATCTCATGAAACCCACTTATCACAAGAACAGCATGGGTGAATTTTCCCCCTCCACACTTGGTCTCACCCTTGACATGTGGGAATTATGGAGATTAAGGGGACTACAATTCAAGATGCGGTTTTGGGTGGGGACACAGCCGACCCACATCAGAGGGGGAGGGACAGCAAGCAGCTTCCCTTATAGGAGGAAAAGGATGTGGCACCCTTGGCTGGTACAGTGAGTGATTGACATGTGCTGTTTTTCTTGCTATCCAGAAGTCACTATGTGAGATACTGTGAAATATATATTTAGTCTTTATCCCCATTTCCTGTCTTACAACCTTAAAATCCGTGGAATCTCCAAGCACTTTCTGTATGCTAATGTTGATAGATACCTTCAGTGTGGGGCTGGTCACTGGAAAAGAAAGAGCTTGATTCAAGGCTTGGGACTTTCAGCCCCACCCCCAACCACCAGGGAGGGTGAAGGGGGGGTGGTGCTGAAGGTCAAGTTGATTACCAATGGCCAATAGTTTAATCAATCATGCCTGCATCATGAAGTTTCCATAAAACCCAAGAGGACTGGTTTGGATAGCTTCCAAATAGCTGAACTTGTAGAATAGTTTCCTGAAGGGTGCCCTGCCCAGGGAGGGCATGAAAACTCCGTGCCCCTTCCTGCATACCTCGCCCCACGCATGTCTTCATTTGTATCCTTTATAATAAATGTGTAAGTGTTTCCCGAATTCTATGAGCTGCTCCTGAACCCAGAGATCCCTGGGGGCATGGGAACCCCAATTTGGAGCTGGTTAGTCAGAAATTCCAGAGACCTAAGATTGGTATCTGTGGGGAGTGAGGAAGTCTTGGAGATTGAGCCCTCAACCTGTGAGATCTGCTGCTATCTCCTGGCAGATAGTGTTGGGATTAGATTGGAGGACACTAGCTGGTGTCCACTGTAGAACTGACTGCTTGCTTGCTGATGCGGGAGAAATCCTCACATATTTTGGGGTCTGTGGGGTTATGATATATATTGATTTTCACCCCCAGTTCCTGGCTTATAGCTCCCATAGCCCTTGTTGCAGTCTTTTGTTATCAAGTTGGGTGTGTTAGGCCTCAGAGGCAGCCCTCTGACCCTCTTCTGCCTTCTTTCACTCTAACATTCCCTGCCTTTCTGATTGTGGCTCCTGAGATTCTCCCATGGAAGACTCGCTTTGTCACCCAGGCTGGAGTGCGGTGGCACAATCTTGGCTCACTGCAACCTCTGGCTCCTGGGTTCAAGTGATTCTCCCTGCCTCAGCCCCCCGAGTAGTTGGGATTACAGGTGTTGCCATCATGCCCAGCTAATTTTTTATTTTTTAGTAGAGACAGGGTTTTGCCATGTTGGCCAGGCTGGTCTTGAACTCTTGACCTCAGGTGATCTGGCCACCTCAGCCTCCCAAAGTGCTGGGGTTATAGGCGTGAGCCACCATACCCAGCCCCATCCTATACTCTTGGGAAAGGAATGCTGACATCATGAAGCTTCCATAAAAACCCAAGAGGACAGGGTTTAGTGAGCTTCCATAGCTGAACACGTGGAAGTTCCTGGAGGGTGGTGCCCTGGGGAGGACATGGAAGCTTTGCATTCCTTCCCCCATACCTTGCCCTCTGGATCTCTTCATCTGTACCCTTTGCAATATCCTTTATAATAAACCAGTAAACATAAGTAAGTGTTTCCCTGAGTTCTGTGAGCTGCTTCAACAAGCTAATCAAACCCAAAGAGGGGTTGTTACTGGGTAGCTAGACAGGTATCAGCAGGGCAGGAGAGGGCTCCCTCTCCCTGCGACACACACACCAGGGGTGTCAGGCACCCATCTGGTGAGGGCCAGGCAATTGTTAAGCTGTCTCTCTAAAATAAGAAATAAAATAAATAATAAAATAAGTTGCAGCCAGTGCCAGGCCAAGACAGTCTCCCAATAGACAGAAACACCTGAAAATGGTGATCAGCTTCCTGATAAAATCTCAGGAGTTGGGCAAGTGGGCTCAAGCATGCACATCAAGAGGCAAAATGATGGAGTTTCACTTCTCTATGACTTTCCTCTAGGAATGCTAGACTGGTAAGGAGAAACACCTCAAGTGAGCAGGCATACAACTCCAGTAAACACACTGCGCCTGCAGCCCCTCCCAGGTGCTGGCAGGCCATTGTGCATGTGGAAAGCTCACACCCAGGGAAGAATCGTGGGAAAGGGATGCAACACCCTGGAAGCCTGCCAACATATAAGACCCCAAGTCAAAGGTCAAACAATGCACTTGATCTCTCAAGTCACCTACTTGGTCCTTTTCCAGGTGTTCTTTATTGCCTTTTCTTCCTACTCTAAAGCTTTTTAATAAACTGTCACTCCTGCTCTAAAACTTGCCTCAGTCTCTCACTCTCTGCCTTATGCCCCTTGGTCAAATTCTTTCTCCTGAGGAGGCAAGAACTGAGGTTGCAGCAGACCTGTATGACTACACCACCAGTAATATGGGGACCCCAACTTGAAGCTCGTCAGTCAGAAATTCTGGAGGCTCAGAATTAAGACTGGTTGTGTGGGGAGGAGCAGTTAGGGACTGAGCCCTCAATCTGTGAGATCTGACACTGTCTCTGGGCAAATACTGTCAGAACTGAATTAGAGGACACCCAGTCTGTGTCCACTACTTGGTGTCTGGGGAAAAAGAAAAACCCACACATTTGGTTACAGAAGTCTTCTGTGTTGATGATTGTTGTGCTGTGAGAGTAGAGAAAAAACAGAGTTTTTTCTACACAAGGTCATATAAGTCTTCTGTGTTGATTGCTGTGGTATAAGAGCAGTGGAGAACAGCTTGAAGGTCTTTTCAAAATAGTATGTCTTGTTTTTTTGCCAAATTTTACCATAATATTTGTGTTAATATTTGCCCTAAGCACTTTTTTTGTGGATCTAGTGCATCCCAGGTTTTGTTCATCTCTTTCTCCATTTAAACCAGATATTTTTTTCCCAAGAAGTTAACCTGGAGTGCTCTTCACATACCCAGAGAAGAATTTCCCCCCCGACTTCAATAACTAAGCAATTGCTGGAGTCAATAAATATTGTCTCTGAATGAACTAAAGATAAAAACCTTTTCTGTGCAAAAATAAATTTATTCTTTTCTGGTTAGAAACACTTTTAATTGCCTTCACAAATGAAAGAACTCATGCCCTAAGTTGACTGTTATTCTGCTTTTATTACCATATAAATAGCTTTTAAATTCAATATATGACTCAAGTTCATGCAAATTATAGAAATAGAAAATGTTCATTTTCAGAAAACTAAAGTCTAGAGTTTACATTTTTTTATACTCCAATAACTAAGCAGTTTAAATTATGAGCATCACAGGAATCCTGACATTTTTATTAGACTACCTATGTTTAATCTTAAAGTGCATATTAATTCTCAAGACATTGACCATCAAATTTCATTCATTATAAATTATTCTTGGTTTTAAAGGAAAAAATAGTAGATAAACTATATTTGTAGATCATGCTTTACTTTCTCTTCATTTTCTGATGTTTTGTAATAAACAAGTGATAAAAGATGGATATTCAACAAAATGCTTAAAAATAAGTTAGTAAATATTATGTCCTCTGGAGCAGGTGTCCCAAACCCCTGGGCCATGGACCAATATCAATCCATGGCCCATTAGGCACTGGGATGCACAGCAGGAGGTGAGCTGTGGGTGAAGCAAAGCTTCATCTGTATCTACAGCCACTCCCCATTGCTTGCATTACTGCCTGAGCTCCGCCTTCTGTAAGATCAGTAGCAGCAATAGATTCTCATAGGAGTGCAAACCCTACTGTGAACTGCACGTGCGAGGGATCTAGGTTTCACACTCTTCATGAGAATCTAATGCTTGATGATCTATCATTGTCTCCTGTCACCTCCCAGATGGAACCATCTAGTTGCAGTAAAACAAGCTCAGGGCTCCCACTGATTCTACATTATGGTGAGCTATATAATTATTTCATTATATATTACAATGTAATAATAATAGAAATAAAGTGCACAATAAATGTAATGTGCTTGAATCTTCCCAAAACCATCCCCCTCCTGCCTTAGTCTGTGGAAAAATTGTTTTTCATGACACTGGTCTCTTATGCCAAAAAGGTTGAGGACCACTGCTCTGGAGAATATGCACCTCTTAAACAAATTTAAAATTTTGTTGAAATAATTTTTCATTGCTCAAGATGCTGACTTCTTGAAATCAAAAGGAACTACACATGCAAAGAGTCAGGAAAATAAATTTCATAATAAGAAAAAAAATTATTTTTTGAGACAGGGTCTTGCTTTGTCACCCAGAGCCACTGGAGTGCACTGGAGTGCCACTGGAGTGCAGTGGCACAATCTCGGCTCACTGCAACCTCTGCCTCCTGAGTCCAAGTGATTCTCCTGCCTCAGCCTCCCAAGTAGCTGGGATTACAGGTGTGCATCACCATGCCCAGCTAATTTTTTGTATTTTTAGTAGAGATGGGGTTTCACCATATTGACCAGGCTGGCCTCGAACTCCTGACCTCCAGTGATCCACCCACCTCTGCCTCCCAAAATGTTGGGATTACAGGCATGAGCTACCGCACCCAGCCTCATGTCCTCATATTTCAAATTCAATCATGCCTTCCCAACAGTCCCCCAAAGTCTTAACTCATTTCAGCATTAACTCAAAGTCCACAGTCCAAAGTCTCATCTGAAACAAGGCAAGTCCCTTCTGCCTATGAGCCTGTAAAATCAAAAGCAAGTTAGTTACTTCCTAGATACAATGGGGGTACAGGTATTGGGTAAATACAGCTGTTCCAAATGGGAGAAATTGACCAATACAAAGGGGCTACAGGCCGCATGTGAGTCTGAAATCCAGCAGGGCAGTCAAATTTTAAAGCTCCAATATGATCTCCTTTGACTCCGTGTCTCACATTCAGGTCATGCTGATGCAAGAGGTGGGTTCCCATGGTCTTGGGCAGCTCTGTCCCTGTGGCTTTGCAGGATACAGCCTCCCTTTCAGCTGATTTCACAGGCTGTCATTGAGTGTCTGCAACTTTTCCAGGTGCACAGTGCAAGCTGTTGGTGGATCTACCATTCTGGGATCTGGAGGACAGTGGCCCTCTTCTCACAGCTCCACTAGGCAGTGCCCCAGCAGGGACTTTGTGTGGGGGCTTCAAGCTCACATTTCCCTTCTGCACTGCCCTAGCAGAGGTTCTCCATGAGAGCCCTGCCCCTGCAGCAAACTTCTGCCTGGACATCCAGGCATTTCCATACATCCTCTGAAATCTAGGCAGAGGTTCCCAAACCTCAATTTTTGTTGAGCACCGACAGGCTCAACACCACGTGGAAGTTGCCAAGGCTTGGGTCTTGCACCCTCTGAAGCCATAACCTGAGCTGTACCTTGGCCCCTTTTTGCCATGGCTAAAGCAGCTGGGAGGCAGGGCACCAAGTCCCTAGATTGCACAGAGCACGGGGACCCTGAGCCTATGAAACCATTTTTTCCTCCTAGGCCTCTGGACCTGTGATGGGAGGGGCTGCTGCAAAGATCTCTAACATACTCTGAAGACATTTTCCCTATTGTCTTGGTGATTAACAGTTGGCTCCTCTTGCTTATGCAAATTTCTGCAGCTGTCTTGAATTTCTCCTCAGAAAATTTTTTTTTCTATCCCGTCAGGCTGTAAGTTTTCTGAACTTTTATGCTGTTTCCCTTTTAAAACTGAATGCTTTTAACAGCACCCAAGTCGCTTCTTGAATGCTTTGCTGCTTAGAAATTTCTTCCACCAGCTACCTTAAACCACCTTTCTCAAGTTCAAAGTTCCACAAATCTCTATGGCAGGGGCAAAATGCCACCAGTCTCTTTGTTAAAACATAGCAAGAGTCACCTTTACTCCAGTTCCCAAGAAGTTCCTCATCTCCATCTGAGATGACTTCATCCTGGACCTTACTGTCCATATCATTATCAGCATTTTGGTCAAAGCCATTCAACAAGTCTCTAGGAAGTTCCAAACTTTCCCACATTTTCCTTTTTTCTTCTGAGCCCTCAAAACTGTCCCAACCTCTGCCTGTTACCCAGTTCCATAGTCGCTTCCACATTTTCAGGTATCTTTACAGCAGCACCCCATTCTACTGGTCCCAATTTACTGTATTAGTCTGTTCTCACACTGCTGATAAAGACATACCCAAAACTGAGTAATTTATAAAAAAAAAAAAAAAAGGTTTAATGGACTTACAGTTCCACATGGCTGGGGATGCCCTACAATCATGGCAAAGGCAAAAGGCAAATCTTCCATGGTGGCAGACAAGAAAGAAAATGAGAATCAAGTGAAAGGGGTTTCCCCTTATAAAACTATCAAATCTCATAAAACTTATTCACTACCACAAAAACAGTATGGGGGAAACTGCTCCCATGATTCAAGTACCTCCCACTGGGCCCCTCCCACAACACGTGGGAATTATGGGAACTACAATTAAAGATGAGATTTGGATGGGGACAGAGCCAAACCATATCACATTTATACGATAGAATCCTATTCAACAATTATTTTTAAAAATTCAATTGAGTATTTCTAGACAAAGAAAGACTAAGCAAATAGAATACAATATAAATATGATGGGAAACATATTGATAAGAGGCAGGAGGCAGACAAAGGCCTAGGCAGATAGGGAAGGGTCCCCGGAGAATCTCTGACCCTCCCCACAAGTGTTTACCTGCACAGGGGGCTTGCCTGGGCATGCCCGCAGCAGACTGGAGGCCCACAGGCACTAGGGGAATGGGGTGGAAAAACCAGGAATTCATGCCTTATGCAGGGGAGGGGGCTGGCCTCTTAAGCTTGTGTATGGTAGCCCTGGTATTGAACTGTGACAGGGAAACCTGCTTGAAGAACCCCTCTCTTTGCTGACAGCTTTTCTTTTGCTTAATAAATTCCACCCTCCTCACCCTTCAATGGGTCCATGTGCCTAATTTTTCCTCATCATGAGACAAGAACCCGGATGTAGCTGAACTAAGGAGCAAAAATCCTGCATCAATATGTATATAGACATACAAAGAAATCTAGGTTAGAAAGACATACACCATTTAATGGGACATACCCATTCAATGGGTCCACGTGCCTAATTTTTCCTCGTCATGAGACAAGAACCTGGATTTAGCTGAACTAAGGAGCAAAAATCCTGCATCAATATGTATATAGACATACAAAGAAATCTAGGTTAGAAGGACACACACCAGTATGCAGTAAAGGATTAACGTTGACTAGGAATATTTGGCTCTTGACTAATTTCTAGGAAGTAACCTCTAATCCTTGAAATACCCTCCCTGATAGGACAGTATGTGTTTACATGGGGGCTGTGAGCCACACTAGATAGTCTAGGCTAACAACATAATTTATGGCAGGGACTTTGGTTCACATGGTATCAACCTGACCTCTTAAAGAGCTGTAGACTAAAGTCAGTAATGTGGCCTACCAATCATCCTTAAGTAATCCATCCCAGTAAAAACCCTGGACACCAGGGCGTGGGTGAGCCTCCTGAAACAAACTTTGCAAAAATTATAACAGTGAAAAAATTGTAACAGTGAAACAGATCTGCTTTAACCAATTCCATCTTGCCTTTAACCTCCAAACTGTCCTTGGCCATTCCTGGGCTTGGGCCAAGCTAACTTTTGGATAAATTTAGTTTGTAGTTTAAATAATAGACCTTTCCAGAAACTAAACTGCCTTTGTAAAACTAATAAAAGGCCACCAGGTTAGGAGGGGGAGGGAGGCTTGAATTCTGCGACAGATAGTAGTTACATGATTACTATCTGTTATTCTGGAGGTCACAAGATTTCCAACTCCCTAATTTCTCCTATAAATAACATCACTATTGTAGGACTGAAGATTGGCCTTTTGAGATGTCTTTTCAGGCTTTTGCATTTCTGATGACCAGATGGCCCCACCCAGACCAACAACTCCTCTGGTGGCCCCCGTCCAGAAGCAGACTCAATGCACAAGGACTGATTTTCACACCCCTATTGGTTGCATCCCCAACCAATCAGCAGCACTCATTCCTTAGCCCCTTGCCCATCAAACTATTCTTGAAAAACCCTAGTCTCTGAATTTTCAGGGAGGCTAATTTGAGTCATAATAAAGCGTTGATCTTCCACTTAGCCTTACACAGGCTCTACATGTATTAAACTCTTTCTCTATTGCAATTCCCCTGTCTAGATAAATTGGCTTTATCTGGGGAGTGGGCAAAATAAACCTGTCTGGCATTTACAGTCCCAAGGTGGCAATACTCCATGCATGTTGCCACATAGGGTTGATGACAGAAGTGCTGTCTGCATGACTCCACTGGGAGAGGACAATTAGAAGCTTATATCTAGAACTCTTATGGACTCTGCCCTATGACCCTTTTCCCATTATTAATCTTAATCTTTATCCTTTTGCTTTAATAAATAATTACCATATAACAGTTTTACTGAGTTCTATAAATCCTTCTAATAAGTTGAAGCTAAGAGTGGTCTTGGGGAGCTCTAGAACTTGCAGCCATTATGTAGTGTTTGTCTGGGTGGGGTTCTGCAATTTTGGCTGATCTATAAGTCTTCTATGATAAACATGTATTACTGATTTTATCAGAATGTTTCCACTGCTTTAATCCTTTAAATGTGTGTATTATTTTATATAGAAGTAGTTTAAGGAAGTAATCCCAGGGGTGATCATTGTAATGTTATTTGTAATAGCTAAAATGGGAAATAATTGTACAAAAGAGGATACATTAAGTAAATCATACACATCTGTATAGTTGAATATAAGTTTTATAACATGCTATAATGAATATCTACTGACATAAGAAATCAAAGCTATATTGCTAAGTTAAAAAAGCAGAGAAAAAACATATTTCTATTATTATTGAAATACATAATACAATTTATATTTCCATAGGAAAATATAGACAAAAAAACAATAAAAATGTGAATCACAGTTTTCTTTGGATAGCAGGATTAGGGTGGTTTTTATTTTTTGCATTGCACTTATCTGTATTTTACTCATTTTCTTTTTGAGCATGCATTGTTTTAAATTAGGAAGACAGCCAGGTACAGTGGCTCATGCCTGTAATCCCAGCACTTTGGGAGGCAGGTAGATCACCTGAGCCCAGGAGTTCAAGACCACCCTGGCCAACATGGCGAAGCCCTGTGTCTACTAAAAATACAAAAATTAACCAGGCATGGTGGTGCACGCCTGTGTGCACTTGATAGGCTGAGTCAGGAGAATTGCTTGAACCCGGGAGGCAGAGGTTGCAGTGAGCCAAGATTGCGCCACTCCATTCCAGCCTAGGTGACAAAGTGAGACCTTGTCTCAACAAAAACAAAAAAACAGGAAGAAAACTTACTTGGAAAAAAAAATTACTTTCAGTTCTACCCCTCAATTAATTATTTGTAAATCTTCTAAACCAATTTAATGATAGAATCTAAAATTGTTCAATGGCAAATGGAAAAAGAAATAGTCTCAAGAGACATTGGTGAGTATAAGTTCTTGAAGATGGGGTGAAAATAGACGCAGACAATTAGAGAAAAGTGATGAACATATCTCTAAGTTTCCTAGTTTGGGAGGCTTTTGGACACTATTGTCTTTAGCTAAGGAGACTACCAGAGGTTGTGTACTGCAACATAATTACTTTAGATTTGAACATACTGAATTTGAGGAGCATGCAGTATAGTCAATTAAAGATATGCATTTGAAAATATCGGTCTAAAGTGTAGGATAAATTTAAAGCAGGGATGCATAAATCTGTGGTCATCAGCACAGGCGATATTTGAAAATTGCTCTGGGAGAATATGATGAATGGAGACCCAAAAATGGAAACTTTGAAAACACAAACATTGAAGTGTGAATTGTAGCAGAGGACACAGTAAAGAAACTGAAAAGCATAGTTGAAGAGGTAGGAGGATAACCAGGAGAAAACAAGGTCACTGAAATCAAAGGGGGAAAAATAGTTCCCAGAAAGCATTAATTAGCCACAGCAAAGTTCAAGCCAGACAGCAAGACAGGAAACCCACTGGGAAGTTCGGGAAGTCACTATTGGCCAGTATGAAGACCATCTCTAAAATGGGAATATTTGCCTTCCCCTCCATGGGCTGTAAGTAAGGTTGACATAAGAAATGTAAAAATATTATACAAATTATCTAACCATCCTCAGATGCACATAATCCAATTCCCCACCCTTTTATGTGGACACATTACATTTATCTTCAAGTAACTATCAAATATCCACTGTACTCTCTTCTGCTTTTTACCAGCTTACCTTCTGTGATCTTGACTCTTCTAGGTACTACTTGTTTTTATGTAATCCATGAACAAAGGTATTTCAACACAAGAAGCTAGACTCTTAAATATATATATATATATATATGTATTTTGACATGGAGTCTTGCTCTGTCACCCAGGCTGGAGTGCAGTGGCACAATCTCCGCTCACTGCAACCTCTGCCTCCCAGGTTCAAGCAATTTTCCTACCTCAGCCTCCTGAGTAGCTGGGATTACAAGTGCCCGCCACCACGCCCAGCTAATTTTTGCAATTTTAGTAGAGACGGGGTTTCAGCACGTTGGCCAGGCTGGTCTCAAACTTCTGACCTCAGGCAATCCACCAGCCTCGGCCTCCCAAAGTGCTGGGATTATAGGCATGAGGCAATTACAATATTCTAAAAATATAAACCCAATACTCCAATGGACTCATAGACAGTAAAATATTACTTAGGTCTCTAAAAAGCATCAAGAAGTCATGAACTTCTTGTAATATTCAGGTATTTTCTGCCTCTATATGCAATTGTAGCCTGGAGAGTGTTCTTGGAAGTATATGGAAGGAGTGGTAGTGAATTCCAGAACACTGGCCACCTAGACAACACAGGCTGGGGCAGAATTCACCAGCATTCAGAGCAAGCCCACAGTCTCCCCAACCCAGCCATCTTTACATGCAGCTTTGTCAATGGGGAAGTACTAACCTGCAAAGTCAATAAATACTTTTTCCAAGAAGTCCTTAGGAAATTTAATGTGCAAAATTTCAGTCATGCAACATTGGAAAGAATGTCAATTTATACTTAAGAACTATAGCTGAAGAAATTAAGATAATGTTGTGGGTAATAAAATGTTGCTCTCAATGGACTTAAAGAGAGAAACAGTTTGCCAGTGATGGAATGAGAGGTCTTGCTATTTTGAAGCTTGCTTTATTGATCCTCAGAAGAAACTTGAAAAATTTTAAAGAGGCTAGATGATGCCTAACACCTACAAAACTTAAGAACAAAAGCTTGTGTAGCCTTTTCATCATACTTTTTTTATTAGTGAAACTGGCTCAACTAACCAATAGAACTGATGTTTATGGGATTTTTTTCAATCTACATAGAAATTGACCCTCCTGGGCTTAAAGCTTGAAACTTACATTTGTCTTATCTGAGTTCCTTCAGGCCTCCCAGATAATATTAATAGCAAGGAACTGAATCTTACCCAATCATCTCATCCATCCAATGAGATGCCAGACCATTCATTCAACCACTTGCTGCCTGCTGACCCACTCTATTTCCTCACCCCTCCTGTTTTCCTTCTCTGCTACATAAACCTGTAACTTCAGTCAGGAATTTGGGGGGGTTCAGTGACAGACAGATTTGATAGATTTGAGACTTATCTCCCATCTCCCTGACTTAACATCACCCAAATAAATAAAGCCTTTCTTCCTTGGCAATACTCATTGTCTCAGTGATTGGCTTTCTGTGAAGCAAACAACCAGACCTAGACCAAAACCCTGATGTTCAATAACATTACCACCTTTCTACATTTTTTTCCTTTCTTCTTTTGTTCTTTTTTTATCCTCCATCTTACTTTCTAAAAATCTCAGAAAGGATTCAAGTTAGTTTTATAATATGTATGTCATGTACATCCATTCTCAAACAGATGACTTAAGAGTTCAAAATCAGATGAACTCAGAGACAGAAAGCTGAAGAGTTACTAGGAGTTGGCTCGGGGTGGGCGCAGGGATTTTAGCAGTGGCTGGCGAGGATGGTGGAGAATGAAGAGTTACTATTTAATGAGTATAGTTGGTTTAGAAATGATGAATAGGTTCTGGAAATGGTTCCAGGTGGTTGCATAACACTGTAAACGTACTGAATGTCACTGAACTGTACACTTAAAAATGGTTAAAATGGTAAATTTTTATGTGCGTTTTACCACAATGAAAAAAAAAGGGGGGGGGGCGCAAAAAAAGGAGATGCAGCACACCATCTCTTTTAGACACGACCAATTTATTCAGAGAATTCAAATTTCGTTTGGCAAAGTATATCCAGGGCAGAGAGTTTGGGATAATTATGTCATTGGAAGCAATCACATTATCTACAGCAAATTGCCTGGGGTAGTATCTGAAGGAAAGGCAAAACTTTTAAAAACAATTTAGTATGTGGGGGGGGGGTGATAATCATAAATATTTGCAAAGGTAAGAAAACAAACAACCAGCTTATACAACCAAGGCACGAAACATGCTAATGCTAATAATCCTTTATTCAATTTAGCTCAACACACATTAAGTACTTAATTTGTGCAAGTGCTGGGGTTGAGGTGGAAATACAAAAACACCAAGATGCAATCCCTCTCAAGAACTGTATAATCTAGTAAGAGCACATATAGAGATGGTGCTTGCAGTTAAAAACTGCTCTAAGACCATGGGGAGAGAAGAGTTTACTTCCTTCCAGAGGGTGAAGTCGGGACCCATTTAAAGTTGGTAGTATGGGTGAGGAAGGTCATTAACACGCTAAGTAAACTGGTGTCTAAGCATGTGACGGCAACAGCTAATGGTCTAGTTCCTCCATGGCTTTAAATACATGAAAGGGAAAAGAGTATTCAAAGGTATTTTTATTTTAATTTCTCATTGTTAGCCCAGTATAAGGCAGGATGACAAAAAATAAATAAAAGTATGAAGATGCAAGAACATAGATTGAACACTCCATTTCCTAGTTTTAGTGTAAACTCAAGCCCTTGTGCATACACATCTAGTTCCTGAAGTCCACACTGCCAAAAGGGAAAAACAAGAAAAACCAGCCCTAGCAGTGCCCTGTCATCATGGCAGAGCACTGTCTCTTCTGTGGGACTGCAACAGCTAGCTTTGGCTACTGCCAGTAGTGGACAATACGGCACATGGAAATTAAAAGTCCATAAATGTGCCCTCCTAACACGAGAATAAGAAAGGTGGCTAAAGGAGATAATTTTAGTGACGGAGGGGATGAAATATTTTTTGGTTAATTGATGTAATGATGACTCACTACGCCTTATTTCCTATTTTTAAAAACACAGAATGAGCAAGTCATTCCTGAACAAAAATTTACTATGTGTATAACATACACCTCAAAATGAATTTTAAGAGAACATCTTACTAATCAAATAACACAGTTTATGTTTTTTCAATTTCCACAAATTGTTAATTATGATACTTAAGGGAATCCTTACAAACACAATATATAACAAGTCATTTCAATATTATTCATCATCCTTAACTTATGAAAGTTTGGTTTATGTTATCTTATCTAGAAAGAAAACTACTTACAAATCTCATTTTCCCACAAAATTAATTCAACATCCAACCTTAAAAATAAATAAAGCTTTGCCAATGGTAAATTGGAATGCATATACCTGCCAGGCTTTGATGAAATAAAAATAAACAATTTATATAAGCAGTACCTGGTAAAACCAAAACCTCCTTTTGAAGTATAAAATTCCATTCTTTTTGCCCTCTCAGAACTGCCAATCAATTAGAATCCTCTCTCCCAGGAACTGTTCTGGTTTGTAATGTCATACACAGTATTTTTTAACATTAATAAATTATTGATATGCTACCATAAATAAGTAGTCACTTTTTAAACCAAAATGACTGCAGAGGACTAACAGCACACTGAAATAATTTATTTAAAACTAAGATTTGTAAAAACGTGATCTATCCTGGTCTAATATTATTAAAATTAAAAATCAAAAGATGAAATATTATTTCAGACCTATATACATCAAGATGCCAGTTCTTATAAAAAACATACTTTAGTTGTAAATGCTAGGTTATGCAAAAATAATTTTATTTCAATTTAATGAACCTCCCCCAACTATAATATTAAAAACATCAAAAGAACTTAAGTTTTAATGGCAAAAAGTTCCTATTTTCCCCATCTACTAAAAAGATTGTTTTCCCTTATTAACATACAATGCCCTATTGTTAAGGCACAACTTTTTTTAGATTAAAAATGAAACCATAGATTAGGTTTATTTTATACAACAGTTACAAGACAGACTTTTTGTAGGCATATAAATACATCTTACATTCAATCAAGATCTAAAATGAAAAATTATTTTTTCTTTCTAGGATCAATCAACACATAGCCCATAGGTAGTTACAGCTAGAATAATTCCAACAGTTCCTGTTTTAACCCGTCAGATTGTCTCCAGAAGGCCATCTTCAAAGTGCGATCTAAGAGAGGAAAGCTGAATATTTTCCTTTCTGCAATGGCATTCCACCTTTCTTTACTTATGCTCAGCTATCAGAGATGGCTGTCACCTTCAAAGCCTAAGTGAGCTCCAATTTTTGAATTCAACATGAGACAAGGACAGATATCCTGACCCCTGGGGTGACCAGGGGAGATGTCTGCTTTGCATCCTCCCTGTTACCCTTCCCCTGACCTCCCTCTAGCTTCTTTCTGACCCTCTTCCTAGTCACCACCTCTCTCCCTCTGACACAGTTCACAAAATATTCAAAGGGAGCACCTAACAAACAGGAGGAATTTGCACAACTGTTACTTGAAACATACAAACCAAAATGTTTTTGTCACTTCATTATATAGTATAAACAATCAACTGAATAATTACTGATTTAAAATAAAAAAAGAAACACTAAAATTGGGGTAGCACATACCAAGACAAACATGACCATCTTGTAGGTCCTTGTAAATTCAACTGAACTGGGGATACAAGTAGGAAAACAGTAAAAGCAAGTTTCCTCAAGCATGCGTATCTACCCAACTCTCTTGTATTTTTTTTTACATTTACATTCTTGAACAATGGGTAGAAAGAAATACTTTGTAAAAACACTTATATTAGACTTGACAACGTAAAGGTTTGTGGTTTCGAAGGTGATTTTTCCTTTACTTTCTGAGGAGTCTTTGTAATGTAATAGTTAACTAGGCCTCCTCCAGGATTGATCTCTGGTACTAGGAACTTTACCAGAGCTTCAGATTTCAGCAGCCAATATCCAGAAAAATGTATATCTAAAAGAATTTGGGAGTGAGAGTTGTGAGGGACGTATCCTGGCTAAGAAAGAAAAGCAGAGATAAAGGAGAACATGAACCGGTAAGGGAAATGGTCACAAGGTAGAAGAGATGAAGAGGGGCAGAGGAGGGGGACAGCTGATGGGTACTGAGATCACTGATGTCACTGCCTCTACTAAATGTGGTGCATAAAAGTCATATTTTAACGAAAAATTGCCTCAAAATAAGGGCAACAGTGAAGAAAAGACCAGGAGCTGGTGAGGTGTGGGTCATTAAAAGCAAAAGGTAATGACTTTGCTACTTTTTAGAAATAATTTTCATGTAATTCTGGGAGATTACATTACTCATTCATGAAGGTGTTTTACTAGTATGCTCTAGCACAATGTCTTGTGTAAATAAATATAAATACTGTTCCTAATTCTGCAATGTATATTGGCTTTTAAAAACAAACAATTTTAAAAATGAACTTTTTATAAAAGTACTTAAAAATCATTAGTAACTAGACTATACCCAACATATTATAAAAACAATGTATTTAACTCTCAACCAGTATCTTAAGTTTTGCACACAACACACATCCTTCACAAAGTCATTATCTACATGCAGATTAATACAATTAAAAATAAAAATAAAATCATCACTTTGGGAGGCCGAGGCGGGCGGATCACCTGAGGTCGGGAGTTTGAGACCAGCCTGACCAACATGGAGAAAACCTGTCTCTAACAAAAATACAAAAAAATTAGCTGGGTGTGGTGGTGCATGCCTGTAATCCCAGCTACTTGAGAGGCTGAGGCAGGAGAATCGCTTGAACCCGGGAGGCAGAGGCTGTGGTGAGCCGAGATCACTCCATTGCATTCCAGCCTGGCCAACAAGAGTGAAATTCTGTCTCGAAAAAATAAAATAAAATAAAATAATTCCTGCTAATATGAACTAGTTTGCTTCCCATTAAATCAGAGTTCCCATATAACATTGAAATTAAATTCCATTTTTTACTTGCCAGTCCCATTTCCCTAACTTTGACATACTATAATAAAAACAGATGCTTATACCACAGGACTCTGGCAACAGCATATACCTTTGCCATCTCTCCTGAAAAAGAAAGCTTCTTCAGCTTATTGCAAAGTAAAAAAGATGAGGTCTCTGATACTCTTTTCAAAATTTTCAAGTCCTATTTAAATATCAAGTGTTCCACCTACCAAAACTTTGAATGAATTTTCACTGAAAAGGCCTACTAATGAGGCCCACCACCTTCTCAAATTTGACCAGTTGGAAGAGATTGGGTGAAAACATTTGTGTCATATTAGATTCAGTAATATGACTAATAAGAAAGTAAAGGGCTTTGGACAATGTAACATACAAACCTAAAGTATGCACATTCCACCAGGCTAGAACGTACATTCTTTGGTCAATTTTACTTCCAAGATAGGAAAATAAACGGAAAGCTGCTTTACGGTTAAAAAATTTAGCAAAGAAAGAAACCATGAGAAATCCCTCTTCTTATCAGTATGTTATGGAATACAAGGGCACTGGAGTCACATGAAATAATGGCATGGATACTTTACATGAAGTTTCCAGATTTCACATTGAGAGAAACCATACATCCCAATGAAAGATAGTTCACAAAGCAAGGTTCTAGTTATGGTAACACAATGAATATGTCACAACTTTTTTTTTCTAACCAGACTAGAAAAAAATTTCATCAAAAAGTACCTCCAACCTTCTCTATTTTAATCTGAAGGGAAATTAAGAGAATCTCAAAAGTTACTACACTTTCAGAGTTTGGTTAGGCTAGATACATTTATTAATAGTAAAAGTAACCATGGCAAAAGCAACCATACTCATTCTTGATAATGAAAGGATCTTCTATATACAAACCTGGCAAATTTAAAAAAATATACTAAAACAAAGTATCTGAAAATAATGAAAGCTAGTTCAATTAATGTAATGTCAAGTAACTTTCAATTGTAATAGAATCATTTATATTCTTATAGTGCCTTACATCATATTTTATCCTTAATGAGAAAATGAACCAAAACTATAGTGCTAACCCTGAAACCTTAAACCGAACCTTACAAAGTTAAAGACTAAGTGTTGGTCAGAAGGAAAAGGATGCAACCATGCATCTTCCACAGGGAAAATGAAAATAGCAAGATAGCAGAAATGCTGAACTCATGGGTACAAACACACTTTTCTTTATAAAAACAAAACAACACACACACATACACACAGAAATTATTACAATGCAAACCATCATGTGTCTCTATTTCCTACCAGCTGGTGAACCTGTTATTAAAATTTCAAAGAAAAAATCAATTAAACTTTTTCTATTTTAATCCATAGAAATATTCAGTAACATAAATACAACATTTGTTGCATATTAATGAATGTGTGGCTTCTTGTGCTTTCCATCCAACTTAGAGGTAAAAATCCCCAATGACTTTATTTTCAATGAGATATAGTTGTAAAGTTATATTAAACATCTACACAAAAATCAATCTTTCCTTCAACCGAATTCTATATGAAAGTACTAACAGTGAAGATTCATGATGTTGTGTGAAAATGGTGACTCATAACAATGTAGACTCAGTTACAGATTTTAATTCACAAATATATATATGCGCCTTGTGTATGACAACTGTATGAAAATAGTCTCAAAAATAAAGACAATACTTGAGACACAAAGCAACCCATTTTCCCTGATCTTGCATCCTATTACAGGGAAAATAAATCTCTGATGCTTCATAAATACTTTAAAAAGTTCAGGATGGCCTTAACCATGCATAGTCTCCACCAATCTTTTGAAGCTTCCAGCATCTCAGGCTAATAACCATTTCAGCTGTGAAGAACTGTACCCTGTAGTCAGTTATGCTTATTTATGTCCTGTCTTTTCTAGATCTGGGAGTTTTCTGACCAGGGCCTGGTGGTTCATTCTGATGCTAGCAAGGAGTCCCCCTTCAATGCCGTCTGAACCAGTGTAACTGATTTCTTCACCACTCAGGGTAGTCATATGCCCCCCTAGGGCTTTTAAGATGGCATTACCAGCACATATATCCCACTTTTTGATGTATGTCACATGGATATATAAATCAGCTTTTTCTTGACTCTTATCAGGCACATCCAAAAGTGCTAAAACTTTATAACCTAAAAGATAAACAAAGAATTTAGGTTATTATTCAAAAAATTTTAAGAAAGTAGCATACTTTTTTGATTAAGTATCCTGTTAAAATAACAGGATGGGGTGTGCAGGAGCTTGCTGCAGTCTCTGCAACTGCCTAAGTTTAAAATTATTTCAAATTTAAAAAATTTTAAAGTAACAGTATAAACATTAAACTCAGAACAAAAATACATTGCAAAGTAACTTATTTTTTATTTTTATTTATTTATTTATTTATTTATTGAGACAGAGTCTCGCTCTGTCACCCAGGCTGGAGTGCAACAGGGTGATCTCGGCTCACTGCAACTTCCACCTCTCGGGTTCAAGTGATTCTCCTGCCTCAGCCTCCTGAGCAGCTGGGATTACAGGTGCGTGCCACCATGCCCTGCTAAATTTTTTTGTATTTTTTAGTAGAGACGGGGTTTCTCCATGTTGGTCATGCTGGTCTTGAACTCCTGGCCTCGTGATCCGCCTGCCTCGGCCTCCCAAAGTGCTGGGATTACAGGCGTGAGCCACTGCACCAGGCCTGCAAAGTAACTTATTAAGCTAGTCTCAAATGTAACCAAATATATACCTACCATTTAAAAATTTTAAATCTACATTGTGGTTATTTTCTATGGAATGACACATTCAGTATGTGCCATTTTCTATGGAATGACATATTATACACACAAGTTTTACCTAAACATCTAAGTAGGCCTGATGTGAAAGAGAACTAATAGTAACACTACCACTCTAAAGCCTTTCTGTAATGAGGCAGAATTTAAAAATTAAAGTAATAAAACAAATGCAGAAGAAACTGGGTCTAGAACCTAGTCATCTCATCCCTGCTGGGTATTCTGGACATTATTTTTCCTAACCAACCTAACAGAGAGCCTCTAAGAAAATAATGAAGCCATATGAAAGAAGGCAGATATATAGAACAGAAAATTAAAATTATTAGGCATAAAAGTTAAAAAGTATTGGCCAGGTGTGGTGGCTCACGCCTGTAATCCTAGCACTTTGGGAGGCCACAGCAGGCAGACTGCCTGAGCTCAGGAGCTCAAGACCAGCCTGGGCAATGTGGCAAAACCCTGTCTCTACTAAAAATAAAAAATTAGCCAGGCATGGTGGTGCATGCCTGTAGTCCGAGCTACTTGGGAGGCTGAGGCACGAAAATCACCTGAGCCCGGGAGGCGGAGGTTGCAATGAGCCTAGATCATACCACTGCACTCCAGCCTGGGAGACAGAATGAGACCCTATCTCAAAAAAAGAAAAAAAAAAAAAAAAGAACTATTACTTCTCCCTTTATGTGTGCTGAGGTGGTTTTCCAACACATTTATTTTCTGACCATAATTTGCTATTAACCTGAATTAAAACATTTCTGACATGTTAGACAGTACTCATAACAGGAATTGACAAACAGCCCCTCAAGCTAAATCCAGGTCATGGCCTGTTTGTACAGGGCTCTTAAGATGAGAATTTTTAAAAAAATATGTTCAAAAGTTCATTAAAGAAAATCAAAGAATAGTATGCAACAGAGACGGTATATGGCTCACAAGGCTTGAAATTTTATTATCAGTTTATTTTCTGAAAAACTAGGCTGACTATAATACAATAGTACAGAATATACGGTACGGTAGGTGCGCACTAGCCTCTCTTGCTCATCCCAGGCATGCAGGTTAAAGAGTTCAGGGGTGTTAAAAGTGACTTAGGGATTAGCCTTTCTAATAATACTTATGATGACTCCTGGCGTCTTTCTGCCATATGAAGCATCTTAAGTGCTTGATCTTTCTTCCTCTCCCTGATATTCCCACAGTTAAGTAAGACAATTATTTTGAAATCAGATTGCATAAAAAGCAATTAATGGTAGATCTAATGGGAATATGCTTTTGTGTATTCAAGAAAGAGAAATCACTGTTGTGAGATTGCTTCTTTCTAATAAGAAGGGCAGAGTGACTAAAATCCCACCCTCGAGGTTACCAAACAGGAGACCAAGCCTGCCTTGAAAGTACACCACTCCTCCTCACTTTCTTCGCAAGCATGGACAAGCAAATTAGTCTCCTAACATAGCCTTGACCATGCCAGGAACATTCTCCAGGGATCACACAGGAAGAGGAACATACCAGCACCACCAGCTGGGATAATTGTAGTCTGGTTTCCAAAAGTCTGAAGAGCGACCTGTTTGACCATCCCTGAATGGGAACGAGACACAACGATCCTTGGGGTCTTCTCATTGTAGGAAGAGCGGGCTTTCACATTTGAACCACCATCTACCATTGCCCAAGCTGAAAAGCAAATATAATATCCATTAATGGCACTGAAGCTTTAAAACTAAAGGTTATATTCTTCAGAACCCAAAGTGCCATGTATGACTGACAAAATAACTCTCTTCTAAAAAATTATTTGTATTTTCCCCCAAAACAGAAAGCTTTTTTTCCACAGTACAAAAGTAGTATATGTGTATTTGTAAAATAGACATGTATTAAGACAAAACTAAAAAAGGTCATGTTATCTTGCACAGCCAAAGACAATGACTATTAAATATTTGGCTTAAGGATTCCCATGCTCCACTGGGATGACACTGCAACTCCACTTCTCCCTGCATCTATCCCACTTCCTTCCCTCTCTTTCACAGTTGTGATCCCAACAGCACTCCCTAATAAACATCCCGAAGCTAATCTCCAGCTCCAAGTCTGATTCCTGGAGAACCCAACCTGCAACATAAGCACAAGTAACTTCCCTAACTCCAATTTTAAAACGCATTTTCTCCTATACTGCCTCCACTTCTATATACTCATGGTTTCAATTATTTGCATATTAGCTCAATCTCCTAAGTGACTTTATAAACAGAAAACAGTTAAAAGAGGTGAGTTAGGTTTACATATCAGCCTTATCAGAGAGTATTAAAGAAAAAGCCTTAGATTTCAAAACAGAATAGATTTTTTAAAAGGGAAGGGGATGTCAGAGATGGCTTCAGATGATTTTCTTGGTTTGGAAGTTTTCTTCACTGACTATAAAACTATACAAGAGAACAAACTTACTCAGAATTATCCCAATTAGATTGTTGTTTTAGCAGTCACTCACTACAGGGCAAGATATAGTCAGTCCACCATGGCTAGTAATGAAACCAGCTGCATCACCAGCTTATTTCTGGCTGCAGAGAAAAAAATCAAAAACATTAGCTGAGTTTGGGTTTCTGAGTTCCCCAAGAATGATGGCAGTCTCCTGGACTCTTCTCATACCTCCTTCTAAAAACTATACACAGCAACAAGAAGAACAAATAGAAATACCCATGCTCTGTACCTACAGAGTAAGTAGGAGACAGACAGAAGAGAGCTATCAACACAAACGTATGAGAAAGTAGGGAGGTAAACACTGAAGAACAGCAGGATAAGTGCTAGAGCTGACCCTAGTGTGAGGATTACAGCAAGAGCTTCACAGAGGTGCTAAGAGGTCAGAGAACTCTCAGTGGCTGTAGGACTCAGGTAACAGCAGCCAGGATTTCTCCCCAGAAGGAAGAGGTTCCATCTAAAATGGGAAGTACTGAAAAAGGCCTGAAACTTGGCAACAAAGCATCAAGAAGCAGCTTGGAGGAGACACGGGACCAGAATTGTAGTCTTGAGAACACCCTGGTGGCAGCAAGGGAGGGGATGATGATGTAAGACATCTTTTGGGATTTGGAAGGTAGCAACTAGAGCTGAAGAGAAGGAAGAGATTAAGATAGGGGCTTTATTGAAACAAGGTCAGATCAAACAAGAAAGAAGAGCTCTGAAAACCAAAAACCATACTGACAATGAAGATAAAGCCTTTCCCACACTAACAGAAATGAAAGCTCCTGAACTGAGAATCATCCAAACTCCCTTCCTGCCACCAACCTTCCATTAATCCCACAATAGCTGGCCCAAACAGGGATAAGAAGTATAAAACTGCAATGTCCACTGAAAAATATAAAAAGAAAACATAAAGAACATAGATTAAAACATTTCAGGATACTCAAATTTCCACAATGCAGAGAAAAACCATAAACCAATATTCTAACATGATTAAAAATAATAAGCAACAATATATTGAATAAATGCCATGAAACACAAGATCAACAACTCAGAAAAGATGGGCAAACAATAACAAGATGTAAAGTGGGAACTCATATAACACAGAAAAGAAACTGAATAAAAAGAACAGAACAAAATCACTGCAGGCTTAGCACTAAATCACAAGACACACAAAGGGCAACAGACTTCTCCAAAAGTATGGCAAGCAATGAGAAAAGCAAAAAGGAAAGTGAAACAAGTAAACAGATAAAAGGGACCACAGAGAAAGTGATAGATTAACAAAAAAAGAAAACAAAAAAGAGTCAACATACATATATAAGGAGTCCCTGAAAAAGAAAAATTAATGGGATAGAGCTAATCTTTAAAATTACAATTCAAGAAAATGTCCCTAAAAAACAAAAGAGAACCTTAGTCTGGGCTCAGTGGCTTGTGCCTATAATCCTAGCACTATGGGAGGCCAAGGTCGGAGGATCACTTGTTGAGCCCAAGAGTTCAAGGCTGCAGTGAGCTATGATCATGCCACTGCACTCCAGTCTGGGCAACAGAGTGAGATCTTGTCTCTAAAAAAATAAAAAATGTAGGAGAGGACCTAAACATCTACACTGAGAGACACACCGAGTACCTGGGAAATTTGCCCAGAATGCCAATTCTAAAAGACATCATAGTTACATCATTGAAGTTTAGTGGGTTGAACAGTGTCCTACCAAACTTCATGTCCACTTGGAACCTTCAGATTGTGAACTCATTTGGAAGTAGGATCTTTGCAAATGCAATTAGTTCAGCTGAGGTCATAGTGGAGTAAGGTGGGCCCTAAATCTAATGACTGGTGTCCTTATAAGCAGGGGAGACAGAAAGGAGACTGTCATGTGAAGATAGGCAGAGACTGGCTGGAGTGATGCATCTACTGACTAAGGAATGCCAACAATGTCTGGAGCCACCAAAAGCTGCAAGAGAAAACTTCCTTCAAGCACGCAGAGAAAGCATGGCCCTACTGACTCCTTGATACCAGACTTCTGGCCTCCAAAACTTCGAAAGAATAATTTTCTGTTGTTTCAAGTTTGTGGTAACTTATTACAACAGCCCGAGGAAACTAATACAGGGTGAACCAAAGACTGTATAACTAGCCAAGTAGTCTTTTAAGTATCAAGACTATAGACAAAGTTGTTAGTATGTACTCAGGGAAGATCATACCATGAGTTAGCTCTTCTAAGGTAATCTATTAGAGGACAAGCTTTATCCAACCAAGGGGTGACTGAGAAACTCTCAGCAAATGCATTGTCGGTTACCATTGAACAAATTTAACTGTGGATTTAAGGGGAAACCAAAGATGAGAATAAGGTAAAAGAATAAAGGTGTATAAATGGTTTTCTCATAGTTGGCTGATAAAAGTTAAAGGACACCATTTAACTCTGACAAGCTGAACAGCAGTCGAAAAGTAAACATCAAAAAAAAAACTGTCTAAAATGAAATGACGGTCAAGGATGAAATATGCTAATTTCACTGATGCTTATAGTAGTGAACCAAGAGACAATGAGACAATGTCTAAAGAAAAGGACTACATGAGTATGTAAAGAAAAAAGGATAAATAAACGCACTAGTAAAAGCAACAAAAAGAACAAATTTAACTTAAAAATAATAACAGTAGTTGTTTGAACCACATTGAACATATAAAATTCATTAAGATCATAAGAGTATTTTACAGAGAGAGAAAGCCTGTTCCTTCCTGGAAAAACATGTTACCGCTAGAAGGGTTCGATACTCTAACTCCTTACTCTGAAAATTGGTAAGTAAAGTAAAAGAATTAAACATTTATCCTGCTTTTCTAGAAAAAACATTTCAGGATAAACAAACTAATTCCAGTTAATAGAGAAAGTTCTCTATAGAAGAATTCATGCTAATATATGTAGAAACAACAGAAATAGAAAATCTCATTTTATAACATCTTTAATAGATCTTAAAACTATTATGCAAAAGGTTTAATAAAACTGGATCTCAAATGATGTCAAAATCTCTCCAGATTACCTGCTAGTAGCAAAAAAATAAAAATTTTGTAACTAAGAGATCAGGTCATGAACACTTTAATCATCTGAGCATCATGAATGGCGAGACAAGTATTATGTAATATGATGCAGTAGGAAGTATGTGAAAAGTACCTACAATGTATTCATGACAAAAATGCTTAACCTCAATCCAATCAAGGATTCAGATCTAATCTGCACTTTATAAGAGGATATAAAAATAAAGAAGTTAAATGACATCCTTTGGAAACAATCAGACAAGTCCAAAAGACGGACTATTCTAAACGAGAAATGACTTAAGCTTCCCAACATCAATGTCATGGGGGGCATAAGGGGCCTAGGGGTTGTTCTAGATTAAGAAACCTTAACTTAACAACCTATCAACCAAAATAAATGCTTGTTGGTTGACTGGATCTTGGTTTGAAGTAACCAGCTGTAAAATCCACTTTAGCAGCATTTGCTGTTAAATGGGGAAATGTAAATATTTGATGACATTAGGAAATAATTGTTAATTTTATTACATTAATATACTGCCCTTTTGTAGAAAATCTCCTTACTTTTTAGAGATGCATACTGAAGTATAAGGGTAAAATGTTTATTATGATCCTTATAATTTTCTTTAAGGTACATAGGCCAAAAAATAGGAAAGCAAATATGTAAAACTGTTATCAACTGTTAAATCAGGATGAAGGGGTATATAAGTATTCATTATAATTTTATGTTTGTTTGAAATTATGCATAAAAGTAAAAAAAAATGAAGAGGAAAAAAACAAAAAATCCTCTTAATGCTTTTTATAAATATTCCAAAAACCAGTTTTACTAAGTGAATTTACAGTGCTTTATCTCTAGAGGTCAGTACTGCGTAAGAGAATAAAAATATTATAGCATATCTCAGTACATACTACCGGAATAATGTAAGAATTGCTGACTTAGTATTTTTAAAAATGTTCTTCATGTTACATAAACTCAATACATTTATTAGTAACACTTACATGAACATAATTATTTCAAGTGTCTAGTACAGTAGGTGCTTAAATAAATATAAATGATGGATGATAATGAGGTATAGTGGTAAGGCAGAAGAGCAGCTACAAAATGTGTTTATTTTACCTGTAAGATATGCTAAAAAAAAAAAAAAAAAAAAAAAAAAAAAAAAGCCCAGTAGGAAATAAAAAGTGGTTGGTACGTTCCTACACCTACTTCAGACATAACAATTTATTATTAATAGCTACAAAATTTCCACCAAGTGAATATACACTTGACCCTTGAACAACACAGGTTTGAACTGTGTGGCTCCCCTTATACCCAGATATTTTTCAATAAATATTTTGGTAAGCTTTTTGGAGATTTGTGACGATTTGAAAAAAATTCACGGACAAATTATGTAGCCTAGAAATATTAAAAATTTAAGAAAAAGCTAGGTATGTTATGAATGCATAAAATGTATGTTGGTACTAACTTATTTTATCATTTACTACCATAAAATATACACAAAGTATAAAAAGTTAAAACCAAAACTTAGGCACACAAGCACTTACAGACCATACATACGTAGCGCCATTCACAGTTTAGAGAAATGTAAAGAAATATAAAATCATAAACTGCACAGAATTATAGTACGTATTACTGAAATAATTTTGTACCACCCCCCCCCCTCCAATGCTATTGTGTGAGCCCAAGTGTCATGAGCACCCACTTAAAACCCCATGTGACTTTGGGAGGCTGAGGCGTGCAGATCACGAGGTCAGAAGATCGAGACCATCCTGGCTAACATGGTGAAACCCCGTCTCTACTAAAAATACAAAAAATTAGCCGGGCGTGGTGGCGGGCATCTGTAGTCCCAGCTACTCGGGAGGCTGAAGCAGGAGAACGGCGTGAACCTGGGAGGTGGAGCCTGCAGTGAGCTGAGATCGCGCCACTGCACTCCAGCCCGGGCGACAGAGTGAGACTCCATCTCAAAAAAAAAGAAAAAAAAAAAAGGAAACCTATGTGATGTAATCATCTCTGTGTGAGCAGTTTCTCTCTCCGGCAAATTGCTTATCATGGTAAAAAGTGATCTTTTGTGGGTTTTGCATATTTTTCATAGTGTTTAATACAATTTCATAGTGTTTAATGAAAACTTTGAATAACACCATGAGACTCATTTGAAGAGCCACTAGTGATGCCAGAAGTGCTCCCACCTAGAGAAAAATCATGACATTACAAGAAAAAGTTGAATTGCTTGATATACACCACAGATTGAGGTCTGTAACTGTGGCTGCCTGCTATCTCAAGATAAATGAATACAGCGTAAGAATAATTGTGGAAAAAAAAAAACAAGAAAACTCATGAAGCCATTGCTGAAGCTACACCAACAGGTGCAAAAACCTTAACACTTTTTAATGAATTACCTTTTTATCTCATATTGAAAATGCAGCTATTATGTGGGTACAAAATTGCTATATGCCTAAAGGCTTTAGCATGATTCAAGAAAAAATGAAGTCATATGACAACTTTAAAAAAACAGAAGGTGAAGAATCTAAAGCTGTATTATTTAATGCCAGTAAAGGATGGTTTGATAATTTTAGAAAGAGATCTGGTTTTACAAAATGCCAAGATAACAGGAGTAGCAGCTTCTACTAACCAAGAGGCAGCAGACAAGTCCCCAGATGCCATTAAGAAAATCACTGAGTTCTGTCTGCTTGAACAGGTTTTCAATGCAGACAAGTGTCCTATTCTGGAAAAAAAAAAAAAAAAATTTAAAAAAAGGGCCACAAAATACATTTATTAGTAAGGAAGAGAAATGAGCACTAGGATTTAAGACAGGAAGGGATGGGCTAACTCTACTGTTTTGTATAATGCAGTCAGGTTTATGACCAGGACAGCCCTTATCTACAAAACCGCTAAACCCCGAGTCTTGAAAGGAAAAGATAAAACACCAGCTGCTTGCTAGTCTTCTGACTACAACAAGAAGGCCTGGACAACAAGAATCCTTTTCTGGATTGAGTCCACTGATGCTTTGACTCTGAAGTCTGAAAGTACTTTGCCAGTAAGGGACTGCCTTTTAAAGTTCTTTGAGTACTGGACAATGCCCCTGGCTACCGAGAACTCCACGAGTTCAACACTAAAAGCATCAAGTGATCTACTTGCCCCCAAACACTATGTCTCTAACCCAGCCTCTACAGCATGAGGTCATAAGGACCTTTAAGGCTCATTATACAAAGTACTCTATGGAAAGGATTGTCAATACTAACAGTAGAGAACCCTGACAGAGAAAATCATTCAAAGTCTGGAAGGATTACACCACTAAAGATGCCACTGTTACAGAAAAAACCCATGAATTCATTAAGCCCAAAATAATAAGTTTCTGCTGGAAAAAACCGTCCAGATGTTGTGCATGTCTCCACAAGATTCATAACAGAGGCAATCAAGAAAATCATGAGAGTGCAGATATTATTTTTAAAAGGTAGGGGGTAGAGGGTTTCAAGATAGGGATCTTGGAGACATTCAAGAGTGAACAGACACCACACCAGATGAATTAACAGAAGACGACTTGATGGAGATGAATGCTTCAAACCAGGGCTAGACAATGAGAAAGAAGATGTAGAAGAAGCAGTGCCAGAAAATAAATTGATTTTAGACAAACTGGAAGAAAGGTTCTCATTATTCAAGACTGCTTTTGACTTCTTTTATGACATGGACCATTTTACGATACAGTCACTGAAACTAAAGCAAATAAGGAAGGATTGGTACCATATAGTAAAATTTTTAGAGAAATGAAAAGTAAAAAAGTCAAACAGACATTACAACATATTTTCACAAAGTTACATCAAGTATATCCTGCCTCTCCTTCCACCTCCTCCACCCGAGACAACAAGACTAATAATCCTTTCTCTTTCTCCTCCTCCTCTGCCTATTCAATGTGAAGACAAAGAGGATGAAGACCTTTAGGATAAGCCATTTCCCTCTTATTCAATCATGTATTTGCTCTTATGATTTTCTCAGTAACATTTTCTTTCCTCTAGCTTACTTTATTGTAAGAAACAGTACATCATAAATATGCAAAATCTGTGTTAATCAGCTCTTTATGTTGTTAAGATTTCTGGTCAAAATGAGGCTATTCGCAGTTAAGTTTTTAAGGAGTCAAAAGTTACACACAGATTTTCAACAATCAGTGCCCCAACCCCTGCACTGTTCGTGGGTCTACTGTACTACACTTACTTATACATTTATATATTACTTCAGTAAAATACTATTCAAGTATCTCTTGATTCTAAGAATTTCAAACTCAAGGAATTAATTCTAATTAAGTCTGATAAAAATTTTTATAAGCTTTGCTCCAACTACTGCCAACAACAATAATATCTAGTTCCCACTATAGTGAAGTGTAGCTAAATTCTGGTAAACATACCAATACTTAACAACTGGTATTCCTCCAACATCAACATACCGTCTGGATCTGAAAATAATATTCCAGGAGGAGGGCACAAGCAAACATTCAGTGTGGGAATGGAAGGTCAACCTAACACAATTATAAACGTATTGATTATTTTAGAGAGTTTGCGGACTAGCAAGCACCTTTGTGTTCCAGTACATTGGGCAAGTTAGCTGCATTACAGAAGAATGGGGTATTATATTACTAACTTAAAAAGACATTTTTAGAAACCACTTTTTGCTAAGTTAGGGACGTTTGACTTCTTTAAGGTGGGTAAGCCTACAGATGAGACAAGAATATATATTCTTATTAAATAAAGGTTTCTAAAAAGGGGCATTTTATTATCCCTATTCTTCCCCCTAATACGTACAGATGTGGAAATCAATGCCCAGAGAATGTCAATCTATTTGCCTATCTAATATCAATTTCCTCTTCATTTCCTTTATTGAGCTTCCAATTCTCTTTGGAATAGCAGGCTTTGTTTGCAGCTAAGGGTGTCATGTGACATTCGGCCAATAAAATGAAGCAGAGGTTTAATGGATAGGACTTCCAAGATATTTTTTTCCTCATACAAAGAATATCTAGGGTAGACCTTTTGTCTCTCTTCTTTCTCCTTTCTTTCTGCCTAGAACAGAGAACATGGTAAATGAGAGGAGCCACCTTTGTGAACATGCAAACAAAAAGCTACCTTCTAAGAAAAAAAAGCAAAAAGAGAGGAGTCAGATCCTTATACGTATTATGGAGCCACTAAAGCACACCTATGCTTTGGCCTTCTTGTTAGTTGAGAAAAAGAAACCCTTGTTGAACCACTGTAATCAGATTTACACTGTGTGTAGCTAAATGCCATTCTAACTGATATAGTGAGATAATAAGGGACAGTGTCAAAAGAACAAGAGGGATTCAAAGACTTAAGCTCTGTATTTAACTTTTATATGCCTGTTTTTTTAATTTAAAAAAGTCATAATTTCCATTTTATATTCCTTCCAGAGTTACTGAAGACTGAAAAAACTTATGTCAATGCACTTCATAAACTGTGAAAATATAAAATAATTGTAAGATACTATTAAGGAGTGGTTAGTTCTTAGAGTAACATTTTGAACTTATGGTTTCATGATAGGAGCTCCTAAGTCCATTTTTTCATCTACAAAAAAAGATGTCTTTCCTTGTCACATAGTTACTGAAAGGTTCAAATGAGATAACATTAAGTATACTGCAAATTGTTAAACATGACATAAATGCTAGAAATTATGGAGTTACTATTTTGAAAGTGGTGTGATACTGATTTGAATAAAATTTCTATGGTTGATTCTACCACTAATTTACATGAATGACCTTGAGGAAGGTATTAAATTTTTGAGTCTCATTTCCTCATTTGTAAGTGAGAGTACTGATTTTAGAAACTGTGTCCCTCTCTCTGTGTAGCAGTACTATGCTGTACTCCAACATCCACTTTCCCTGTTTTCCTTGAATGACAGAATCCCTACATTTTAGTTTGGATGGCCATTGAAAATAAGGACTACATTTTTTTGCCTCCTTTGTGACTAGGTTCTAGATAGCAATGGGATGTGAGCTGAAGAGATGCATGTTTGACTTCACAAGTCAAACCCTTAGTGGGAAATGTCCTCCACGTCTTCCCGTTTACCCTTTCCACGGTGAAATACAGCTGAAGTGGTGAGCCATCCTCAGTTACACAGAGGACGACAACAGCAAAGCAGCAATAGAGATAGTACTGCATGCCTGGCACCAGGGAACTACCTTGGCAGTCATGGGCTGCTTATATACTGTCTGTTAGAGAAGAGAAAAATAAACTACTTTGTATTCAACCTCATATATTTTGGTGTACATTACAGCAGTCTAAATTAACGGCCTAGTGTGTATCTTAACTAATTCAGTAAAGATTAAGGAAAATATGTGAAGGTAATCCATAAGCCATAAAGCAATTATATAATTAATCTTACAGTATATTGTCATAGCAATGGCACAAATCTTTTGTAGCTTATCAAACCATCAACTTTAAAAATTATTTGAATTATAAAAAGAAGAAAAAAGGTCAGATAGCACAAAGTGGACTTGATTTTGAAACACAGAGCCAACACTCAAATAGATGTTTAGCCAATCTCAGAGCAGCCAGAATTTGGGATTCAGTTATTCAGCAAAACAAATACATAATTTTAGAGTAATCAAAAATTAACTTTGTCTTTCCGTTTCTCCCCACTTCACAGACAGCCTTTTTATGCAATTATCAGTCACGCCCTTAAGACACAATGGGGATGACTGCAGTAAACGACGGTAGTATGGGATGCCCATTGTATCAGTGTCCTAAAGCTGCCATAAAAAACTACAGGTTGAGAATCCCTAATCCAAAATTCCAAAATCTGAAATGCCAGGACAAGCACTGACATGATGTCACAAGTGGAAAATTCCATACTGGACCTCATGATAGCTCACAGATACAACTTTGCTTCAACCATAAAATTATTTAAAATGTTGTATAACATTACCTTCAAGCTATGTAAACAAGCTATATATGAAATATAAATAAATTTCATGTTTATACTTGGGTCCCATCTCCAAGATATCTCATTATATATATGCAAATACATTAAATCTGCAAGGTGAAACACTTCTGGTCCCCAAACATTTCAGATAATGGATACTCAATCTGTACCACAAACTTGGTGGCTTACAAAAATATATATATTTTCTTATAGTTCTAAAGGCCAGAAGTCTAAAATCAAGGGGTCAGCAGGGTGAGTTTCTTCTGGAGGCTCTGAGGGAAAATAACTTTCATGGCTCTCTCCTAGCTTCTGGTGACTGCAGTCCTTAGCCTATTAAAGACATCACTCCAATCTCTGCCTCCACCTTCACATCATCTTATACCACGTGTCTATGTCCTTTCTCTTTCTTATAAAAACACTCTAATTGGCTTAAGAACCTTCTCTAATCCAGTATAATCTCATCTCAATGCTTACCTTAACTTTCTGGGTTGTTATGATTAAACTGTGTCCCCCAAAAAGATATGTTGACATCCTCACTCCCAGCACCTCGAAATCTGACTTTATTTGGAAATAGGGTCATGGCAGATGTACTAGGTTGAGATGAGGTCACACTAGAGTAGAGTGGGCGCTGAATCCAATATGACTGGTGTGCTTGTAAGAGGAGAAGAGACACAGACACACAGAGAGAATGCCATATGATGATGGAGGCAGACACTGGAATAAGCACTTATAAGCCAATGAACACCACAGAATGCTGGCAAATTGCCAGCTAAGAGAAACACAAAAAGATAGTCCCTTACAGGTTTCAGGGAGAGCATGGCTCTGCCAGCACCACAATTTTAGATTTCTAGGCTCCAGAACTGTCAGACACTACATTTTTGTTGTTTAAGACACATACTTTGCGTTTTTTTGTTACAGCAGCCCTAGGAAACTAATACAGAAATGGACACAAATTTAGGTACATGACAGTAAACACTATAGACAAACGGTTCAACAACAATAATTCTTGAAAGCTCTAGCAAATTTCATACCTGTATATTCGGAAAATGGCTTATGTATAACTCCTAGCATGGGTTTACCATTTACAGCCACACACACCATAGTAGTGACGTACTTTCGAAGATCCTCTATGAGAAAAAAAACAAAACAACATACACAAATGCCAAAGTAATGTGCATAAATTCAGGATACAATATTACACTTTAGTTCATTAAAAAATTTATATACATGAAATATCTTTCCAAAACAATCCCTTCAAGCAAATAGAGTCCGAGGGCAAGAGCCCGTTTAAAGGAGTGGCTAACAGTTCTGGTTCACGATGAGATACCATCTCACACCAGTTAGAATGGCTATTATTAAAAAGTCAAAAAATAACAGATGCAAGTGAGGTTGTGGAAAAAAAGGAATGCTTATACAACGTTGGTGGGAGTGTAAATTAGTTAAGCCACTGTGGAAGACAGTGTGGCAATTCCTCAAAGGCTTAAAGAAAGAAATACTATTCGACCCAGCATTCCCATTACTGGTCCAAAAGAATATAAATCATTCTATTATAAAAACACATGCATGTGTATGTTCATTGCAGCACTATTCACAATAGCAAAGACATGGAATCATCTTAAATGCCCATCAATGATAGACCAGGTAAAAAAAAAAATGTGGTACATATACACCATGCAATACTATGCAGCCATAAAAAAGAACAAGATCAGGTCCTTTGCAGGGGCATGGATGGAGCTGGAGGCCATTATCCTTAGCAAACTAACACAGGAACAGAAAACCAAATACCACGTGTTCTCTAAGTGGGGAGCTAAATGATGAGAACACATGGACACACAGAGGGGGACAACACACACTGGGGCCTTTCAGAGGATAGAGAGTGGGAGGAGGAAGAGAATCAGGAAAAATAACTAATGGATACTAACTAGGCTTAATACTTGGGTGTTGAAATAAATCTGTACAACAAACCCTCATGACACAAGTTTACCCTATGTAACAAACCTGCACTTGTACTCCTGAACTTAAAAGTTTTAAAACAAATTGCATTTAGAGTCAAGACCCTTTTATATTATTAAAATCACACAAACAAAAGAGTTCTGGTTCTACAGGCATTACCTGGGTTATTCTCCTAGCCCACCATTTTGTTAACTGAATGTCTTTGAGTAAATTACTTAAATTCAGCTTCCTTGTCTATATAATACAAACAATAACTAAGCACTCATCTTTAGGTATAAATTAACTTTTAATTAAAAAAATCAAATTAGACTCTTAAGATAGTCCCTGCACAAGGGATGTGCTCACTAAATGTTATTATTATATGAACAGGCCAATCTCAGTTTAGGAATAACTTTTTATGACCAAATTTCTCAATATTCCATATTTCTATTATCTACTCCTGAAAAGTTCTGTGTTGTAATTTTAGTTACTATTAGATATATACATCTAGTGTCTTCTCCCTGTTCTCCAAAGTTATGTATTGATTGTTATGGTTCAAATTCAGTGCAAAAGCACTGAAATATAAAGGTAAAAAGGTAGAAGCCTCCACATTTAGGGAACTTACCATCTATCAGGATAAATAGATAAATTTTAACATATAAACCAAATGAAGAGTGAAAAGGCAGAAATTAGCTACCTCTGGGTAAGAAACAAGGCCTGAGAGGGGATCTACAAAAATAAAATCTGACTAGGACTAGGTAAAAAAGGGGACTGGAGGGACAGTAGTTCTGTTTTGTTACTTACTTGCCTTCTGGGTACCTAGAAATTTACTATTTTGAATTCCAAAGTCAGACGTACATGCATTAAAACTTAAATTCCTAATATCCCGAGTAAACATTAAATTCTGGCTAAAGAAGTTTCTTCAATTATAGGTGTCCAATATAAAACATTCCGCTACTACTGTTAAAAATGCTTCTTTACTGAACAATCAGTGAGCCACTATCACCTACAGGAAGTATGCCTTGGTTCTGGTTCTCTACTACTAAACGTCAATCAAATGTTTTGAGTTCAGTTTAAATGTACCTGTATATTCCTGTGTAGCATCAAGTGGGTCAATCCAGACAGTAACACTTTCTGCTGGTACCTCTTTAGGAGTAGTTACTTCCTTTAGAATATCCTCAGGAATCTTATGATCCCACAAGATAACCTCCTGATCAGCTGCATCCACGTGTTCCTCAGTATTAATCTGCATTAAAAACAGGTGACAGTTAAAAAAGATAAGAAAAACAATCACTATTTGATAAACTACAAAAGAAAAAGTATTTCAGACAAAAATCTCACAAATTATAAATAAGTAAATCCCTATTTTTATTTCTTTTGATGCTCCATATTGCAAAATGAAAATGACAAAAAAATCCATGACATCAGGTCTTTAAATGCTTCCCAATCTAATATTCAAGCCTGGTTTGTTGACTAATCAAGACAGATAATTCGGATATAGAGAAATATAGAGAAACTGAGCATTGAAGAAACAAGCTATTTAAACCTTAACAATGCTTTATGAAAGATAATAGCTCTAAAGTATGAAAATAGACAATATTCTGGAACACAACACAAGAAACTAGAGTTAGAAGAAAGACGTATCACAGAATAGGGAGGTACAGTCAAATTTTCTACCTTTTTTTTTTTAACTAAGGAACAAAATTAAAACATAAAATAAATTTGACTTACCATACAGATATGTAAGGATGTGGGGTAAGGAGAGAAATATAAGTAGAGAAAGGGTTGTTACGAGAATAGAGGAATATATTCTCTCCTTACCCCACACCCTTACATACACACATATATACATATACACACACACACACACACACAAACCCCCCTTACATATATATATTCTCTCTATATAATATATATTATATATTATTTCTATATATAACGTATATATACATGTGTTTGTATAGTACTTTATGTAAGTATTCTATTCATTTACAAACACATTACAGATTCCTTTAAATTGAGATTGGTCAACTTTGGCACGACTGACAATTTGGACTGTATAATTCTTTGTTGTGGGGCTGTCCTGTGCATTGTAGGATGTTTAACAGCATCCCTGGCTAAATGCCACTAGAACACACCAGATGCCAGCAGCAACACCCTCAGGTGTGACAAACAAAAATGTCTCCAGACATTGTCAAGTATGCCCCTGTCCCATCCTATGTAAAAAACACTGTTTTCAACCGTGTGCTTCTTAATGCATCCTAAAATATAGTCTAATTTGTAAAATAGTGTTTTAAAAATAATGTTTTGGCCAAGTGTGGTGGCTCACGCCTGTAATCCCAGCACTTTGGGAGGCGGAGGTGGGCGGATCACGAGGTCAAGAGATCAAGGCCATCCTGGCCAACATGGTAAAACCCCATCTCTACTAAAAATACAAAAATTAGCCGGGCGTGGTGGTGCATGCCTGTAGTTCCAACCACTCGGGAGGCTGAGGCAGGAGAATCACTTGAACCCCGGAAGTGGAGGTTGCAGTGAGCCAAGATCACGCCACTGCACTCCAGCCTGGCGACAGAGCAAGACTCCATCTCAAAAAAACAAAAAATAATAATAAAAAAAATGTTTTAGAACTGCATTTACTTTTGTAAACTGGCATATACCAATTGACTAAATCTAAGAATTGAGTGTTCTTTAAGAATTAAGTTAATAACAGATCATCAATCTTATTTGAATACTGCCTCACCACGAGACTTCTATCACATCACAATACACACACACAAGAAAAAATGTCCCCAAAATTTGGATTTTAGTTAGGGACTTACACTCTCAGCAGGACAGGCTGTTGGGTCCTGTGCTTTCTGACAAGCTCCCTTTCCAGAGTAGATCATGTTTATGCTACATGTGATGCCATGCCTAGACCCCATGCTACAATGCCAGAGTGATTACAGCATTGACAATACATGAGTACTGTCAATACACCATCTCTCACCTGTAGTCTTCAGAAAGTCACAGACACACAGACATGATTTTAAAAAATACAACTATTAGCAGTCTCCAGAAGGTACCCTGAAACACCCCAAATTATCACAGGAGAGGTTAAAAATAGTAATATTCTAGAAACATCAAACCACTTAAATCATTAAATATCTTTTTTTTTTTTTGAGACGGAGTCTCACTCTGTCACCAGGTTGGAGTGCAGTGGTGTGATCTCAGCACACTGCAACCTCCACTTTCCAGGTTCAAGTGATTCTCCTGCCTCAGCCTCTGAGTAGCCGGCACTACAGGCACCCACTACCACACCCAGCTAATTTTTGTATTTTTAGTAGAGACGAGATTTCACCGTGTTGGCCAGGATGGTCTCGATCTCCTGACTTCATGATCTGCCCCCCTCGGCCTCCCAAAGCACTGGGATTACAGGCATGAGCCACCGCGCCTGGCAAATCATTAAATATTTCTCAGTATAGAGCAAAGTAAACATTCAATTTATTCACTTATGTCTTTATTAATTCAGCAAATGCTTATTGATTGCCTACTATATGACAGACACAGTTACAGGTCCTAAAGATACCACAGTGATCAATGTGAGACAAAAATTTCTGCCCTGTGGAACTTAGATTCTAGTATAGATAAACAACAAGACACATGAAGAAACATGTAGTATGCTGGATAGTGATAAAGAGGAAAAAATAAAGACCAAAAGGACAGAAAGAGTGTTGTTGGAGAGTAGAGAAAGGACTGTTAGAGAGTACAGGAAGGGTTATTCTTTAAGAAAAAGGGGTAGATAGGATTAAGAAAGGGTGGCTAGGCAATTATTCATAATGGCTAAAACCAGAAAACTACTAATTCCATCAATTAGTAGTTTATCCATTATCCTGATGAATGGATAAATATATTTGGTATATCCATACAATGGAAAGTTAGCCATATATAGGAATAAAGTATTGATCATGCTAAATCATGGATGAACCCCCTTGCTTTGTGAAAGCATCAACATACAACAGATCATATACTGTCTGATTCCATTAATGTAAAATGTCCGGAAAGGCAAATCTATAGAGAAAGACCAATTAGCGTTGCCTGGGATAAGGGATAAAAACAAGAATAAACAGTTAATGGGGACAGGGGTATTATTAGGGTGGTGAAAATGTTCTAAAACTGATTAATGATGATAGTTGTACAATTTGGCAGTTCTAACAATTACTGAATTGTATACTTGAAATACGCAAATTGTAAGATATAAAAACTATGCTGCAATGAAGTTGTTTTGAAAAAAAGGTAATGTAGCTAGAGAAGCCCCTCACTGAAAAGACGGTATTTGAGTGAAGAGATCTAAAGAAAATAAGCCTGGCAGGCATCTAGAAGTGCATTCTAGCCCAATAAATAACAAATGAAAAGATCCTAAGGTGGGAATGTGCCTGGTGTGTTCAGAGGGCAGCAAGGAGGCCAGCAAGGCTACAGCAGAGTGAGCCAAGGAGAAAGCCTAAGGAGTTGAGGTCAGAGAGTAATGGAAGCCAGATGGTGAAGGACCTTGCAGGCTGCAACACAGAGCCAGTTGCCTTCCATCATAACAACTATTAACAATGTGCAGAGGGTCCTAGTCATTGCAGTAAGCTAAAGGGAGAGAGGAGCAAGTGGGGAGGTACAAAGTTTAGAAAGAAAGAAACCAATCCATAATATGAAGTTGATTATTGAGCACTGAGAAAATCTAAAACAGCTTGCAGATAAATGCAACTCCAATCAAAATCCCGTGTTTTTTGTTGTTGTTGGTTTTTTTAACCTTCTCCTTGGAAAGTGGACAAGCCATTTCTGAAAATTACATGGTAGAACAAAAAGTCAAGAAGCAACACAACATTTTGGGAAGAGCGGAAAAAAAATAGCATCATGGTGTGGTGACTTACCTTACCAGATATCAAGACCAGAATAATTAAGACAGTGTGGCACTGGTGAGGCATTTTGGCTTCAGAAACCACTCTTAACAACAATGCCAGACTACCTCAGATGAATGAAGGTAACAGTAACACCATGCAAAAAGGAATAAACTTAAAAAAAAAAAAGAAACGTGACTCCTAGAAAAGACGAAGTAGCTTATGGGCCCTAACCACTGTAGCTTACAAAAAAGGCAGTGCCAAGTCTGGCAACTACTGAGCTTCACTGATTTTTTGCACAATTCAAGTCAGCTTCTCCATATACTTGCAGCTGAGTATGAGCGAACACATTATAGAACAGTATTTGAAAAGATCTTCACTGAGAATCGGGTTAGGGAGAAACAGAGCAGGAGAACAAGAACATTAGCACAAATACCTAATCTGCTTTTGGGTAACTGCTATTTACAACCTGCCACAACCACTACACATCTACAAATTTGAAAAATCTACTACCCACCAATGTAAACAACCTTATCAATAGTTGCTATGGTCAACACCAGAAAGTCTTCCTCTATCCTTTTTCACGTGCCACATCCAATCAGTCAGTAAGTCCTGGAAATTCCACCTCCCAATTCTAAATATGTCATCATGTCTACCAAGAAAATCTTAGTTTAGGCCACCATCTCTCACCTGGATTTCTACAATAGTCCTCAATTGTTCTCGCCTCCTACAGTATATTCATTCACCCATTCGTTCAATATCTAATGGCTATATACTCTAAACTGTTTTGGGCATTGGAATACAGTAATGAACAAAATAGACAAAATCACTGCTTTTACAGAGCTTCCCTTCTCACCCCAGCAACCTGCCATCTTCCTAAATCAGACCATGGCACTCTAGTTTAAAACCTTCCAATGGTTTCTCATTATGCAGAGATAAAATCCAGACTCCTTATCATAATCTACAACATTAAGTTCCAGATGATCTGGGTAATGACAGCAGTAAGTGCTATCCCGTAATCTCTCTCTTGTTTGCACCCTTATTTACTGTACCCCAGATTTACTCGTCTTCTCATGGTCACTCAGCCTCAGGGCCTTTGTACTTACTGTATTCTTCTGTTTGTACACACTTTCCCAGATCTCTGCATGACATCCTGGTTCTTATTAAGGTCTCGGCTCAAATGAGACTGCCTCAAAGTGGCCTTTCCTGACTACCATTGATAAAGAAGGACCAGACACTCTCCCGGCATGACCCTATTTTTTCTTCTTCAAAGCCCTTATCAGAAACGATGTTACATTTACTATATTGTTTACATTTACTATCTTGATCAGCTAGAACGTAAATTCTGTGAGTGCAAGGACACAATTTTCTTCATTACTGTAGCTCCATCCCCATTGTCTAAACCAAAGTAGGTACTCAATAAATACACCTTAACTGACAATATTATTCTCAGCCACTGTAGTTTTTCATTTCTTCCCCATAATCCTCTTCCACTCAACCTACTCTTCCTTCCTCATCCTTACTGCCTGTCAAAGACCTCAACAGGGAACTGAAGCATAAGAAATCAACCCAAGCTCCAAAAACCCATACCTACAAACAGCCCTGGCCAATCCCTGCCCCCTCCCGACACCCAGCCAATCACTCCCAAAGAAGCCCATTATGGTGGGAATGAACAATGCACCTTTTAGAGAACCTATAATTTTAGAAGGGTAAGCATAAAAAGGTTCTAGAAATCAGAAAACACTAAACTGATCTTGGTCTATGCTGATACATAATAGCTCATCTTGCAGTCTCCACCTATACCTGGCAACTATCAAAACATTCTCAGATCCTTTTGTTAGCCTCTATGTATAGCAAGTAGGGATTTCTTTAGGTTAACTTGCCTCCTGTGTAGGCATTTCTAGTACTCACAATGTCCACTTTTCTTTTCCTTCGTGAACATCTGGGAGACTATACTTCCCATATGCCTCGTAGTTAGAGGCAAATGAGAGTAATTCTGGCCAGTAGAATATGGACAAAAATGTAGATGTACAAAATATGGACAAAAATGTGAATGTGCATCACTTTCTGGCTTAGGCAATAAAAAGAAAGCTCCTGCCCAATTCTCCAATCTCTTCTCTTTCCCTGCTATGTTGACATGGCAGAATCACATATCAACATCAACCAGGTCACAGTCACTTCACGGAGGACAATTGCTTTGTAGAGTGTCAGGCTTCTGAGAATTGGAGGATGTCGTTACTACAGCATTGCCTACTCAGTCTTTCCTGACTAATGCATTTTCCCTTTTATAAAAGTAAATACTCCTAAGTAGTTTAAGAGCCAGAAGAAATTCACACATGTGAATCAATTTAATTTGAGTCTCTTCCTTTAAACCTCAACCTTGCATCAGGAACTCTGAGAAAAAACAAAACAAAAAATTGTTGTTACTGGATGGGAGGTAGGGGAAATAGGAAAAATAATTTGGGGGATAAAATAGTAATAGCTAGGTGCAGATCTGAAGGCAAAGCACAGCTTAAATGAGGCAGCATTAGATATGAGAATAGGTACAGAATAGTAGGAGTGTTCCATAATTGTGAGGACAGAAAATGTTTAATCTATATGCTAAATAATACCTTAAAATTAGTACAACCAAGTCAGGAGTCAGGAATCAAATGCTTATGCAATACAAATGCTCCTCAACTTACAATGGGGTTACGTCCTGATAAACCCATTGTGAATTGAGAAGCATTTGTACTGCATAAGTTGAAAATATCTGAAGTCAAAAATGCATTTGATACATCTAACCTACCAAACATCACAGCATAGCCTAGCCAACCTTAAATGTAGTCAGAACACTAACACTAGCCTACAGTTGGGCACAATCATCTAACACAAAGCCTAATTCATAATAAAGTATTAAATATCTCATGTAATTTATTGACTACCCTATTAAAACTGGAAAACAGAACAGTTGTATGGGTACTACAAGTACAGTTTCTTTGCAATGAATGGCGCATATCATTTTTGCACCATTGTAAAGAAATCCTAAGTTGAACCATCTTAAGTTGGGAACCATCTGTACAAAGGTTCTTAAGACAAGTTTGTCTATTTAAAGATTTTATTTAATTATATGGACATATACACACACATATACATATACATATAATACATATACACACATATGTGTATCTAGGCTAGTCTTTTAAATTCCAGAAAGGGGAAGGAAACTATTCTCCATCAGTATTGTCAAAGTTCAAGGCCCCCAAACACAATCAATGCCATTAGTATGCTAGTTCAGTTACTTTGGGGTTTGAAGGGACTTCTGGTTAATGCCTTAAGAAGGAATCGATCATTTACTTCATTTCTCCATAAATCATTATATCCTAACCTCACACAGTGCCTATCATACCATAGGTGTGATAGTTAATTTTATATGGCAACTTGACTGGATTATGGAATGCCCAGAGATTTGGCTAACATTATTTCTGGTTGTATTTGTGAGGGTGTTTCTGGAGAAGATTAGCATTTGAATCAGTGAACTCAATAAAATAGACTGCCCTCTCTAATGTGGATGGGCAGCACTCAATGTTTTCAGAGTGTGAATAGAACAAAAGGAGGGAGAAGAAAGACTCTGCCCCTTCTTCTGCCTTACTGCTGAGCTGAAACATCAGTCTTCTCCTGCCCTCCAACTGAGACTACCACCACCAGCTCTCCTGGTTCTCAGCCCTTTGGACTTGGACTGAATCACATCACTTGCTTTCCTGGGTTTCCAGCTTGCAGGTTTCCAGCTGACAGATCAAGGGACTTCTCAACCTCCATAATCACATGAGCCAATTCCTTATAATAAATCTCTATTGGTTCTCTTTCTCTGGAAAACTCTGATCAATACAGTAGGCATTCAATAACTATTTTCTTTCCTTTTTTTTTTTTTTTGAGATGGAGTCTTGCTCTGCCACCCAGACTGGAATGCAGTGGTGTGATCTCGGCTCACTGCAAGCTCCACCTCCCAAGTTCACGCCAGTCTCCTACCTCACCCTCCCGAGTAGCTGGGACTACAGACGCCCGCCACCACGCCCAGCTAATTTTTTGTATTTTCAGTAAAGACGGGGTTTCACTGTGTTAGCCAGAATGGTCTCGATCTCCCAACCTCATGATCTACCCACCTTGGCCTCCCAAAGTGATGGGATTACAGGCATGAGCCACCACGCCCGGCCTCAATAACTATTTTCTAAACATATAAATAAACGTCCCTCTACCTGTCCTATTCTCTTCCCACCTTTACAGAAACCTTTTACTATCAGCTATTATCTCTCAAATATATCTCTATAAACAATTAAACATGCTGTAGTGTCTCATATCTTAAAAACAAATATACCAAAAAGAAAGCACAGAACCTTCTCTTAGGAAACATAATACACCTAACACCCCAGCCAACTTCCTTAAAAGCCCAATTTCTCACAAGACTTGTCTTTACTCACTGTCTCCATTTCCTCACCTCCTAATCATAGGTTGCCTGAGTTCAAATGCCAACTCCTCAATTTATTGGGTATATGAATAATTTAGGCTAGTCACCTAAACTTTCTGAGCTACAATTACCTCATTGGTAAAAAGGGACAATGATCTAGCTCCCTGTAAGGTTCTTAAGAAGACTGAAAGAGAAAAGGTAAAACAAACTTAGTACAGTGCTTAGCACAGAGTAAGCATTTAATAAAGGTTGGTTGCTGCTATTCTTCTTAAATGATTGTTTTCAGTCTTCATTATCCTTGGTTCAAGGCCCTGATATTCCCCTTTCATGTTATATTCTCTCCCTAACCAATTCTGTCCACAACCAGTTTCAATTAACATCACAACACCGATGACTCGCAGATTTGTATTTTCAGTTCAGATGTTTCTTCAGAGCTTCAGACTCATATATTCAACTGCCTCTTTGACAGCTCCCCTTGGACATATCAAAGGCATCTCTAACATAGCAAGTCTAAACTGGCATTCATAATCTGTCCCCCAACTTAACCACCACTCCCCTTCACCAGCAACAAAACCCCAATTGTGAAAGCTATAGAGGAGTTATTTTTGACATATCCCTAAAAATTCTTTCATTTCCTTCTACATCTATCTTCTCTACAACCATAACCCTAATTCAAAAGATATTAGCTCTCACCTGAAAAAGGGCCTCCTAACTGGTCTCCCAGTATTTACTTTGCTCCCCTCCAAACCATCCTCCAAGCAACTACTCTGAGTCCTTCCATTCATTTTTAACACTGTAGTTAAGAGTATACTTCTGTTACATCTGCTATACTGCCTTATATAGAGAATTAGACAGACCTGAGATGATTCTTTGATCATTAAGTTAATCTCAGTGACTCTAAGATTATTCTCATGGTGAAACCCCGTCTCTACTAAAAATACAAAAAATTAGCTGGGCGTAGTGGCGGCACCTGTAGTACCAGCTACTGGGGAGGCTGAGGCAGGAGAATGGCATGAACCTGGGAGGCAGAGCTTGCAGTGAGATGAGATTGCGCCACTGCACTCCAGCCTGGGCGACAGAGCGAGACTCCACCTCAAAAAAAAAAAAAAAAAAAATTTCTAGCTGGACAATCTTTGGCAAATTATTTAGCCTCTCCAAGTCTTTACCTGAAACATAGAGGCTGTAATACTTAACCTCCTTTGTTGCTGTGAAGATAAAATTAATAATGTCATTAAGAAGTTTAATTCAATTTTTGTGGCTTGCAAAAGGCTATGCAAATGTTAGCTAGTAAAACAAGCTCAGCATAACTTCCCCACTGCTTGAGTCCTGGTCCTCATCTCTCACATGGCCTGTTCTAACAGTCTCTAACTAGTTCCTATCTACCTCCAAATGCCCAAAGCCCAAAGTATGGCTTACTGCAGGCCTCAAGAAAAGTCAGCCAAATCTGGCCTTCTTTTAGTATTCTAGCAGTCAACTATGGACTAGGTCCAAATTCCTTTGAGCTTGGAATATGACCTAGCCCCTACCTACCTTTCCAGTCTCTTCCACAATAATTCTCCCAAGTGCATTTTACTCAAACTCATTCAATTACAAGAATTAGCTGTCCTACTATCTCTCGGGCCTGTTCCTTTGAACTAGATTCTTTTCCTCTGTTTTCAGTGCTTATGTCTACACCAATTACTAGTTATTCTGATTTTACAGAAGAGGAAACTATGGCTCAAAAAAGTTAAATGACTGGCCAGTACCACCTAGGCTGGTGACTGCACAAGATGTCAATGCAAGTGCTCTGTGCACTATATTAGTGCTTCTCAAACTTTTCTGGGACATACTTCTGTTGAAAGAGAGAAGCTTAACTTCCATCTCATAGGTCAAGGAAGGCACAGACCCAAGTGGCTGCTACCAGCTTGGAGTACCATGCTTTACCTTCAGATAAGTCATTGTCAGAACTTTGAACAAATCAAGTTGAGGATAGGAGCCCCTCAAACAGACAGTCCCCTGTACATTAAATCAAAACTATAAATCTCGGTTTGTCTGTTCTGTGGCTGCAAACCCACTCCACAAAAGTATCGTCAGCCTTCATTTTCATCGTTACCTGCAAGGATAAAGAGACAGTGCTATACAAATGGCTGGAGTTACTATTACTTTGACATAATGAAGTCAAGCATTGCCAAAGTGTTTAGGAAGAGGAGACTAGCTGCCCGGAGGACTCTCTGGGATCTCTAACCTGGAGAAAACTGAAGACAAAAGGAAATCCAGGGAGCCTAGGTGAAATCTGAGTTTTGTTAGGACAGCAGTCACTTGTCTGGAGTATGATTCCTCAACTTGGGCATCAATTGACAAATGGAGCAGATAACTCTTCGTTACAGGGGGCTGTCCTGTGCATTACAGGATGTTTACCCTCCACCTACTAGATGCCAATAGCATCCCACCCCTGGTTGTGACAACCAAAAATGTCTTCCGACGTTGTCAAATGTCAGTTAGGGAACAAAACTGTCTCCAGCTGAGTGCTCTAGGATAACCTCTGGTATATCCTTTTACTAGGGAGTGAACATTACATATGAAAGCTCAGACTTCAGACTCTACATAGGAAAGTAGTGGGAGAAAACAGATCTTTCTACATTTACATAGGGCACTAGGATAAAAGAAAGAAGTATCTGTTGCTTCTCAATGGTCTTTTTCCACTAGGAAGTAAACTAAGTGGGATATAATTTAAGTTTCTTACCAAGAAATTTGGGGTGAGGCTTCAAAATCAACCAGGCATTTAAGACTGTACTTCTGGGCATTAGGAGAGGGGAAGGCAAAAAAGGAGAAAGATTCTTTTGGGTTGATTCTCCACTTAGCTGGCTACAATATTTGGCCTCTAGCCTATAACACAGGGGTATAAGGAGATCGCTCAACATGACACCATCCCTACTTTGACACTGTTTAAATAAGCACAAACCTCCTCTATTCCTTCAGTCATGACCCAACATGAATACTACAGAAGCACATGCAAACATTCAAATAGTCACAAGAAAACAAAAAGTTATTTTATATTAAGCCACAGACTTCAACATCTGCAATTCCAAAAGCTTAGCTTTTGTGTTAATAAAATGCAGCTCACTACCCTTGGCAGCCATTCCCTTATTGTTTGCTAATAAATGAGAATGCACACACATACAGATGTGTTTTCAACATTTAAGATACTTTTGTTTTTACTCAAAAAAGAAAAATCAACTCTGCTTGCTGTATTTCACTATTACTGCTTTTAAGCTTCTACAATTATAAGTTTTAAATAGCCTTCTAAAGATCTAGCTAAAATGTGGGATAGTTCATATAAGCTGGAGTGTCATGAGCCTCAGATTTCCCATTTGTATAGTAGGCAGAAATAAAATTTGCTTCTTAAAGTTGCTGTTAAGGATCAAATGAAGTCCTGTGTAGCCAGTATTTGGGCATGTAGAATATATTCAATAAATGCTTATTATTAGTACTGTTATAACCATTAAATAGCAATTTCTCTGAATCTCCTGTTTCCTCTATAAATTCTTGGGGAAAGAAACACATATGTTTTGTAAAGGGGGTAAAATATTTCATAAACACATCTTACATCTAGATGCAAAAAAATTTAAGTATTATTTGTGATGTTAAAAACAGAGTAGGGAAGAAGAAAAAGTGGAAATATTCTGTGTTTTAAGTAGAAATTTGAAAAAAAAAAATTCTAACGTTAATTACATCTGGTATCCAGTAGCTCATGATAGGAAATCCAATGTTCCTTTCCACCGGAAAAAAGAAAAAGACGAAAGAAAAGGGAGGAAGAGAGGAAAATAAAAAACAAAACCAAAGCAATATTATGATAGACTGGAAGAAGCCTTACACAAAATACATAACTAAACAATAACAATATTCTCCTCTTTCAAGATCAGCAGTAAAAGGTGAGTCACCTTCCAAAGAAGCCTAGGTTTGCACATCACTGTTCATCTAATAAAATTCCAGTGAAGACAATTTTTCTTCCCAGTAGCCAAAACTACAGTTAGGTGAGTTAAGATATATGTTAATAAGGTGCTGCTACGCTATGTTGAGCTCTTCCTCAACAAAATTTGCAGTTCCTGGAATTGCAAATTTTAAATATGCTTTATTCAACTCAATAGCAGCTCCAGTGAAATGATGAATTCAAAAAGTATTAATAACAAATCCAAAATGTCTGCATTTCCTTAAGAAAATGTCAACTCCCTTCCTAGAAACCTATCCAAAGAAAAGACAAATGTTATTTAATTCTTATTCTCTGGAGTAAATATGGATCTTTAATCAAGGGCCAGGTAGGATCAACAGCTGGTATATGTCTAAATACCTCCTTAAAGGGCCCGCAAACTATAAACTGAAGAGCGTCCTGACAAAACGACAGCTAAATGAGCATACTCATCCCCCACTCCCCCACCCCCACCACCGCGCGCGCACACACGCACACACAAATGCCCCGCACGCTAACAGCTCTGCAACAAGACTCGGTCTTTCAGCTGGCTACTGGCAGGCCAACCAGAAAATGTGTACTCCAGTTTCGACCCTTCTAGGGATGAAATCAAGGAAGGATAGAGGGTCTTGGTGGATTTTAGCCAACTCCTTAATTCTACAGAGGAGCCTGAAGCTGCGGGTGCAATTAACTTTGTCAGCCTTTTCGTTTCAAGGCCTTCTGATCCCAGGTACACACGGCGCACACCCGACCCAGGACGAGCCAAAAGGGCACGGGCCCTGAGTCAGACTACGTGCAACCTCACTCAGCTCCTCTGCTGTTTGTCTGACCTTGTGCACGTTAACTTCTGCGTCTCAATTTCCACATCTACATAATGGAACCAGAAGCTCCACACCCCATACTGTTAAGAGTCGACAGAGTCGACTGGCCGAGACGCGCTACCCGGCTCGAGTGGGCGCTCCGCCCGTGGGCTCCCACCTGGACGCTGGGGAAGGCGGTCTTGAGCAGGTAGAACATCTTGCGGTTGGACAGCACGTCGCCGCTGGTCATCTTGTCCTCGGCTCCCTCGCGCGTCTTCCCCTTGGACTTCTCGTGGAGGACGTTGCTCTCGCGGACGCGCCTCACCTCGTCGCCGCCGCGGACTGCGGCCAGCACTGACACAGCCAGCATCTCGCGCAAGTCCACGGTGCCCCCGTCGGCCGCGGCCGCGGGCCCCGCCGCGCCGCCGCCAGGCTCGCCGCCCAGGCCGAAGAAGCTGAAGCGGCCGGCCAAGAAGCCCGAGTAGAGGTGGTAGAGCACGCCGAGCCCCAGCAGGCAAAACACGGCCACCCCCAGTGGGGAAAGGCGGATGCCCATGGGAGCCATGGCGCGGGAAGCCGGGCGCTCCGAGCTGCGGCTCTCACAGGCCTCCCAGCGCCCGCCGCCGCCGCCGCCGCGCTTCGGGCCAGCCGCCCGCGGGCTACACCGGCGCCCGCTCCCCGGCCCCGGTGCGCCCCATCACTCCCTCCCAGAAAAGGCCGAGTTGCGCCGCGAAGACCACCAACGCCACCCCGCGCGCCTGACTCGCCAGGCAGCGCGGTCTAGGTTCTTCCGCCGGCCGGCTGGTCCGACTTCCACGTTAGCCTACGGCCGCGAGGTGAAAGGGGAGCGTGGGTGTGTATCCGGGTTACGCGACGGGGCGGGGCGAGGGCGAGGGCGAGGGGCGGGGAGAGCTGGGCACCTCCCCTTAGGGCGGGGCGAGACGGGAGGCGCTGGACTGAGCTGCCTTTCTTGGTCTGGGTGGGAAGGTATTCCTGGAAGTGGCGAGCAGCAATCCGCGCAGGAAAGTGTGCTGTGCTGAGTGCCTTGTGGATGTTTAAATTAAATATCCCATTGTACGACTATGGATGACTGTAATAAAGCCACAGTAACAATCTAGTCTTCTTATCACTCTCAGATTATTGAGGAATGGAGGAAAACACAATAAACCATTTTAAAAGATTGATGTGCAAGCTTTTTTAGCCAGCGGGGGTGTAGACAGCCTGTACCTTTAAGTCGCTTCTCCGCGCTATTCCCGGCAAGACGGGGAACTGGGCGGTAAGGGGAAGAATTTTACTTGGCTCTTTATTCTGTTGACATCTTTGTCGTGCCCTAAATGCTTATGTGTGTATAGAGTTTCCCTCCTCCACCTGCCAGAATAAACCATCCTTGAAGCAGCTGAAAAACATGCCTTGACCCGGGTTTTTCATAATGAAAGAAAACAAACCAGGCTTCTCTCATTTCCAAGGGTACTCGAGCCTGGCTCTCCTACCAGAGCTTAAGGAGAAGAGGAATTGCTTGACAGAGTCCACTTAAAATAGAGGTTATCCGGAGATGGTCAATCTAGAACATGTAATCTTTGAGTCAGTGTAGGCTCTCGAAGTGTTTGACAGAAATAACTACCTTCTACTATAACACCGATCTTAGCTAGAATGATAGTGAATACTTTATAAGTATTCATGAGTTTATCTTTAATCTTAAAAGTGAATATTAAGATGTATAGTATTGTTCTTAAATTTTAAAATATCTATATAAATCAACTTAAAATGTAGCCTGTTTTACTGTTCATAGCAAAACAGCATTGGTTTTAAGTGGACTTTAGAATTAACCACCTGAAAAACTGCAAGTATACCAAACTTCTAAACATCCATTGCTAAGCAAGTCATGTAGAGCCTGACCTTTACCCCTTACTTAGAGTTCAGGGCATCCCTAGAATTTGCATGTGATTATACAGATACAACAAAAGCACTGACTATTGATTGTTTGATTTCTCTGCCAGCAATCTAAGTAGCTTGAAAATAATCACAGCACAAAATCAAGTACAAATACAAATCAATGAAAGAATAATCCCTAGAGTATTGACAGCACCAGAACTTAAAGAACTAGCATCGCCTTTCTTGTCAGCTTTTGAGAGTAACTTTGCAATGAAGCAAAGCTGCTTTCAAATATCTAAAAGTGAATGTCACAGAGTAATTCTCAAAACCCATCCCAGGGATAAAGATAAAGATCAGGGTTGAAATATAAAGGTTTAAGTTAAACAGAACCACCCCAACCTACACTATGAGAGCAACAAAAAGATGAGTTAGATAGTAGTCATGTCAATATTAAAAGCATCATTGGGAAGTCTGAGATTTCTCAAAATAAACGGAATAATATTTTCCAAGGATATTGGAGAATAATATAGGGTCACATTCAGTGTGGCAGTATACACAGTATACCACTGAGGGAAATACTAAAAGTTCTGGAGCATTTCTACTGCAAAAAAGGGATTTAAGACTTGAGGGAGAAAATGCCAAGGTATATGGAAAGAAGGAGTGACTTTAAAGATTGTAGCTCCAAGAGGCATTCTAGCACTCAAGTGATAATTGATCCTAGAGAATGGGTATTAACAGATAACATTTAATCAACAAGAGAAGTTATGATAATAAGAAAACATTTGATTAATTACGTGTGGTACAGTGATGTCAGAAAACCTTTACAGGAATTTGATTGAAAGAAACTTGTTTTTTTAGTATCAAGTTGTCAGAAGCTTCAAACAATGCATACATACAAATGAAAATTATATGGCTTTCATATTAAGATTGTGGACAGTCTGTTCCTAAAACATAATCTACATCTATTCTTAAAACTGTTTTCCCCAAGATTTTGAAATAAACAATTAAATGTGTTAACGTTTAGGCCGGGCGCTGTGGCTCATGCCTGTAATCCCAGCACTTTGGGAGGCCGAGGCGGGTGGATCACGAGGTCAGGAGATTGAGACCATCCTGGCTAACACGGTGAAACCCCGTCTCTACTAAAGAAAAAAAAAAATACAAAAAATTAGCTGGGCGTGGTGGTGAGGGCCTTCCAGCCTGGGCGACAGAGCCAGACTTCGTCTCAAAAAAAAAAAAAAGTGTTTTTACTACCTCTCTGAGAAAGAAAACAATGAACTGATGGCATTTTACATGTTTAAAATATAAAACTTCCAGGAAGATTATTATTTGCATATTCTTTCCTTAAGTGATTATATCCTATAGAAACAATAATTCTGTTTTTTAATAGATCCAGTGATATGGTGTTTGCTTCTGCCATTAAAGTTCTTTCTTTGGCAGATAATTGAAGTTCAGAAACAGTGGCTTTCATATATCAAGGTTGTGGATAGTCTTTTTCTAAAACAGGATCTACATCTATTCTTAAAATTGTTTCTCCCAGATTTAGAAATAAACAATTAAACGTGTAACTTTTAAAATTAATGTAAAATAATTATGTTAGCATTATAACATTGTACTATGGTTCCAGTCCTAGCACTAGTAATATTGAATTCTTATTGGAGACAGTTCTGTAGGTATAATCATACTTTGGTATCCGCAGGGTTTGGTTCCAAGACCCCCACAGATACCAACATTTGAGATGCTCAAGTTCCTTATAAAAAATGATATAGTGTTTGCATATAGCCTACACACATCCTTCCATTTACTTTAAATCAACCCTAGATTACTTATAATACCTAATACAATATAAATGGTACATAAATAGTTGTTATACTGTATTGCTTATTTGTATTATTTTTACCATGGCATTGTTATTTTTACTGGTATTTTGTTTTTCAAATATTTTTGATCTTGTTGATTGAATGCATGGATGTGGAACCCACAGATAGAGAGGGACAACTATATATACAACAGAAAACTGGAAATAGTTGCAACCCTTGGAAATTATAATCACTCTGATCCATAGGCACAACATAAAGCCAGGTAAGTAATTTACATATCTTTGTATCTTCTGACTTAACTCAGATCATATGCATATAGCAAGAACTCAGGAAGTATTTATGAAACTGGACTTTTAAAAGCTACTTTTTAATGAAATGTTATATATTTTGTAAAGTGTTTCTCAAAAAATGAATTTAACAAATACATTAAGGACCCAACATTCATTTTGCTTATTCAAAACACTTGTTTCACAAGCATACAAATCGGCCTAAACATATATATATATATATATTTGCTTTGGCACCATTAAGATATCAAATATTTGTTAACTTTTTTGTCTGTACTTTTCATTAAATCTTATTGCTTGCAAAGCATCAATTCAGTGAGTAATGTAAAATTTCCCACATTATATTTTATTCTCTAGGTGATCTGGACATATACATTTTGCTCACTACCTATCTAAAACCTGAGGTAAAATTATCACCTTAAAATTTCATTTATTAAAAAAAATATAGTCTTGGCACAATGGCTCACACCTGTAATCCCAACACTTTGGGAGGTCAAGATGGGTAGATTGCCTGAGCTCAGGAGTTTGAGACCAGGCTGGGCAACATGGCAAAACCCTGTCTCTACAAAAAATACAAAAGTTAGCTGGGTGTGGTGGTGCATGCCTATAGTCCCAGCTACTTGAGAGGCTGAGGCAGGAGGATTGCTTGACTCCAAGAGGCTGAGGCTGCAGTGAGTCCAGATCCCACCACTGCACTCCAGTCTGAGTGAAAGAGCAAGACCCTGTCTCTAAAAAGTATATATATATAATATCTAAAATTTTCTCATCTGCAGAAAATAGCATTTGAATGCTATTCATCAATCATAATTAGAATATGTAGTCTGTGGACTTTTGTTCATAATTTATATTATGTAAAAATCTCAACATAATACATATTGCTATTACACAGATTTAGACACAAAACAAGACAAATTGTGTCACCTAGAATGTAAGAACTCAATGTAGCCATCATGTCCTAGCAAGTTTCTCAAACTTTTTGGAATTAAAATAAGTTTTACATTTAGATATAGCAAACAAAGGCTTTGCTAAATAATACTTACCCTGATGCATGACATATTCTTGTATATTTTTATACCCTTCAAACTGATTTGAAGTTTCCATTAGTGAGTCGCTGTTGAGAGACAAATCTCTGTGATTTCTTGTGTTTCTCAATGTCTTTCCTGCAGAGGGACTGACTCCCTTTTCAAGAATGTTATCTTTTCAATGATGTTTATACAGCCTTGGAAGACACAGATGGTGTTTCCCTCTAGAGCAAAGGACAAGTTGGTTTTATTTACATTATAATGTAAATGATGGCTCACTCTGGGGCAAAGGTAGGGCAGGTTTATTGCCAGTTATAAAAGATTTAGGATTCCTCAACTCAGAGTTCCTTTCCTGGAATGCATCCAATTGTGTGTGCACAAGTTGAGACCCTCTTAGTGTCACCCTGTGGAAGCTGGGGCTTGAGGAACAAGTGCAAATGCTGACACTCTAAATGCCATAATTGCTTTGTCTTGAGCCTGGAGTCTAGTGACTTCTGCCAGCATCCATGTGGCTAGCAGACTCACTTGTTAGCTGCAAGGAGAGTAAAGTCTCAGAACCTTCACACTCTTGACAGTCACAATCCCCACATTTTGGAGAAAACTTCTGTGGTTTATATATAGAACTATAATTTTGTCCACACTGAGATTTCACTACACCCTCAAGTTAAAAAAAAAACTTGAAAATTAAAGGATAATCATATGAAAAATGACATTTTTTAAAATTCAGACTTCTTCAGAGATGACTTAGAGTTTTTTATAACTTCCTGTAACTTTTAAGCAAAGTTGAACTATAAGATAAATTTTTCCTTGTCATGTTATTTCAAATACTTCATGTTAGCATGCCCAGAAATTGGCCTAAAAAGGATTAATAATAAAGCCAGTCTTTCTAATAGCAAAAAAACCCCTTTTTTGCTTTTATGAGTTTGAAGAAAATTCTAATCATAATTCAATAAATAAAACACAACCCAAATTAATTAAGTGGTAAAACCAACTTTCCCAATTTATTTCTTTATCTTAGTCTCGGACCAAATAGAAAATATATAGTTTTGCCACATCAACTTGGTAAAACTGTATTATGCTGTAAGGTCTTCCTGAATAACCCATTCTTTGAGAAGAACTAGCTGCTTACTCATCTGTCTTCACGTATAAGCCCCATTCAGATGGAGACATCCTCCTGCCTGCCCCTGAGGTTTTCACAGTTGTAAAAGATGAGACACACCCATATTTCTCTGGGTGATAGGAGTTTGTGAACAAATACCTGTAGTAAAGAGGAGCCCAGGAAGGCAAGCAACTGTAGAGTCATTCTGTCTCTCAGCACTTCTAAAACTCATGTTCAGCAGATCCTGAAGCTCTTCAAGAATGACTCATAGTCATGCAGAATACAAAAGCAACTCTACTGACCCACTTTTTCTTTTTTTTTTTTTTTTGAGATGGAATCTCTCTCTGTCACCCAGGCTGGAGTGCAGTGGCACCATCTTGCCTCACTACAACCTCCGCCTCCCAGGTTCAAGCAATTCTCATGCCTCAGGCTCCCGAGTAGCTGGAATTACAGGCATGCACCACCAGCCCAGCTAATTTTTGTATTTTTTGTAGAGATGGGGTTTCACCATGTTGGTCAGGCTGGCCTCGAACTCCTGACCTCAAGTTATCCGCCCGCCTTAGCCTCCCAAAGTGCTGGGGTTACAGGTGTGAGCCACCGCACTCGACCTTTCTCTTCCACGTATCAATGTTCACACCGGCATGAAGAGCTCCCGTTGGGTCATTGATGCTGGTTGTGTTTCACCCCAAGCTCCTTGTCACTCTGTAGTTCTCACATACATTCACATAGCTGTCTTGCATCTGGCCAAATCATTTCAGCCAGAGTAGCAAGGTTGTTTGTATTTGACTTCCACACACATGGGAAAAGCCATAGCAACTTGAAGAAGTGTAATGGCCTGATGGTACTTTCCTTTGCAGAGGGCTGTGGCAGATATGGCCATTGTTACCCTTCTAATAAAGTTCCTCAAGAACTAACATGATTATACCTCATGACAAAGTTATAAACATCTGCTGAGTGCACGTCAAATCAGAAAATTTTAGAGGTTAGAGCGCTAGAGCCATAATTTAGCTCAATCTCTCGATTGTATAGGTGAGTAAACTGAGTTTTCTGAAGGCTAGGCCAAATTGAGAAACGTGGTCTCCCAGTTCCCATTTAACATGATTTCCACCAAATGCCCAGATATGGATGATGCAAATATCCTTGGGAACAGAGTAAATGTGTTAGCCCCTCAAATGCAGAGAACGAGTTTTCAGCCCCTGCTATCGTGCCTGCTCCATAGTGTGGTGCAGAGTGTTCTTTCTCATTCTTTCTTTTTTCATTTTTTAAAATTTCTTTGAACCACTTTTGATTTCCATATGATTCAGATTGCATTTTTATTTTTCTTCACTTCTTAAGTGCTTTTGATTGATACAACTTAATTTTAAATATTCTCCTATTTCTCCTTTATGAATCACTTATTACTATGAACAACCCTGACAAATTCTCAAGTTTTATATGCCTCATATTTTTCAAGGCTGGTTTTAGATATCACAATCTTTAAGAAGCCTGCTTGACCACAAGACATTTCGTGTTTTGCTTTTGTTTTTGTGTGTGGTAAATACAAATTTTATTCTGTATAAATATAATAAAAACATTCCTGCATTCTAAAGGTCTTAAAACTCCAATCAGTGCAACATTTTTGGTATTTAAATAAACAAAATACTTATTTCAAATTAAAATACAGTACATATTCTGTTTCTTTTAACTTTTTAGTTTTAGGGGCACATGTACAGGTTTGTTACATAGGAATATTGTGTATTGCTGAGATTTGGTGTATGAATGATACTGTCACCTAGGTAGTAAGCATAGTACCTGATAGGTAGTTTTTCAACCCCCACCTCCCACCCCCTTTAATTGTCCCCTGTGTCTATTGTTCCCATCTTTGTGTCCATGTATATTCAATGGTTAGCTCAAAACTTACAAGTGAGAACATGCAGTGTTTGGTTTTTTGTTCCTGCATTAATCCATTTAGGGTAATGGCCTCCAGCTCCATTCATGTTGCTACAAAGGAGTGTTATCTCATTCTTTTATATGGCTCATTCCTTTTTATGGCTGTGTAGTATTCTACAGTGCATATGTACCACATTTTCTTGATCCATTCCACCACTGAGGGGCATCAAGGTTGATTCGTGTTTTTGTAATTGTGAATAGTGCTACAATGAACAAATGAGTGTGTGTGTATTTTTGGTGATACAATTTATTTTGTTTTGGGTACATACCCAGTAATGGGGTTGCAGGGTCAAATGGTAGTTCTGTTGTAAGTTCTTTGAGCAATCTCAAAATCAAAGTAACTAATTTACTTTCCTGCCAACAGTGTGTAAGCATTCCATTTTCTCTGCAACCTTGCCAGCATGTGTTATTTTTTGACTTTTTAATAATAGCCATTGTGACTGGTGTAAGATGGTATCTCATTTTGATTTGCATTTCTCTAATGATTAGTGATGTTGAGCACTTTTTCATATCTTTGTTGGCCACATATATGTCTTCTTTTGAAAAGTGTCTATTCATGTCCTTTGCTTATTTTTTAATGGGGCTGCTTGTTTTTTGCTTGTTGAATTGTTTAAATTCCTTATAGATTCTAGATATTAGACCTTTGTTGGCTGCATAGTTTGATAATATTTTCTTCCATTCTGTAGGTTGTCTGTATACTCTGTTGATAGTTTCTTCTGCTGTGCAGAAGCTCTTTAGTTTAATTAGATTCCTCTTGCCAATTTTCGTTTTTGTTGAAACTGCTTTTGGTGACAGCTTATTAATTCTTTGCCAAGGCCAATGTCCAGAATGGTATTTCCTAGGTATTCTTCCAGGATTTTTATAGTGTAAGGACTTCAGTTAAGTCTTTAATCCATCTTGAGTTGATTTTTTTTGTTTGTTGTTTTTTTTGTTTTTTTTTTTTTTGAGACAGAGTTTCACTCTTGTTGCCCAGGCTGGAGTGCAATGGCACAATCTCAGCTCACTGCAACCTCCTTTTCCCAGGTTCAAGCAATTCTCCTGCCTCAGCCTCCCAAGTAGCTGGGATTATAGGCACCTGCCACCACGCCTGGCTAATTTTTGTATTTTTTAGTAGCAATGGGGTTTCACCCTGTTGGCCAGGCTGGTCTCGAACTCTTGATCTCAGGTGATCCACCCACCTCAGCCTCCCAAAGTGCTGGGATTACAGGTGTGACCCACGGCACCCAGCTGAGTTGAGTTTTATGTATAGTAAAAGGTAGGGGGGGTTCAGATTCAATCTGCTAGCCAGTTATCCCAACACCATTGTTGGGAACAGGCCCCCAAATCTGGCCATAAACTGGCCCCAAACTGACCATAAACAAAATCTCTGCAGCACTGTGACATGTTGGTGATGGCCATGATGCCCACGCTGAAGGCATCGGAATGAGTGCAAAGAACACCTGACCCACCCAGGGTGGAAAACCACTTAAAGGCATTGCTCAGCCACAAATAATAGCATGAGCAATCTATGCCTTAAGTACATGTTCCTGCTGTAGATAACTAGCCAGAGGCCATCCCTTTGTTTCGACCCATCCCTTTGTTTCGACCCATCCCTTTGTTTCCTGTAAGGAATACTTTTAGTTAATCTATAATCTATAGAAATAATGCTTATCACTGGCTTGCTGTCAATAAATACGTGGGTAAATCTCTGTTCCGGGCTCTCAGCTCTGAAGGCTGTGAGTCCCCTGATTTCCCACTCCACATGCTATATTTCTGTGTGTGTGTCTTTAATTTCTCTAGCACCTGTGGGTTAGGGTCTCCCTGACCGAGCTGGCCTCAGCACCATTTATTGAAATGGGATTCCTTTCCCCCATTGCTTGTCATTATCAGCTTTGTTGAAGGTCAGATAGTTGCAGGTATGTAGCTTTATTTCTGGATTCTCTATCCTCTTCCATTTGTCTATGTATCTGTTTTTGTACCAGTACCAAGCTGTTTTGGTTACTGTAGCCTTGCAGTATAGTTTGAAGTCAGGCAGCATGATGTCTCCAGGTTTGTTCTTTTCGCTTGGGATCGCTTTGTCTATTCAGGCTCTTTTCTGGTTCCATGTGAATTTTGGAGTAGTATTTTCTAGTTCTGTGATAAATTATGTTTATGGTTTAATAGGAAGTGCATTGAATCTATAGACTGCTTTGGACAGTATGGCCATTTTAACAATATTGATTCTTCTATCCATGAGCATGGAATGGTGGGATGTTTTTCTATTTGTTTTTGTCATCTCTGATTTCTTTCAGCAGTGCCTTGTAATTCTCATTGTAGAGTTCTTTCACCTCTTTGGTTAGCTCTATTCCTAGGTATTTTGTTCTTTTTGTGGCTATTGTAAGTGGTGTTCTTAATTTGGCTGTCAGCTTGCTCATTAGTGGTGTATAGAAATGCCACTGATTTGTGTATGTTGATTTTGTATCCTAAATCTTTACTGAAGTTATTTATCAGTTCAAGGAGCTTTTTGGTGGAGTGCTTAGGGATTTCTAAGTATAGACTTATATTGTCTGTGAAGAAAGATGATTTGACTTCCTCTCTTTCTATTTAGATACCTTTTATTTCTTTCTCTTACCAGATTGCTCTGGCTAGGACTTCCAGTACTATGCTGAATAAGAGCAGTGAGAGTGGGCATCCTTGTCTTGTCCCAGTTCTCAGGGATAATACTTCCAGTTTTTGCTCATCAGTTATAATCTTGGTGGTGGGTTTGGATCTTATTATTTTGAGGTATATTCCTTTGATGCCTAATTTGTTGAAAAGTTTTAAGATGAAATGATATTGAATTTTATCAAAAGTCTTTTCTTCTTCTAAGGAAATGGTCGTGTGTTTTTGTTTTAATTCTGTTTGTGTGGTGATCACATTTATTGACTTGTGTATGTTGAACCAACCTTTCATTTTAGGAATAAACCCTGCTTGATCATGTTGAATTAGCTTTTTGACGTGCTGCTGGATTCAGTTTGTTAGTATTTTGTTAAGGAATTTTGTGTCTGTGCTCATCAGGGATATTGACTGGAGATTTTCTCTTTTCATTGTGTCTCTGCACAACTTTGGTATCAGAATGATGCTGGTTTCATAAAATGCATTAAAGAGGAGTCCTTCCTCCTTGATTTTTGCAACAATTTTAATAAAACTGTTCTTTATTTCTCTCGAGGGTTTGACTGGTATAAATTGGGTATAGTTTACTGACTTTGTTTCTGGCTCAGCTTGACACTCCTAGGCTGTACTCTCTAACCCTGGGGGCTGGCACCAGTCCTGTGGTTTTATTCTCTGACCCCTCAAAGTCAAGTACCAGCTGTGCCAGGGGTGCTGAGGTGCTCTCTGGCTGCTAGCAAAAGCACTCCATTGGGGGGCCACCAGCTAAAGCACTCCTTTGGGGACAGCAGAGGCTGCTGGTGGTACACTCCCTGGGGTGGTAAGGACTGCTAGCGAGGGCACTCTGTCAGGAGGCTGTTGGCAAAAGTGCTCCAGTAGAGTGGTGGGGGCCATCAGTAAAAGCACGACAGCAGTGGTCTTCAGCAGAACACCAGTAGAGCAGTGGAGGCTGTGCTATGTGCTCACTCCATTGCAAGCAGCCAGGCAGGGACCCTAGGAGGGGCCAGTAAACAGGAGACATGTAGCTCCAATTTGCCCTAGTTCCAGGAGGAAGACAGGCCAGATCTTTCCAGGTCTGGCAGTTAACAAAGGCCTGAGCCACCTAGAGGAGTATGGAGAGCCTTGGGGAATGGGTATCTATGGCTGTGTTCCTTTGCAGCTGTCTCTGCACCAAACTTCCTAGGTTTTGTGCAGACTCAAGCTCTGTCTCTGTTGACTCTCTGGGCAGGTCCCCCTGCCAAGTCAAATGTCCATGGGTATTGTGAGATTTCCTGCAGCTAGGATCCCAGAGGTCCATGGTGAGAGTGAGCCACACTGCAGTTATTTCACTTACCCTTTCCTTAGAAGCTGTTTAGGGGGCCAGGTGTGGTGGCTCACACCTGTAATCCCAGCACTTTGGGAGGCTGACATGGGTGTATCACTTGAGGTCAGGAGTTCTAGACCGGCCTGACCAACATGGTGAAACCCTATCTCTACTAAAATACAAAATTAGCCAAACGTGGTGACACACACTTGTAATCCCAGCTACTTGGGAGGCTGAGGCAGGATAATCGCTTGAACCCAGGAGGCGGAGGTTGCAGTGAGCCAAGATCACACCATTGCCCTCCAGCCTGGGTGACAAGAGCAAAACTCCATCCCCCCAAAAAAAAGAAAAGAAAAGAAAAGAAGGTGTTTAGGGCCAGGAATGAGTCCTAGCACTTGGGCAACCCTGTGCAGGGTTCCGAGCTTCCTTCTCCTGTAGCCCCACTGTCTCTGTCACCTTTCCATCCACTTTCAGCACATTCTCTCAGAATATCTCAGCCTGCTTTTTGTGTGTGCTCCCATAGAAAATAGTGTTGCTGCTCTCATTGCATGCATCACTTATCATCTTTGCCTGATTACCTGGCTGTCTCCCCTACTTGGATGTATGCCTGTGGGTGAGAATCACAGCATATTCTGGTTTAGTATCTCAGAATTGTGCTTGACACGTGCTCAACAAATGGTTTATAATGAATTTTTATTCATCTCACCATATTTGTACTGCAATTGTCCATCCTCTAGATGCATTGCTCGAGCCTCATTCACTCATTATTCCTTATCTTTTCCTACTTCCACAGGTTAATAACATAACAATCTTTCAGAAACAAAGCTTTATCAAAATCTAGCCAAAGGGTAATAGAAAAATAAGTAGGAGTTGGAGTTTACTACATTTAATTGCATCTGTGCATCTCATTCTCTTTAAGCACAGAGTGTGTTTTCAACCTCTGAGGAGATGCCAATTAGCATGACATATCTTTGGAAACATGGAGCTAGTATATCTTTGATATACATGGAGCAAATCAACAAAGATAATGAGTCCAGCTGGTGGCTATGGAAGTGGACAGAAGGTAGGCAGATTTTAATGATTTCCAATTCTTCCGGATGCCAATTAGGAAATGACCAACAACGTGCAATCACTGTAGATTAAGAACAAGATGCCATAGGGAACATTTACATTACCAAGCTGTTTTTTAGACTGTCAACATTCCTCTTCATATTTAAGATAGGGAACAAGTTTCCCAGGGACAAGGCTAGGAGAAGGGGATTGACTGCGAGGGCCTCTGAAGGGACATCTGGAGTGGCAGGAGTGTTCTACATCATGATTGTGGGGTAGCTATGTGACTCTATACACTTACCAAACATTATCAGATTGAGCATTTAAAATCGGTGAATTTTTGTATGTGAATGAAACCTTGAGAAAACTGATTTTTTAGAAGAAAGAAAGAAAAAGTAAAAAATAACAAAGAAAAAAGAAAGGGGGAAAGAAAAAAGGCGATCAAGTCAAGAAGCAGAATGCTGTGGTTCACATGTTTGTCTTCTTCAAAACTCATGTTGAAGTTTAATCTCCATAGTGATAGTTTTGAGTGGTGAAGCCTTTAAGGGGAGAATGAATTAATCCACTTATGAATTAATAAATTAATAAATTAATGGGCTATCATGAGAATGGAGCTGGTGGCTTTGTAAGAAGAGGAAGAGAGATCTGAGCTAGCATATTAGCATGCTCATCCTCCTTACCATGTGATGCTCTGCTCCCCTTCAAGACTCTGCAGAGTGTCCCCACCAGCAAGAAGGCTGTCACCAGATGCAACCCCTCAACCCTGGATTTCCCAGCTGGCAGAACTGTAATAAATAAATTTTGTCCCTTATAAAGTATTCTGTTTCAGTGTTCTGTTGGAAGCAACAGAAAACTAAGATAGAAAATTGGTACTGAGGAATGTGGTATTGATGATAATGAATACCTGAAAACATGGAAGCAGCTTTGGAGCCAGATAATGGGGTGAGGCTGGAAGAATTTGGGAAAGCAGGCTAGAAAAACCCTATATTTCTGTAAATGGAACATTAAAGATGGTTCTGGAGAGATCCTCAGAAGGCAAAAAGACTAGGGAATGTTTGGAATTCCTTAGAAATTGGTTAAGTGGTCATACCAAAATGCAGATAGAACTATGGTCAGTAAAGGCCATTCTAATGAAATCTCGGATGGAACTGGGATACAGATATCTACATATATGTATATATATATGTGTTTGTATGTGTGTGTGTGTGCGCCTGTGTGTGTGTGTACACAGAAGGGATAAGCTCATGGGTTATGGATCTAGAATATATCTTGATAGGTAGGTAGATAGATAGTCCATTTTGAAGCTGTTTCTTCAAAATGTAAAAAATCTCTCAAGCCACTACCACTCATCACTTTTTAATTACATGTGCATCATGACAGCCATGGCTCAAAGATTTGGGTTATAGCTTCATGAGGTTAGTTCTTGCTATAGACTATATCTTTACTTTTACTTCTTATTGCCAGGCTCTTAGGTTATTAATGAGTTTCTTTTTCTTAAAAAAGAAAGCCGGGTAAGAGGCTTATGCATAGAAATCTAAGAATCATGGGAATTATATGGTCTAATTACATTGATGTTTATTAAATATTTATAATTTCATATATAATAAAAAATATATGATAAAAATACATTATCTTAAAACATCAGATACTAAATAGAAAAAGGAAGAAAATAATTTAGCTAGTTATAAATAATGCTATCATTTATTGAGCATTTAATTCATACCTAGACCTTGGATAAGAACTTAAGAAAAATTATCTCATTTAATAAAAGCTTTGTAGCTTTTAATAAAAGGGTAACTTCTAAGATTTCTGAATTATTGAAGTATTTAATCTTGCTTTTTTCAGCTTTGAACTCTTATATATAACAGCTTGATTGGGTTGAAAATTATTTTCTCTTAAAATTCTTTCTAATTTATTTATTTTTTTTTGAGACAGAGTCTCACTTTGTCACTCAGGCTGGAATACAGCAGCATGATCATAGCTCACTATAGCCTCAACCTCCTGGGCTCAAGTGATCCTCCCACCTCAGCCTCCTAAGTATCTGGGACCATAAGCACAAGCCATCATACATGGCTAATTTTTAAATTTTTTGTACAGATGGGGGTCTTGCCATGTTGCCCAGGCTGGTCTTGAACTCCTGGACTCAATCTTCCTACCTCAGCCTCCCTAAGTGCTGGCATTACAGGTGTGAGCTACCATATCCAGCCTAAATTCTTAATTATTTATGAGTTGTTACAAACTAGAGTCACTATACATTACTCAGGTGGCTTCCATTAATTAGCATTAATTATTTATAATACATTTTATTGTATATATTTAAGGTATACAACATGATACTGTGGACTACGTGTAGATGGTAAAACCATTATTATAGTGGAGCAGATTATCATTTCACATAGTTACCCTTTGTTTGTGTGGCAAGAATAGCTAAAATCTACTCATTTAGTATGAAACCTAAAACCGTGTAGTTTTATTACCTAAAGCCTTTAAGTCATACATTAGATCTCAAGACTTGTTTATCCTCCATGTCTGTTCCTTTGTATCCTCTGATCTGCATCTCCTCTAATCTTCATCAATCTGAGCTCTTCCCTAGGTAAGCCAAACCCCACTCAGTCCTGCTCTATTTGTGGAGCAACACTGTCTTTTATTCAATGTATGTGTTATTACTATGCTTATATAGATGCTGCACGGATATAGGACAGAGTCAAAATACAGAAATCTAGATAGAAACAAATTTAGTACTCTTTTGTTGAAGATGTACTCATCCTTTGGGAAAGTTCCTACTAGACAATGTGATTGTTGCAGCTTAGCTTACATTTGAAAGCATATTAACATATAATTTAACCTTCCATACAATGGAATATACAGATTACATTTTAACCAAACAGTATGAGTCATAAGCCAAATTTGTCACTAAAATTCACTGCTAAATAGCTGGTTTAGCCTAGAGGAAAACAATAGGAAATGTGTAGGAAAAAGGTAATTCCAGGATATTCTGAGCATGGAGGCAAGCAGAAAATAAACATTCTGGTTTGGTACTGTAATATGGTCATAAGTGAATAACATTGAATGTGGCTTTTTTTTATAACAAGATTTTAAAAAATAAGTGAATAACAATTCAAATAAGATTTAAAGTGCCTGCATTTCCTTCCCAGTAAGCTCTAAATGGAGGAAGATAAATAAGAGTCTAAAACAAAGGCTATTAAGAAAAGACACTCTGGCTCTAAGGGTTTGCCAAAAAAGAAAAAAAAAGGAAAGACAGAAAAGTTGAGAGGAAGATGGATAGAGCAATTTTTACAAAGGTTTTTTTCATTGCAATGTGTTTGGCATATGCCTGACATCCTTCTGATTTAATGTTGCTATTGAAACGACACTTGCTGTAGCTTGGGCCTGCATTGTAATTAGGAAAACACACTATACTCTGAAGCCGAGATGATCACTTGCTCTTTGTTCTGGAAACAGTATAGTTTCCAGAAAATGTCTTAACCTATCCAGTCAAACTGACACAATCCACATTGTGTTAATCCAATTGTGGATTTTGTTGATTTGATTGGATATGTGAACTGTTAAAGTTAACAGACATACTTTTATAAAACAAACGGAACCGTCAATTTAGAAAATATAGCATATGTAACTAGATTCCTAAAGTGGAGCATTTTAAAATGTTTGAATCAGAATACCACAATACCAAAGAAATTCTCTGCAACTTGAAAGAGTACCTGCTAAACATTTTTTTTTTTTTTTTTTTTTTTTTTTTGAGACTGAGTCTGGCTCTGTCACCCAGGCTGGAGTGCAGTGACGGGATCTCGGCTCACTGCAAGCTCTGCCTCCTGGGTTCACGCCATTCTCCTGCCTCAGCCTCCCGAGTAGCTGGAACTGCAGGCGCCCACCACTACGCCTGGCTAATTTTTTTTGTATTTTTAGTAGAGATGGCGTTTCACTGTGTTAACCAGGATGGTCTTGGTCTTCTGACCTTGTGATCCACCCGCCTCGGCCTCCCAAAGTCCTGGGATTACAGGCGTGAGCCACTGTGCCTGGCCTAGAACTTTTTATTCCAGCATGGTCCACAGACCCAACAGCATCAGCATCACTTGGGAGCCAGTTAGAAATGCAGACCTTCTAATTTAGAATTTGAACTTTAGATGATTCTTATCCCTGCTAGAGTTTGAGGGGCACTAGCTTAGAATACTTACTCTACTACCAGTGAGTGAAAGGTATGAAGGGAAGAAGAAGCCCTTTTCTGACACCATTTTTCTCCTTTTAAACCAGTAATTTCTTCAGAATAGGAACGTTTCTTATTTATCTTTGTGATACTTATAACTAGTAGTATCTGGTCTGTAACAGGCAATCAAATATTTGTTAAATAGCTGAATTTGCTAATAATCCATTTTTTAAACTCTCTTTAGCACAGGCAAGCTTAGAGAGATGCCGATAGAGAGGTTAATTCACCAGACTGATATTTTTTAACGGCAGCTCTAGCAAATGAATATAGGTATATAATTCTATGTGGAAGACATTTTTCCTCAGTAGTTTGAAGACCTTGCTCAAAACTGTGAAGTCAGCCCTATGTAAAGTATAATATTTTGTCCTTTATAAGTAAGCTATTTTTTCACTCTGGTTTCTTTAATATTTTTCTTCTTTTTTGTCCTGTAGTTTCATCATATTCTAAATGTGGATTTTTTTCTTTCTTTTTTTTCTTTAATCTTGCTTTCTTTTTTATTTTTATTTTAGGTTTGGAGGTACATGTGCAGGTTTGTTATATAGGTAAACTCATGTGACAGGGGTTTGTTTTACAGATTATTTTATCATTCAGGTACTAAGCCTAGTACCCAATAGTTATTTTTTCTGCTCCTCTCCCTCCTCCTACCCTCCACCCTTAAGGTGGGCCCAGTGTGTGTTCTCTCCTTTATGCCCATGAGTTCTCATTATGTAGCTCCCACTGATAAGACAGAACATGTGGTATTTGGTTTTCTGTTACTGCGTTAGTTTGCTAAAGATAATGGCCTCCAGCTCCATCCATGTTCCCACAAAAGACATGATCTCGTTCTTTTTATGACTGCCTAGTATTCCATGGTGTATAAGTACCACCAAATGTGGATTATTTTCTTCTTGTTTAAAACTGCATGTTTCTTCCGCATGCTCTCACTCATAGGTGGGAATTGAACAATGAGAACACTTGGACACAGGATGGGGAACATCACACACTGGGGCTGTTGTGAGGTTGGGGGAGGGGGGAGGGATAGCATTAGGAGATATACCTAATGTAAATGACGAGTTAATGGGTGCAGCACACCAACATGGCACATGTATACATGTGTAACAAACTTGCACATTGTGCACATGTACCCTAGAACTTTAAGTATAATAATAAAAACAATAATAATAATAAAAAGATTTTAGAAAAAAAATTGTGTTTCTTGAATCTAAGGATTATCTTCCAGTAACTTTTGAAAATTATTTATTTGACATTCTATCTTCAAATACATCTATTTTCTCAATGATTTACAGCCTCTTCTTCTGGGACTCTGGTATACATATATATGATAGATCTTATCTCTACCCAGTCTCTACCTTTCTGTAATAGTTTCATTCTAATAAATCTTGGGTTATATTTTGGATAATTCCATCAATTTATAGCCCAATCTGCTATTAATAAATCCATTTATTTTTTAATTTTACTAGCTATATGTTGTATTACTAGCATTCTATTCTTTTTTCCCTTTTTTATACTTTGGTAAGTTTACTTTAAAAACTATCTCATAAGAAAGAATAAAATATTTCTTAGGTCTCAAATATTTCTGTTATTTTAAATTATTTTCAGCATAGGCTTTTAAAATCATCTTTTTAGTTTGTTTCTATAGTTACACGCCCTTGGGGTGGTAAGTCTGCTGACTCTTGCTCATGGTGACTGTTTCCTCAAGTTTTTAATAATATTTTATCTTAAGTGTATCTTCAGTGGAGGTTTGTCTATTAGATTCTCATGTACTCTGGACTATAGGAGGAGTTTTGCATTCACTTCTGCCAAATTCTTCAGGGGTGTTGTTACAGGATCTTCGAGGTGTCATTTTTCTGGCTAGAAAACTTTGTGACCTGTGGTACCTTTGCCCAAGTTTTGCTCAACTCCCTTGGGCTTTTTTCGCCCACTTGGCATGTCAGGCTGTGCTTGGCTTATACTACTGGCCTGGGTCCCACACCTGCCAAGGGTGAGTCAGGCATGGAGTTGTGACGGGTGTGTGGGCAAGCATGGGGTCTGGCCACTGTGCAGTCAGACATGCCAGCTGCTGCAGCAGGGCAGGGAGCTCCAGGTGCTGGCATGGGCTCAGGCTCTCTGCAAGGATGCAGCCGGACTAGGTGCACTGGAAGCAGCTTCCACGACTGGCACTGGAAACACGGTGGCACCTGGAAGCTTGGAGATGCCAGGAACCATAGGGCCCCAAAGAGGGAATCACAGCCCTGGCTTGGGGAGCCCCCAGGTCTGGGGTCCCTGAAAGGACCACAGCTCTTTTCTCCTCTTCACCTGCAACATGGTGAGCAAGGAGCATGTTTCAGCCCTGTTTGTGTTACAGCTCTTTTAGTCCTGCCATTCGACAGGTCCCAAGTTCTTGTTTTGCACCCAGGAAGAATGAGGTATGCAGCCAAGTGGAGGGTGAGCAAGATGAAGAGGAGCTTTATTGAGCAATGGAATAGCTCAGCCTTCCACAGGGGGCAGCTCCTTTCCACAGACAGGATGTTCTGATGAGTGTTCAGCTCCTAGCAGAGAGGAGACTTGGAGTGGGAAGATCCTCTCTGCAGGCAGGTCATCCAGTCATCTCTGCAGCTCTCAGCAGAGAGGAGGCCCTGGAGTTGGTAGCTCCTCTCTGCAGCTGGTTGTCCTGACGTCTGCCCAGCTCTGGCTGAGCTGGGGCTTCTCTGGGCCTCAGAGGGGAGGAAGTGCACACTGATTGGCCCATGGGCGGTCATGGGCAGGCCTGGAAAAGGCACCACATTATCTCCACACTGGTCCGTGGCACTGGCAGCCCAGCCCCTAGCTTTCAGGCCCTCCCTGGCCTGAAGGTGGAGCCTCACTGGGGACGTGCCCCCTTCTACCCAGGAACCTGTCTATCTCCTGCTGCTCTTCATGGTGCCGAGGCCGTAGGTGCCAAGGGGCGCCTGCAGGCCAGTGTGAGCTGCCCTCAGACCCTCCTCGGCTTCCCTCCTATGCTCAGTGGCACCCAAAATCTGGAGGGGGACAAGGCGGCAGGGACTGGCATGTCAGCTCTGCCCTGAGCATGTGCACACCCCATGGGGCTGTCACAGTGCCCAAGATCAGCCCTGACTTTGCTCTGATATCAGAACAGGTGGTGACAGCAGGGAGAAGCCAGGCAGTGGGAACAGGCATTTCTGAGCTTGCGAGGGCAGGGGTCCTTCCCGAGCTCCCAAGAGTGCAGGGATGCCTGGGTCTGCAGCCACAATTTGGGCAGCTGCCGCTATGCCTTGGGGGATGGGGATCCTGCCTGCTCTGTGGAGCAGGAAGCCTGGGTCTGCAGCTGAGGTTGGGGCAGCTGCAGCAGTCCTGCCACCTCTATGGAGAGGGAGGCCTGGGTCGGCAGCTGTGTTTGGGGCAGCTGCGGCTGCACCTTGGGAGCTCCTGCTCCACCAGCTTGGAAGGGGTGGGGCTCCCACTTGTTGCCAGCTCCACAGAGTGTGCAGCCCCAGCTGTGTCTCCTTGCTGCAGCTGGCATGATGGCAGTGGCCGCTCCAGATGGCCCTTGCTGCCATCAGTATCACTAATAAAGGAACATTTTTTTCGTTGATTTCTCAGCTTGGAATTTCTCACATCATGCAGAGAGTATGGATACTCATTTCTGGAATTTTTAAAAGGTAACTATTTTCTACCCTAACTCAGAAAGAAAACATTTCCCTGAGTTTAATGAACTGTTTTTCTCAGCCACCAAAGTGCAGCCCTCGATGAGAGGGCACTTGTGTGTATGTAAATATCAATGCCCAGCCATTTTCTAGTCTAATAATCCTCCATCAGTCTCTGCATAATTAGCTTCTGTACTAACTGCTCATCTTCTTTCTTCATAGTACTAACTTCTTTCTTTATTGCCTTAAGCATATTGATAATTATTTATTAGGATTGATCAGAATTCTGCTTTGTGTATTATATGTAGTTCAACTTGTCTTTCTTTTATAGTATTTGTATCCATCTGGTATGTAGATATTTTAGCTCACAAAGTCATATTCTGATACATCATAACATGATGTATCAGCTACTATGTCTGGCAAAGTTCCTTGAGGAAGGACAGGAGACCAAACCCCAGTCTAGATCCTTTCCATTGAGATTAAGGAGAGGAGGGGATCAGTGCCAGGGCAAAGAGCCCCAAGCACCGCAGAACCACTCTTTGCAATTCTGATTTGCAATCACTCCACTGACAACACATAAGGAAGATGGATGGAGAGAAGACAATCTCCTGGGTTTTGATTCACCCTCCCTGGGTATTTGAAAAGAGAGCTTAGAGGAAAGAACGCCTGATGTGGCTCACCTCTGATCTCAGGCTTTGCACTGCCCTGGTATTACTCTATGAACACCAGTAATCTGGGGCTTTTGTCTTTACTTTCTGTTCTGAGTGCAAAAAGTGATGCTTGCCCCTAGACAGCTCAGGAAGAGACTGGACTATAGCTCAAAACCTTTCTCTAAGCTTTCCTCTCACTGCTGTCACCAAGGTACAGACTGTGAGACTGAGGCCATCCTTCAGCCAAGATGTAGCTGCCCATCCACTCACAAGTCCAGACTGATCTCAGCCTTTTTTTTTTTAATTTCTCAAATCCTCTTCTTTTTCCTTTCTATTGTTTCTTTAGGTTTGATTTTCAAATAGAGAACCAACAGTTCATACTGATTTTAATATCTTGATAGACATATATAATCTGGCATATTGATCTTCCTTTCTGGATATTTCCTTTAACTCCTGCTATCTCTCAGATATGCATTAAAGGTCATTGTTATATTTTATTCAACACTGGGGGGCTTTACAATATAAGGGTTTGGGAATTGGCGTGCTCAAAAATTATTGAAACCAGAAATCACTTTGATCTTTTCAAATCTGTGAAACACATATCCTTATGCATTTGAATTGGCTGCTTTTCTTTCACCCTTTGCCAAGTTTTCCATGAGATCGTTTTTAAAATCAACTTAATATTGCTTGGGTCATATGAGCTTCATGATAAACCCTATGATCTTTAAAATAAACAGGAATGTGGCAAAGAAAAAATTAAGAACCTCTGCCTCAACATGAAGCCATAAAGCAGGGTTTTGTTTTGTTTTGTTTCTAATGAGGTAGTGATATAATTATGGTTAAGAGTGTGGGCTTTAAAGTCAGAAATTCAAGTTGGATCACGTGAAGGCTCACTCAGTTTTAAACTACATAAACTTCAGTTGGGTTCTTAATCCCTCTAAGCTTTAGTTTGTGCATCTGTAAAAGTGGCTAATAATAATAGCTACCACATGCATTGATGTGAGAATTAAATTTTATAACAGCTCTGTATTTTATATACAGAGCTGATCATACAGCAAGTACCTAATTAAAAGCTATCATTATTTTTATTATGTTTATTATGTTTTTTGACTTAGGCATATTGCAAAAGATGAATTAAGGTGTTAGACAACTCCCCTTTTTGTTTTTCCCTGTAAAGGCTCATCTACTCTCATGTCCTGCATTTATATTTATATTTGAAAAGTGACAAACCCCCTAGACTGGCAGATATTCAAGTATTATTTCAATGTAAACCCTCAGCTGCCTCTTTCAGTTTTACTGGTCTTCCCTATTATTTGCAGTTTCTGCAAAGTATGGTAATTTATATGAACCAGAAAGACTTTAGAGCCATTTAAATCTATTGTATTTGTTTAGTCTGATAACGATTTGGAATTAAGATACGTATTTTCCAGGTTTAGCAATACTCTACCTATCTCATGGGTTTTGTATTAGGATCACAAGAAGTAACATATGTTAAAGTGCACTGAAATTAGACTATATGAGTATCATAACGGCTACATAAAATAATGCTATAAAATAGATAAAACTATGCCTACATAATTTTGCTATTAAATATATATTTAAATACATTAAGGATTTAAAACAGAAATTTATATATTGCTGACTGGGGATAAGTTTGAAGAATTTATCTTGTTTCATGATTGCTTGAGTTTCTATTGATGCTTTTGTATTTTGCTTTTGTAGATTTTATTAACATCATTTGAAAAATCTTTGGATCATTGATTTAGATGTTTAAGATAGGGTTTAGGAGACATTTATTCTGGCCAAGATTGAATAACAGGGACTAATTCACACTCCTGCCTAAACAACAAAAAAGCTGGACAAAATATATAAAAACAATACTTTTCAGACATTCAACAACAGTAAGCTCATGACCCTGACTCCCAAAAGAAGGGAAGTACGCAAGGTGAGGCTTGCGGTCATCTCTGTTTTCTGCTGCAGGCATTTAGTGAATTTTGGCACAGGAAGGAGTGAAGCAGGAACAGGGCCATATGAGGGAAAGTCCAGTGAGATCCAGAAGATGCAAAATTTAGAGAGATGCTTGCTGCCAGGGCCATGCAGGCACAGAGTTAGCCCAGAGGAAGAAGAATGTGGAGTCCTCCTTGAGCTGGGGAAGGTTAGGTGACAGGAATTCATAAGAAAGAGTCCAAAGTAAAAGGGATGATGCAGAAAAACAGTTCCAGATATCTGCATTGAGTCCCCTTGACTTTCTGACTGATTACTAAGTTCTGCAGGTATAAAGTGACCCCAAGTGAATGAGAAAGGAAACATTATATAGGGCAGAACATTACTGTAGATAACATAGGGCTGGTGTGGATATTGAGTTCTAACCAACCAGCTAAAGCAACCATGCTGAACAATGAGAACATTCAGTAGAGACTCAAGAGCTGTCATTATTTAAGAGGAGAACCAAAGTAGTTTTAGAGTAAAGGCTAATCCAAACTCATCCTAACAAACCTTAAAAACAAGTTTCAAAAGGGTCAAGTTGTTCTGCAATTAAATTAACTGCCTACCGGAAGAAAATGTGACAATTTTTAAAAGAAGTTAACAAAACTAGACAAACAACATTATATTAACAAGAATAAGCACCCAATTAAAATTAGTACAGAGGTGAAGAAGCAGAAAAATGTCACATACAGAGGAGAAAAATCAGTTAATAGAGTCAGACTAAGAATGACATAGGTGACAGAATTAGCAGTCTAAAGGAAACATTAAAATAATGAAGAAAGAAATAAAATTTTCACTAAATTTAAGAAGATTTGAAATTAAACAGGCAATGTTTTCTGACTGTACCAGATTCAAATTAAAAATCAATAACCAAAAGATACATGTAATATATCCAAACACTAGAACATTACACACACACACACACACACACACACACACATTTTAATAACACATGGGTCAAATAATCAGAAGAAACATTAAAAAATATTTCAAACTGAATGATAAGAAAGCACAATATATCAAAACATGTGAGACATAGGTAGAGCAGAGCATAAAGCAAAATGTATAGCTTTAAATTACTGTTAGAAAAAAGACTAACATTAATAATCTAAGCTTCTGACTTCATAAACTAGAAAAAACAATTTGAATTTAATAATAAGTAAAAGAAGGAACTAATAAATGTAGAAGCTAAAATCAGTAAAATTTTTAAATTGAAATAATATAATTCTATAAACTCCTTCAGAAAATATAAGTTGATACTTTCCAACTCATTTTATGAATCCGTCATGACTCTGATAGCAAAATCAGACAAAGGCATTGCAAGAAAAGAAAATTACGAACAATACCACTGATGAACATGGACAAAATAGTCCTTAACAAAGTTGTCATGGAGAATCCAGTAATATGTATAGATGATTATATATTATAACTAAGTAGAATTTGTGAAAGAAGTGAGAGGTTGTTATAACATTGGAAAATCAAGCAATATAATTTATATATTAATGAAATATAAAGAAAATCATATGATTGTTTCAATATAGGAAGAAAATACATTTGGTAAAATTAATTTCCTACTTATGTCACAAACTGTCAAAAACCCAAGCAACTCCAAATTGATGAAGACCGTACATGAAAAATCTACAGCTGAAATAATACTTCTTGGTTGGTAGGCTGAGGCAGGCAGATCACTTGAGGCCAGGAGTTTGAGACCAGACTGGCCAAAATAGCAAAACCCCCTCTCTAAATTAAAATTTTTTAAAAAACACTTCTTGGTAAAATATATTTTTTCCTCTAAAATTGGGAACAAAACAAGAATGTCTACTAAACACTTCTAATAAATATTGTCCTAGGGTTCTTGGCCAGTTAAATATGGCAAAGAGAATAAATAAAAGACTTATAGATTAAAAAGAAAGAAAAAAAAGCTATTGGCAGATGGTATAATTACATATTAGAAAATTCCAAAGAATCTACAAAACAACAACTATATCTATTTAATGAATTTAGCAACTTTACAGAAACATCAATATACAGAAAAATTAATTGTATGTCTATATACTGGAAATGATTGGGAAAAAATTTAAGAAATAACATATTCTCAGTAACTTCAAAAAATCATCATAAATTTACGTAAACTTAACAAAATATGGTCAAGATCTGTATGCTAAAATCTACAAAATATTTCTTTTTTCTTTTTTTTTTTTTTGAGACAATCTTGCTCTTGTCACCTAGACTGAAGTGCAGTGGCGCATCTCAGATCACTGCAACCTCCACCTCCCTGGTTCAAGGAATTCTCCTGCCTCAGCCTCCTGAGTAGCTGAGACTACAGGCATGCACCACCATGCCTGACTAATTTTTGTATTTTTAGTAGAGGCGGGGTTTCACCATGTTGGCCAAGCTGGTCTTGAACTCCTGACCTCTGGTGGTCTGCCCACCTCGGCCTCCCAAAATGCTGGGATTACAGGCGTGAGCCACTGCACCCAGCCAAAATATTCCTGAGAAAAATTATGAAAGATCTAAATAAATGGAGAGATATACCATGCTCATTGATTGGAAGTCTTGGCATTGTTCTAATGTCAATGTTTTCTAAATTGATCTATAGATTCAGTGCAATCTCAATCAAACTCTCAATGGAATATTTTCATAGAAATTGACAAGCTGATTTTAAAATTTATGTAGAAAATGCAAAGAACCTAATAAAGCTAAAAGAGTTTTGAAAAAAGCAGACAGAACTTAATAACAAAATTTGAGGACTGTGATTTCCTTCCTGACTTCAAGACTTCTTATATGGCTACAATAATCAGGTCACTGTGATATGGTCATTATAGTAAATATACAGGCCAATGAATCAGAATAAAGAATTTTTAAGTTGATCTACACTACTTTGTCAATCAAATTTTTACAAAATTGCCAAAATAATTTAATGGGGCAAAATAGTCTTTCAACAAATGGTGCTAAAACAACTGAATTGTATGGAATGCCATACAAAGAAATAAATTTGACATAAATCATAGTCTTACACATAAAAACTAAAACTAGAAAATTCCTGGAATAAATTTTCACTATCTTATGAAAGGCAATGATTTCTTATGACAGGCAATGATTTCTTATGACACAATAAACACAAACCATAAAACAAATAAATTGATAAATTTTATCAAAACTAAAACCTGCTCTGCAAAACAGAATGTTAAAAAAACAGAAAAGCAAGCCACACACCTAGAGAAACAACTATTAATATTTGAAATACATATATCTGACAAAGTTCTTATATTCAGAATATATAAAAAACTCTAATAATTCAATTCAATTCAGATTACAAACCAATTTTTTAAAAAATATAGAAAATATTTGAGTAGCAATTTTACAAAAGAAGAGAATGCCCAATAAGCTCATGAAAAGATGTTTAATAGCATTAGTCATTAGAGAAATGCAAATTCAAACTACCATGAGACACTCTCTAGACTCGCTATAGGCTCTCTAGACTGGGCAATATTAAAAAGAAATAGAAAATGATGATACTAAGTGTTGGAAAAGATGTGGAGCAACTAGGACTCATACACTGCTGGTAGAAGTGTAAAATGTTATAACCACCTTGGACAAGAGTTTGGCACATTCTTACAAAGTTAAATATATACTTACCAGTAATTTCACTCCTAGATATTTGCCCCAAATAAGTAAAAACTTCTGTTGACATCAAAAGACATGGACACAAAAATTTATAGCCATTTTATTCATACTAACTAGTAACTGAAAATAATACAAATATCCATTAACTGGTGAATGGATAAAAATTATGATATATTTACACAATGGACCACTACTCAGAAATAAAAAGAAATGGCATCACAATATGAATGAGTTTCAAAAACATTATACTGAGCAAAAAGCCAGAAACAATAGATTGTATAGTGTATAATTTCATTTATATGGCACTATAGAACAGGCAGTAGTAATCTGTGATGGTAGAAATCAGATCAGTGATTGCTTAGATCTGAGAGTAGAGGGTTATTGTCTGCAAAGGGGCATAAAAGGAACTTTTGGAATTGTAGAAATACCTAGGAATCCAACTTACAAGGGATGTGAAGGACCTCTTCAAGGAGAACTACAAACCACTGCTCAATGAAATAAAAGAGGATACAAACAAATGGAAGAACATTCCATGCTCATGGGTAGGAAGAATCAATATTGTGAAAATGGCCATACTGCCCAAGGTAATTTATAGATTCAATGCCATCCCCATCAAGCTACCAATGACTTTCTTCACAGAATTGGAAAAAACTGCTTTCAAGTTCATATGGAACCAAAAAAGAGCCCGCATTGCCAAGTCAATCCTAAGCCAAAAGAACAAAGCCGGAGGCATCATGCTACCTGACTTCAAACTATACTACAAGGCTACAGTAACCAAAACAGCATGATACTGGTACCAAAACAGAGATGTAGACCAATGGAACAGAACAGAGCCCTCAGAAATAACGCCGCTTATCTACAACCATCTGATCTTTGACAAACTTGACAAAAACAAGAAATGGGGAAACGATTCCCTATTTAATAAATGGCACCATTTATTAATTCCCTATTTAATAAATGGTGCCGTATGTAGAAAGCTGAAACTAGTTCCTTTCCTTACACCTTATACAAAAATTAATTCAAGATGGATTAAAGACTTAAATGTTAGACCTAAAACCATAAAAACCCTAGAAGAAAACCTAGGCAATACCATTCAGGACATAGGCATGGGCAAGGACTTCATGTCTAAGACACCAAAAGCAATGGCAACAAAAGCCAAAATTGACAAATGGGATCTAATTAAACTAAAGAGCTTCTGCACAGCAAAAGAAACTACCATCAGAGTGAACAGGCAACCTACAGAATGGGAGAAAATTTTTGCAATCTACTCATCTGACAAAGGGCTGATGTCCAGAATCTAAAATGAACTCAAATTTACAAGAAAAAAACAAACAACCCCACCAAAAAGTGGGCAAAGGATATGAACAGACACTTCTCAAAAGAAGACATTTATGCAGCCAAAAAACACATTAAAAAATGCTCATCATCACTGGCCATCAGAGAAATGCAAATCAAAACCACAGTGAGACACCATCTCACACCAGTTAGAATGGTGATCATTAAAAAGTCAGGAAACAACAGGTGCTGGAGAAGATGTGGAGAAATACGAACACTTTTACACTGTTGGTGGGACTGTAAACTAGTTCAACCATTGTGGAAGTCAGTGTGGCGATTCCTCAGGGATCTAGAACTAGAAATACCTTTTGACCCAGCAATCCCATTACTGGGTATATACCCAAAGGATTATAAATCATGCCGCTATAAAGACACATGCACACGTATGTTTATTGCAGCAGTATTCACAATAGCAAAGACTTGGAACCAACCCAAATGTCCACCAGTGACAGACTGGATTAAGAAAATGTGGCACATATACACCATGGAATACTATACAGCCATAAAAAATGATGAGTTCATGTTCTTCGTAGGGACATGAATGAAGCTGGAAATCATCATTCTCAGCAAACTATCACAAGGACAAAAAACCAAACACTGCATGTTCTCACTCGTAGGTGGGAATTGAACAGTGAGAACACATGGACACAGGAAGGGGAACATCACACACCGGGGCCTGTTGTAGGGTGGAGGGAGGGGGGAGGGATAGCATTAGGAGATATACCTAATGCTAAATGATGAGTTAATGGGTGCAGCACACCAACATGGCACATGTATACATATGTAACTAACCTGCAAGTTGTGCACATGAACCCTAAACTTCAAGTATTAAAAAAAAAAGTGCTACATGTTAATTAAGGTTCTATGAGTATACATATTTTATTTAAAAAAATCATTAAACTGTAAACCTAAAATAATCACATTTTATTGTATGTAAACTATATCTCGTATTTTATTTAAAACAAAAGTAGATACTGTTTTCAATGTTTAAAAATATTTAATCAAGACAAGCAAACAAATCTGATTAGAGCTCAGCAAGTGGAGACAACATGATCACACTTTTTCTTTATATTTGATGCATTAATGTCCTCAGCATAAAGACTGTAAGTTTATTTAGTAATTCTTATCTATTATTTAAGGTCACACGGTTAATTTTTAAAGCTTCACATGACAACACTAAACAGTAAACTAGTTTAAAAGTTGGCATCTGCATTGTGGATTTAATATAATAATGTGTGCTCATCATGACAAGCCAAACAATACAGAAATGTATACATATATAAATAGTCCCTAATTCTCCTGTATGTGTGTCCAACTCTCCCTCCCCATTCCCAAACTTTTAGGAAAACAACAGAAGCAATTTTCTATGTATTCTGCCATACCCTCTCCCTGTTATGTCAACACATACAAACATCCATTTATATTAAGAAAGGAAGGGAGACTTGAGCTAGCATGTGAGCACATGCAATGTAATTATTATTTAAAATAAAAAAGTTTAAGTTAATATTAACAAATTCAACTTACATTTTTTTAAAGTTGCATAGCTTTCCAGAGACTGGTTGTACCACAACATATTCAACCATCTCCATGTTGATGAACATTCAGATTTTCTTTTCTATTTTTTCCTTTTGTTTATAAAAATGAAGTCAAATTCTCTGTGTCATATACATATATAATATATACATATGAGCATATGAATATATCGTATACATAGTCTCTATAACTTGTTTTTCATTGAACATATTTTGAACATGTGTTTAAGTTAATACCAACAGATTCAACTTACCATATTTTAAAGTTGCATAGTTTTCCAGAGATTTGTTGTACCACAACATATTCGACCATCTCCATGTTGATGAACATTCAGATTTTCTTTTTGTTTCTGCTAATACTAAGGATGCTCAGAGTGCCAAGTTTATAGTTTATGCTCAACAAATATTTATGAATCAAGGAATGAATGCTGGAATAAATATCTTTATTCTGAAATCCATAAGGAAAAGAGCATATCAGAAAACACTCTTTATCTCCTCCACTTCATTCTATTTGTGGCTTTCACTTAACGTTGTCATAGGCATTTAACAGTGAAAACAGAGATTTTCAATTTTTAAAAAATTCAGCACCAAATCATACATGACATGCCAAAGTTTGAAATGGAAGAAAGTGGAGTTGTCCTGGCTGAAATGGAGTGAAAGGGCGAGGCTCCACTCCAGCAACCCAGGGACATCTTGTCAAGTTCCGCAGAAGAGGATTTGAAGTCCAATGATCTACAACTCAGTTAATTTATCCCACTCTCCCATTACTATTTTCCGAGGTCAATGCCTGAACTTGAAAGAATTCTAATGCTGTTTTAATGGCTATGAGGTTGTTTTTTCAGTGAAAATGCTCCTAGTAAAATCACAAAGATCTAAACCAGAGTTTTGGTTCTATTTCTTATGCAATGTTGCTATTAATTGCTAAAATGAAAGGATGTGATGTATAAGCACCATAAATGCCACGTAAATATTTACATTTGAGTCAGAATTTAGAAAGAAAATCATAATACTGTACCTTGCTATTCAGTATACGTAATTTTGGAAAATGTGATGAAGACAGTGTTCAGTTTGAGATAGTGCAGGAGATGCTATAAGTATGTATTGTGTTTCATATAGAACAAAAATTGCTGGCCTGTTAGTATATAAAGACAAAAATTACTTGTCTATGCTTATATGATATAAACATAAAATGTATTTAAAATAGCTTTCTTTTTTTTTTTTTTGACGTTTTCATCTGATAAAATAGCTTTCCAATAGAAACTTCATTCAGTTTCAACTGGAGAACATCTAGATGTTTTCTTTACCCAGATCTGTATATTTCCTGATTCAGTTTCAGTGTGTATTTTCAGGGAAAACGACTTAATTTAAGTATCAAAGAAGTATTTGCTGTTCAGCCATATAACAATGATGTCCTCCTTACCACCGTTAGGAGGCTCTCGGACCTATCTCTGCAAAAGCTAGGAAAATTGAGTAAAATAGACATGATTCCTATTCTCCTAGAAGTTTATAATTAGACTCTATGCATACATATTGTCAATTATCTAGATTTGCCAAATACAACAGTCTCCTGACAGCACCACAGCTCTGGCCATATTACATCACCCAGTGTAATTATTATTTAAAATAAAAAAGTTTATATAATGTATGGATTTTCTACCCTCGAAGCCACCCTTTTCTCTTCCACAGTGTTAAAGGGATTACACTATTTTCATTCATTCAACAAAGATATAGTACTTGTTGCTATGTGTCAACACTGTTTTAGTGATGGGGATATGGCAAGAGAGCTTACATCCTAGTAAGCAAGTACATATCATATACGCACAACAAATTAATATACTATTAGGTAGCGATTTATTATATTGTCAAGGTAGAGATAAGTGACATGAAAAATACAGCATTTAATATAATGTCATTTAATATTAATATAATTTAATATATTAGATTTAACACAATGTCATTTAAATAGGTCGGGTAAATAAATATTTAATGGCATGAAAAATACAATAGAATAGGGAAATAGAAATTGATGTGGGAGTGGCAGTGACAGATGCTTTTTTTTTTTTTTTTGAGACAGAGTCTCGCCCTGTCACCCAGGCTGGAGTGCAGTGGCATGATCTCGGCTCACTGCAGCCTCCACCTCCTGGGTTCAAGCAATTCTCATGCCTCAGCCTCCTGAGTAGCTGGGACTACAGGAGTGCGCCATCACACCTGGCTAATTTTTGTATTTTTAGTAGAGACGGGGTTTCACCACGTTGGCCAGGATGGTCTCGATCTCCTGACCTTGGGATCCACCCATCTCGGCCTCCTAAAGTGCTGGGATTACAGGCGTGAGCCACCGCGCCCGGCGAGAGATGCTCTTTTAAATAGGATAATCCTTGAAGACTTCTGTACACAATATCTGAATAAAACTGTGAATTAAGTGGGGTTAAGTTATGTGAGGGTCTGCTGGAAGTACATTTTTCTTGGCAAGATGAATAGCAACTGAGTAAATGTTGAGAATACAAGTATGTTTTATTTCAAGAACAGTCAAGAGACTTGGTGTCTGGAACCAAGTGCTTAAAAGGAAGCACATAGGAGATACGTTCAGAGTCAAGCAGGGGCCACATCATGCAGGTCTTACACAGGGCAGCCATGATTTGGGATTTTACTATGAATGAAAGAGGAAGTCATGTGGATGCTATACTATAGGTAGGCAAGAGTGGAAGCAAAACCAGCTAGGAGGCCAGTGCATAATTGAAGCTAAAGGGGATGGTGGTAGGCAGCAATGGAAGTGAGAAAAAGTAAACAGGTTGGGCTACATTTTGAAAACAGAGATGACAGAACTTGCTAATAGATTAGCTGCAGAGAGTGAGGGAAAGGAAAGGATGAATACTAAGTTTCTGACCTGTACAACTGGATGAATAGAGATGACCTTTACTGAGATGGAAAAGACTGGGGAAGGAGCTGATTGTGAAGATTGCTATGGATAGATGTCCCCTCCAAAACTCATGTTGAAATTTAATCCCCAATGTGGCAATGTTAAGAGTGGGGGGCCTTTAGGAGGTGACTCACATGAGCTAGCATGTGAGCACATGCAGTCCCCTCAGCATGAGATGGCCTGCACCCGCCTCAGGACACTGCAGAGAGTTCACACCAACAAGTCCTTCACTAGATGTGGCCCCTCAACCTTGGACTTCTCAGTATCCATAATTGTAAGAAAAAAAACAAAAAACAGTCCTTTCTTTATAAATTATCCAGTTTCAGTTCTGTTATAAGCGACAGAAAATGAACTAAGACATGGGGACAATCAATAGCTGTACTTAGGATTGTAAGTTGCCTGTCAGAAGATATGTCAGGTGGGCAGGTAGATATACAAGTCTGAAAACTGGTGAGGAGGTCAGAGTATTTAAATCTATAAAATTTGAAGAGAAACACAGGCCTCTTGTAGAGAAAAAAGAGAACACAATCAGCCGGGGCCTCAGGATGCTTCTACATTGAGAGGATCGGGAGCTGCCAGTGCATAGGAGTCAAATTAGGCACAGTGCCCTGGAAATCATGGGAAGGAATTGTTTCAAGACGAAGAGATTGTTCGGCTGTATCAAAAACTACATTTTGGGTAAATGAAAACAAAAATAGACATTGTTGCTAAATTTGTCAAGGTAAACAGTAATAATGAGAATGGTGAAGTGAAGAGGTGGGTTGGAAACCCTGACAGGAATGCGCTGAAGATAAAATAAGAGGTGAGGAAAGAGCAGCTAGCAGAACCAGCTGTTCCAAGATGTTTGACTAGAACAATGGACTGCAAAAAGTGTGGTTCCTGGAGGGGTATTAAGAGTTAAGGATGGTTTTCTTTTGTTTTGCTTTATTAAGAAATGAGGACTACAGAACTCTCAGCATGTAATGGCTCCATCCAAACGTTTGCACTAAGAGACAACCCAACTCTAGCATGGCTCCTAGCAGCGTAAGGCCCTGTCTCCTGGATGCTCCCTCGCCCTCCCCATGAAAATGTCTGCTTTTCTTAAAGTATTTTCTTAAAAGCGGTTACAACTGAGAATCCTTCCTCTTCTCTGTAAGATGTATGTATGTCTCCCATAACTCAGGAGTGTCTTTCTCAAAGACAAGAATGCCCCTCAGGAAGGATGGAGCCTCTGTCTCCCAGTGTTTGTGGGAGGACGGAATCCTAACTTGGATAATTGCCAGGTGGAGTGCACAGCTGGCCCAATCGCACTTCCACTCATCAACCTCTTTTAATTTTTTACTTCCCTGACTCTACTGAGTGTCTTCTCGCCCCCTTCCTTCTCCCTTCACAACACCCAGTCACCTCTGCACAAACTGGAATCGAGCTCAGCCATTTCCCCTTTGTCAGCAATTACTAAAGAAGATCTGTTTTCACTGTTTTGACTAATGTCTGACCTTGTTTATCTTTGACAGTAGGGAGAGATTGCAGCATATGGGCAGGTGGACGGAATTACTCCAACAGAGAGAAGAATGATGTTCCAGGAGAGAGACTAAGGTAATTTGGAGACTCGAGACTTTGAGTAGGCAAGGGTCCCTGTATATGGCATGAGATTGGCAGTCCATCAGCTGCATGAGGAATGCAGTCTAGGGCTTTGGGTCCCAGTAGGATAGTAGGGTTAATGGCAGAGAAACCTGGAAATTTTCTCAGGAATGCTTCTAGATTTTTAACTGAGGTAAGGGGCTAGGCCATAAACTGAGAGTGACGAAGAGAAGGAAACTTTTAGAAGTTTGAGGAAAAGAGAACATTGTGAAATAGTTGTCTTAGAAAGTGGGAAAGCAAATTGTCAAAGGAAATGCTTTGTTCTCTATCACTACAAACACTATCAAAGTCCCAGGATAATACGACTCACAAGTGAGATGATTGTTTCTCGCTTTATACATAAAGTGCTGTGGCTGCTGGCCAACAGCCTTTCTCTGGCCCAGCCTTTCTTCGTTTTTAGACCTAAGCTTGCCTCCCACTACTGGTGCTGAAATTCCAGAAACTTGCTTTCCTACTAGTCTTTCTTTCAACTAAGTGTTTGCTTATTATCTGTTTTGGCCAAGGAGACCGGAAAAAATCCATTCTCAGGGGTGGGACTCTTCTTGGAATTATTTTCTTCATTAATCGGAGGTAGATGCTCTAGAAGTGCCTGCTCCTGTCTTATGCCTTTGAATTCTGTGACGTGGGGTGCGGGGTGTGGCTGTGACAGCCACCTCACAAGGGTGAGTAGAAGCAGAGACTGTGCAGACTTAGTGGATCCAGAGATCTGCACTGTAAACCTGCTGACACCTCTGCCCTGGAATTGTGTTACTTTAGTTTTATTGACCTTTAACCACTTTTAACTCAGTGTTCTTTTACTTGAAACCAAAGCATCCCAGCAGATACAAAATGTGGCTACAGGTAGATAAATTAGGAAATTAGGCCACAACCAGTGATATTCAGAACATATAATAGACCAACATCATAATTATATTGTTCTTTTAAATGTTGAGACAGAGTAAGGCAAATGGTTTAAATAGTTCGAATTCTTCTACATTATATAAATAGAAAATCTAATTTACTATATTGAATTGTTAGTATTCCACCCTTAAATTTCATAGTATATCACACAAGGTCTAATATTAACATACCCTAAATTCACTCAATTTATATATGCATGCATTCTATAGCTGAAAGTAATAATTTGAATAGAGGAGAGATATATGTGTGAAATACTTTTACTTATAATTGTTTTAAGGAAGACATTATTATTGAAATTATAATTGCCAGAGATCACTAAGCTTAAGATCTAAAGTTGGAGGAACATAGCCTACGATGTTGAGCTGCTATTAAAGAACAATGGTATTTTTCCACAATCCTTTCCTGTTTCTCTGCTGTGAGTAAATCATCGTTATCGAAATATAAGGATCTCTGCGGATTTCACAGAAGATCAGTATTTCTCTAAGCCTACATGCCTTTAATTTTAGGTTAAATACTTGTGGGGATTGTGGGAGTGGGGATAAAGAAACTTATAACAACAACAACAAAAAACCCTGGACTAGTGTGGTTTCCTAGCACACTTGGCTACTACCACCTAGCTCTACTAAGTTTCTGATGTTGGATAAAGCATTATAATTATGAACATATTGCAATCTTCAGAATGCCCTTTACAGTCTTGTAAAAGAAGACTTGTTAACTACATTTAAGGATAAACACCTTTTGAAAAAGGAGCACTTCCTTTCTTTAAGGTGTTATAGAACCCCTATCAATCTCAAAAGAAATTACCTACAGAGGTAGAGAAGAAAACAATCCCCTTTATGGTAAACTGCTTTTCTTCAATGAGTTAGAATGCCTCAGCTATTGAAAGCTTTATAGCTTTATTTGTTGGAAACATGGCAGAAAGAACTCATATAAATTCTATTTGTATAAACTGCTGTCTCTATTGCTACAAGTGTTTTAACTGAGTTTTATGTATTTAATCTTTATGTAGTGTCCCATTAATGCCAAAAAGAATTGCATAGACAGAATGAGATCACCTCCATGAGTTTTCTAAGGAACAGATTTAGCATAGAAATACTTGCCAAGAATAATCCACAGCAAGCTCTGGGAAATCAGTTTTGGAATTAAAAGTCACAGCCAGTTCAGCCTTTTATTTTTTTGCACTTGTAGTCCCCTAGATTAAATTATGGAGAATGTGAATTGTTGAAAGAAGAATTCATGTCAGAATTGTGTTTTCATAATACTCTCTGGGATATACATTTGTTTACATGGGCTAGTTTGCAACAATGTAAAGTTTTAAAGGATAAATTGAGAAAATTCAAAACTAGGACAACCTGTGATTCTGTATTTTATTCCCTGACACTTCAATATTTTCTAAGAATAAAATTTAGAGGAGGCAGAATCACAGTAAACAATTAAATTTTTTTCTTACTTCATCTCAATAAGACCACTGGCAACCCAACCACCTAAACATCTAGGTGAAGAAAATGTCTAACTTTTTACAGATCTATCAACACATTTCAAATTATATAGCATCTATATTTTTAAAAGAATTTCATTTCTTAGAATTTATAATCCTCAGGAACTAGGTCCAAATATTTTGCTACATTAGTATTGTTATTAATAACCAAAAATAGGAAGTAGGGAGGATTATCTAAATTGTTAATAAAAGAAAATTTGGCTAAAGAAGACAGTAGTAAAACTGTACATTGGAATACTATGTACACGTTAAAACTTACTGAACAGGCCGGGCATGGTGGCTCATGCCTGTAATCCCAGAACTTTGGGAGGCCAAGGCAGGTGGATCACTTGAGGTCAGGAGCTCAAGACCAGCCCGGCCAACATGGCGAAACCTCATCTCTACTAAAAATACAAAAATTAGCCGGGCGTGGTGGCAGGTGCCTGTAATCCCAGCTACTTAGGAGGCTGAGGCAGGAGAATCGCTTGAACCTGGGAGGTGGAGGTTGCAGTGAGCAGAAACCAAGCCACTGCACTGCAGCCTGGGTGACAGGATGAGACTCTGTTCAGGAAAAAAAAAGAAAAAAACTATTGAACAAAAGCTTAAATGACATGCAAATATATTTGCAATACATTATTAAGTATACAAGCATGTGACAAAACACTATATAAAATACTATGTGCACTTGTGTATTGTTGGAGTAATGGCTGTCTCTCCCACCTGGGAGAAAACTTCGTTTTGTTCATTATGTTCAGTACAATGCCTGGCACATCGTAGTCAATGAGTAAATATTTGTTTATATATAGTGTATATTTCCCTCCCCTGGTAATGAGATTACGGAGATTTGTGATTAATGAGATACATAAGATTATTTTCTTCTTATTTTTTATGTTTTTCTAAAATTTTTCACAATGAGTATGCATTTCTTTTGTAAATACCAAGCTACAATGCAGGTTTGCCATCTATATATTTCACATAATTCCTTTTTCTGCCATCATTTAGAATAATATATGTCACTAATTCAAATGAGTTTAACTTCCAACCTGAAATATAAAAGAGATCAACAAAGGAAAGACGAAATAGAAGAACAATGCAGAGCAAATCTGCTGCTAAGGCAGCCCCTGGAAGTTTCTGCCTTTATATTTGTGTTGGCAGAGGTGAATTTTTAAAAAATGTAAATTGAGCTTTTATTTCTTCAGAAAGCTCTTGAACAAGATCTTCTTGTTTATATTTTTCCACTACTGCCTTCTCTCTGCTTTGTTTTGATCTTTAAAGTTGCTTAATTAATTTTTTGAAATTTATCTATACTTTTGCATATATTGACAGTTCATTGCATTTTATTGCTGCATAGTCTTCCATTGTGAAGATACCCAATAGTTTCTGTGATAAATTCCCATTTGATGGATTTTTGAGTTGTTTTCAGTTTGTAGCTATTATAAATAACATCTGTATGAATATTTAAAAACAAATTTTGTGTGGGTATATGTTTGTTTCTTTTTGCATAAATATAAATATCTAAGAGACCACTCATTCAGCTGTAGGATATATTTAATTGTATAAGAAACAACCAAAACATTTTCCAGTGTGCTTGTAGCATAGACATTCCCTCCAATAACATGAGAGTTCTAGTTGCCTTATATTCTTGCCAACACTTGATATTGCCTTTTCAATTCTAGCAATCCTAATGGGTGTATTCTGGTATTTCAGTGTGGTTTTAATTTGCATCCATTAAGATATTGATATATTTTCCCTTTATTCTGCTAATGTGGCGAATTACACTGGTTAATTTTCAAATGTTAAACCAACTTTATATATGTGAGATACGCTCTATTTCTTAATGATTTTTTAACCTTTTAATATGTTGCTGGATTCATTTTGTTAAAGATTTTCGTATGTTTAGGCTGTAGTGTCTTTGTCAAGTTTTGCTATCATGATAGATCTATCCTTATTAAATGAGTAGGGATAGGTTCTTCTTTTACTTAAAGCACTTTGTGTAGGATTAGTAACATTTACAGGTGAAGCCATCTGGGCCTGTGTTGTTCTTTGTAGTGGCTATAAGTTTATTCAGATGTTTTATTTCTTCTTTTCTGAATTTGGGCAATATATGTCTTTAGATAATTTCATTTCATCCAAGTGATTGAATGTATAAAAGAGCATAAAATTGCTCATAATACCTCTATTAACCTTGTAATATTTGCAAGGTCTGTAGTGATATCTCCTTTTAGATTTCCGATATTACTAATTTATGTCTCTTCTTTTTTGCACTACTCGTCTATAATGTATCAATTTTATTGATCTTTTAAAAGAACCAACTTCTTGTTTCATTAGTGTTCTTATTTTGTATTCCTATTTCTTGCTTTCTTTTTTTTTTTGGATTTATATTGCTCTTCATTTGCTAACTTCCTTGGGTCATTGATTTTAGATCTTTTGTGTTTTCTAATGTAATCATTTAAAACTTTTAATTTTCTGTCTCAATGCTATCACATAAATTTCTCTGTGTATTTTTTCTTTTTATTTAGTTCAAAATATTTTCCAATTTCCCTTCTGTTTACTTTTTAACCCATGTGTTAATGAGAGTAGTATCACTTAATTCCCAAATACTTGGAGATTTTCCAGATTTTTAAAAATTTATTTCTAGTTTAATTTTGTTGTGGTCTGAGTACATGTTCTGCATGATTCCAAACTTTGGAAATCCATAGATTTTTTTAGTTACTTTTCTGGTCTAGCAAGTGGTCTATCTTGGTTAACAGTCTAAGTGCACTGAAAAATATGATGTTATCTGCCTTATTGGGTGGAGCGTTCTATAAATGTCAACTAAGTCTAGCTAATTAATATTGTTCAAATATTTTATGTATTTCCTCTTTTTTTTGTTTATTTATTCTAACAATGACAGAGAGAGGAGTGTCAAAATCTTCATCTACTCATAAATTTGTCTGGTTTTTTTTTTCAGTTCTTTCAGTTTTTATTCCATGTATATTACTGGTCTTTAATTAGGTGCATATATATTAAGGATTGTTATGTCTTCTTAAGGAATTAAGTTTTTACCATTATAAAATGTCCTTCTTTATTACAGATAATATTTCTTGTCCTAAGTTCTGCTTTGTATAATAGGAGTATAACCCCTCCAGTTTTCTTGTGATAAACATTTACATGGTATATATTCTTCTGAGGTAAGGCTCCTCACACTTGAGGAGTGGGTCTGCCCACTCCTGCGGGGGTCTGCCCGCAGACCCTGACCCAAACGATGGATGAATAAAACATACACTGACACACAGATACTCTGTTTTGCCAGTCCAGCTCAGTGTCCGACCGCCTGCCCACCAAGAGAGGCTTGTGACTGCGGCTGGCCCTGAGCAGCTCACACTCCAGGCATTAATTTGGTATACAATTAACAACAGAAGGTCTGAGTCAACGCACTTGTGGATAATTAACATGGTTAAGAGAGTAGGTTTACGAATGATTAAAGCTCAGGTACCGTGGTCTAAAGTAAATACTATTGGGGGCAATATCCCTAGTCGACCTCCTCCCGAGAAGGCCATCTGGCTCAAAGGTTGGTTAATGGAGGTAGGGTAAACAGACTTAACTGGGGAAGCCTCTGTTGTCCCTAGTATTTACCCTGTGACCTATTGCTGTAAGGTAAGAACTGGCTGCCTTCAGCCTGTTCAATTACTACAAGCTATGTAACCTTTTGGCCTTCCAAAAGGTTTGTGACTATTCCCTATAACTTTCCCTAATATTTCCCTTTAATATTTGCCACCATTCTGATTGAATCCCAACATTCTTCTATCATTGTTTTAAATTGAACTGTTTTTTTAAAGTGCATTTCTTGCAGATAGCATATACATTTGACCCTTGAACAATGTGGGTTTGAACTACATAGGTGCACTAATACATGGAGTTTTTTCAATAAATATATTGGAAAATTTTTTGAAGATTTTTGACAATTTGAAAAAACTGGTGAAACACACAGCCTAGAAATATTAAAAAGAAAATTAAGAAAAAGTTAGGTACCTCATGAGTGGCTAAAATAAATGTAGCTATTAGCCTATTTTATCATTTACTACCACAAACTATACACATATCTACAATAAAAATTAAAGTTTATCAAAACTTACACAAACACAGACCATACATGGTGCCATTTGCAGTCAAAAGAAATGTAAACAATTTAAAGATTCAGTATTAAATCATAACTGTATGAAATTAACTGTAGTTCATACTGTAATAATTTCCTAGCCACCTGCTATTGCTGTTGTGGTGAGCTCAAGTGTTACAGATCTCTGCTTAAAATGCCACGTGATGTAATCAACTCCACCTGAGCAACTTATCTCTCTGGTAAAGAGCATATCACAATAAAAATGGTCTTTCACAGTTCTTGTGCATTTTTTAAATCATGTTTTGTACAATATCTTAAACCTTTAGTAACATCATGGGACCCATACAAAGTGCCACCAGTGATGCTAGCAGTGCTCCTAAGAAAAGTCATGACATTACAAGAAGAAGTTGAATTGCTTGATAGGTACTGTAGATTGAGGTCTGCAGCTGTGGTTGCCGCCAGTGGTTGCCACCAGTTCAGACAGACGATTCATCTTGTAAACAGACCATAGAGTTCACAGTATCAATAGAGTATACTACTCTTCCTTATGACTTTCTTAATAACATTTTCTTTCCTCTAGCTGACTTTATTTTAAGAAAACAGTATATAACACATATACAAAATATGTGTTAATTGACCATGTTACCTATAAGGCTTTGGTCAACAGTTAGACAGTAGTAGTTAAGTCTTTGGGGAGTGAAAAGTTATATTTGGATTTTTTACTGTGTGAGGGTTGGTGGCCCTGACCCCCACATTGTTCATCTGTAGTTAGGTTCTGCTTTTTTTTATTCCATCTATAAATCTCTGTCTGCTAATTAGAGTGTTTAGACCACTTTTATTCAATGGAATTATCAATTATCAATTATTCAATGACTGGTTCCAAGACCATCCTGCCATTTGTTTCCTATTGATCCCATCTGTTTGGTTCCTTCCTGCCTGACTTCTTGGATGTAGTACTTTTTAATTTTTAGTATTTGATCTCTACTATTGGCTTATTAGCTATGACTTGTTACATTTTCCATTGTTTATTCTAGGGTTTACAATATACCTCTTCAAATTATTATCATCTACCTTCAAATGATATTATATCAGTTTCTGTATACTGTAAGCAACTTACAAAAATAGTGGTTCCTTTCCCTCTTCTCACTCTTTGTGCTATTGTTGCTATACATGTTGCTTCAACATATGTTAGAAACCCTTCAATACACTGTTGTTAATTTTTTCTTGAAGTCAATAAGATCATTTTTTTTTAATTTAAAGGAAAATAGTCTTTTGTGTCTACCCATTTGTCAGCTATTTTAAACACTCTTCATTCCTTTGTGTAGATTTAAGTTTTCATTTGGTATAGCCTTTCTTGAGTCCAAAAAGTTCCAGACATCTCTTACAGGCAGGTCTTCTGGTAAAAAAAAAAAAAGTCTCTCACCTTTTGTTTATCCAAACAGTGTTTTTATTTCACTATCATTTTATAGGATATTTTCACTGAATATAGAATTCTAAGCTGCAATTATTTTACTTTCAGTTATTTAAAGCTGGTTTCATAGTTTCCTGGCTACAATGTTTCTGACATGAAGTTCTGAGTTTATTCTTATATTTGTTCCTCTGTATATAATGTCTGATATTATCTGTCTGCTTTTAAGATTTCTTTATTTTTCCATTTCAGCAATTTGATGATTATGATGCACCACGGGTTCATTTTCTTTGTGTTTTTCATGCTCAAGCTTCTTGGATATGTGGATTTCTGGTTTCCAACAAACTTGAAAAATGTGACTATTTTGTCTTCTTTTTTTTCTGTTACTCCCCCTTCTTTCGAGGTTCTAATTGCACACATATTAGAACATTCACTGTTATCCTAAAGTTGAATAAGGCTCTATTCTTTTTTTATTTTTCCCGGTCTTTTCTTTTTTCTATTTTTGGGCAGTTTCTATTGTCTACAATCAAGTTAATTGATTTTCTTCTGCAGTGTCTTTTTCTGTGAACTTTATGTTGAACATTGATTTTTTCATATCTAAGCATTCCATTTATTTGTTTATCTTCCATTTCTCCTCATTGTGTTGATTTATTTAAATTCTTAAGCATATTCTTAATAACTATTTAAAGTTCTTGTCTGATCATTCCATTATTTCTGTCATTTTCAGGTCACTTGATTCATTTCTCTTCTGGTCATATTTTCCTTCTTTTTCACATGCCTAGTACTACATGTACTAGTGTTACATTACATGTACTAGTGTTACATTACATGTACTAGTGTTACATTATTGAGTGTTTGAATTCAGGTATTTGTTATTTTAGCAGTATTGACTTTGTTTGAAGTGGCACGTAACTTTTGGATCAACTTAATCCTTTGGAAGCTTGTTTTGAAGAGTTGCAGCGGTAGTCTGGTAGAGTCTTTAATCTAGAACTATTTGAGCTCCACTACAAAACCTAACCCTTTCAGAGCTCTGTTGAATGTCTTGGATATTTAACTAAGTCTCTTCATTCTGGATGGCTGTAGTTTTAAAGTCTGTCAGCCCTTAGTGAGCTCTGTTTTTGTCTAACTTTGTGGACTTTGTCTATGTATGCACAGCCTAGAATTCAACAACAGAATCAAGAGATGCCATGAAGATTTCTTTGTTTGTGTGTACTCCCTCTGTCCTGCAAATTTTAATGCCCTCAGAAGCCTGGGACTCTAATCTCTGTCTTCTCAATACACTTGAAACTCCATGCCCTCCCCAAATTCTCCCTTCCTGCACTACTTTCTAGAAAGTGTCCCAAGGCAGAAAGCCAAGTAATAAATGACTCACTTCATTTCATTTCCTCAGAGATCATAGTCTTGTGCTGCGTGTTGCCCTATGTCTGAACACTGTTGTTTCATGTATTTTGTCAAATTTTCAAGTTGTTTATGAAGACAGGGCAAGCCCAATACCATTTATTCTGCCATGGTTGAAGTTTAGTCTCTACTTTGCTACAGTTTTGACTTTTGTTTTTCCAAGACAGACCTGCGAGGAGGCAGCCCTGACATAATTTGCCAGTGGACTGTTGACGAAAAAAGTCAAACTCTGTAAAATATTTGAAGAGATTTATTCTAAGCCAAATATGAGTGACCATGACCCTAAACAAAGCCTTCAGGAGGTCCTGAGCACATGTGCCCAAGGTGGTAGGGGTGCAGCTTGGTTTTATCCATTTTAGAGAGGCATGAGACATCAATCAAATACATTTAAGAAACACATTGGGGCCAGGCACAGTGGCTTATGTCTGTAATCCCAGCACTTTGGGAGGTCAAGGCAGGTGGATCACTTGAGGTCAGGAGTTTGAGACCAGCCTGGCCAAATTGGTGAAACCCCACCTCTACTAAAAATACAAAAATTAGCCAGGTGTGGTGGTGCATGCCTGTAATCCCAGCTACTCAGGAGGCTGAGGCAGAATTGCTTGAACCTGGGAGGCAGAGGTTGCAGTGAGCCAAGATCATGCCACTGCACTCCAGCCTGCGTGACCGAGTGAGACCTCGTCTCAAAAATAAAAAAAGAAAGAAAGAAAGAAATACATTGGTTTGGTCTAGAAAGGCAGGACAACTCAAAGTGGGGGGTGGGGTGGGGTGGGTTTCCAGGCTATAGGTAAATTTAACATTTTCTGGTTGACAATTGGTTGAGTTTGTCTAAAGACCTGGGATCCATAGAAAGGAAATGTTCAGGTTAAGACAAAAGATTATGGAGACCAAGGTTCTTTTGAAGTCTTATACTGACTGCCCTTAGAGACAATAGATGACAAATTGTTTCCTATTCAGACCTTTAAAAGATGCTAGGCTCTTAGTTAATCTCTTGAGGACTGGGTGGACCTAGAAGAAAAAGATCTAGCTATGTTAAAAGAGATTCTTTACAGCTGCAAATTTTCCCCCACAAAGGACAGCTTTGCAGGGCCATTTCAAAATACGGCAAAGAAACATGTTTTGGGGTAAAATATTTTGACTTTCTTCTTTGTCACATAATGTTATACCAGAGTCAGATTGGAAAGTAAGTCATGACATATAGGGTTAAATAAAACCTCCTTGATGAGAATTTACAGTTTGTAGGGCATGACTCCCCAGACCCCTTAGATAGGAATCTGGGCAAGATAGAAAAAAACAAAACAAAACAAACAAACAAAAAAAAACAAAAAGCAGAGCTTAGTCCTGAGGATGATCACATTGATTCACTTTACTAAGGGAATGAGAAAGAGTAGCAAGAGAAGCCCAGCGAAGGCCTTGGAGAAGCCACAAGAGGCAACACAATGAACACAAACTGGGGTGAGAACAATTCTAAAAGTTGTGATCAGAAGGGAACCGAGATAAAGCATATAGCCTGTTGGACATAAAATACTTCAGGAATAAATGCTCAGTGCCACAAAGTAAAACCAGCACTCAGGCAAAAGTTTAATTCTCTCAGCAAGGCAATTAACTTCTGCAGAAGGGTGCCACTTGCATCAATCAAGATCACAAGAGTACAGAGAACAAAGGAGACTAGGGGGTTTTTATATTCTTAACGCAATCCCTACCTCTGTGTCCATCCCGTATGGGCTGGGGTCAGACCGTACAATCTGAGCTGACCTGATTGGCTACTTGTACATATTTTTCTAAATATAGAAGGGGAGAGGGACATGAGGTACAGAGGTGGAGCATGTGAGACGTGCAGTTTCAGGGGAACAATGGGTGCAGGTAACCAAGGGAACAGATGTGCATTATTGATGAGAGCTGACGGGAAAGGGGTAGGCTCTTTTACGGTAACTGGGGCAAGGAGGAACAGGAAAGTTGAGTGTGAGAACAAAAGACGAGGAAGTTAGCAGGATAAATTTTTGGAGAGAAACTTGGAGAAATTCATTGTATCTTACATAGCCCAAAGTTATCAGTTTATCAAAAAGAAAACTACAGCTTAGTAAAGTTGTTATTTGCTCATTGATACACAAATAATTAGTATCAGAGAAGTATTCTTTGTCCAAAATTCTGTCTATAATAGAAACTCTCAAGATCTTCAACACCCATAATCCTTAACAAGAAATCAAACTTATTCCATCCTAGGAAATATTCTGGGGAAACTGTGGTCCACAAAGACTATCTGTCTTAGTTCTATAGCAATCCATGCTTTTAAACGGCAGGAAGACCCACCCAAGCCTCATTCCCAGTAATAGCTTGGTAGTGTACTAGACTTCCTCTTGAGTCTAGGCTTGGAAGATATCACCTTTACTTTTTTTTTTTTTTTAAAATGAAGTCTGGCTGGGCACACTGGCTCATGCCTGTAATCCCAGCACTTTGGGAGGCCAAGGAGGGTGGATCACGAGGTCAAGAGATCGAGACCATCCTGGCCAACATGGTGAAACCCGTCTCTGCTAAATATACAAAAAATTAGCCGGGCATGGTAGTGGGTGCCTGTAGTCCCAGCTACTCGGGAGGCTGGGGCAGGAGAATGTTGTGAACCCGGGAGGCGGAGCTTGCAGTGAGCCCAGATCGTGCCACTGCACTCCAGCCTGGGCAACAGAGCGAGACTCTGTCTCAAAAAAAAAAAAAAAAAAAAAAAAAAAAAAAAAAAAAAAAAAGTCTGATCAGGCTAACGGATAACCAAAAGAGTGACCTGTGTCCTTCAGACCCTCATATAGACCATACCCTTCAGAAGGTCCTTAAATTCAACCCATTTGTCTACGACAATGAATCAGGAGTGGGCTGGCTTTTGGGGTCTCACCTTTAAATCTCTGAATTGACGGACTGAGTTTTGCAGAACCCTGCAAAGAGTAGGTCCAGTAGTTTTGATAGGCCTAATATGATTTCTTACCTACTTCTTAATAAGAATTCAGGTTTTTACTGGTCAGTGAATGTTTGGATAAGTTGATAGCAAGGTAATATAATTCTAAAATTCAAAGGCAAAAATTAGGAGTTGGTGATCCTAACTGCACTTTGTACCTTCAGTGTTGGGACTCAGAATTATTCATTTACTTGTCTACCTCCCCATTTCTTTATCAAAAGTGGGAGGCTGCTAGAGATCAGGGTTGGGATGTGCAAGGGTCCAGGTGTCAGCTGATGGGCTGCAGCTGGAAAAATCAAGTGGCACTGGGGTGGTTTGATTTGGTTCTGAAAAGAGGGAAAAATAATTTCTAAAAATAGATAAAGGAAGAAAGGCAGGATTTGTTTTCTTTTATGGTAGTGAATAAATTCTTGACTCTTCCTTCTTACCCTCAGTCTCAGCATGCAATCAATTTATGATTCCTTTCACCCAAAATCTGTTATCTACTCTCAGTTCAACTTACAATCTTCTAATGCATGCCTGCTTATCTCTTGCCCGGACATTTGTGATAGGCTTATCTCTTGACCCTTATTCTTTTCCTTCTGTGGTTCATCCTCAATACTGCTGCTGTAAGTTAACTTGTCAAATCAATGCTCAGAAACCCTAAGTGGATTCCCATTACAAGTAAGATAATATCCAAACTTAACTTCATTCTAAGTCCTTAAAAATCTTCTCTCTCATCAATGCCTACAGCTCAACAATGTGCCCCATGCTCCAGACTTAAATACCATTACCCCGATGTGCCATTCATGTTCCTTTTCTCTGGTTTTTGTTCCTAATATTGCCACTATCCATAAAGCCCTTTCATCTTTAGTTTCACAAGGTTCTATTTGTTTTCAAGGTTCTTTTGGCCCATACTTCCTCAGTGAAGCCTGCTCACAACTTCCCAAGCAAGAATACTGTTTTTCTGAAATTATATAACTTTTTAACAATCACTAGAACACTTGCCACTGATTTAGTGTTCAATGGGTCTGCCTACCTTCTACGTATCTTTATTTCTCTACCATGTAGCACACAGGAAGTGATCAATAATGTCTATTTAAATAAATCAAATTGCGTAAGAGTTCACGATTAAGGCACATTGTAATCTAAAACAGGTATGATTGATGCCTAGAATCCGTACAGATATATCAGATTACAGGATACTTGTGGAAGTACTTTGGCGATGTAGCTAATCAGCGGATTACGCAGGTGATGTGAGGGTGAGGGTGAGGGTGAGTGGAGTTGATTCTTTTCATTAACTAGAATTATTATAAAATGTAGTACTGGAAATGACTTGAAAAATCATCTCATCTCAGTATGATTTCAACTGTTATGCTTATACTAATTGTTTGGTAGAGGCTGCCTGGGATACTACATTAGGGATTCTGTGGCCATGCACAAAGGACGAAAATGCTCTGACATGTAAGTAATGTTTAACATGTGTATTTGTGAAAAGAGAGTGGAGGGGGTAAGTACTAGTGTGTGAACCTAATAGTTGCCAGCCCCTGATGACTAGTCTATATGTTTCTTCAGGTCCACAATGTAGACATCTTAGAAATATCCATTTCTATCACATTTTTGAGACCTCCATATAAAAACAAAACAAATCCTGCTATATGATTTGCTGTAGTATATAATTTGTAATATACAAGGATTTGTGCCCTCTCTAATCCATAACTCTATGCTGTGGGTTAACAAAGCCTCCTCTAACTCTGCCTTTAGGGAACATGGAAGCCTGTGTTACCATTCATGTAGGAGCTAGCTATGTTTTGGATATTTGTTCCCTACAAACTTCATATTAAAATTTGATCCCCAGTGTTGGAGATGCGACCTAGCAGGAGGTGTTTGTGTCATCGGGGTGGATCTCTCATGAATGGCTTGGTGCCATTATCTCAGGAGTAAGTGAGTTTTTGGTCTATTAATTCCCAAAAGAACTGGTTGGTAAAGCTGGCACCTCCCTCCCCTTTCTCTTGCTTCTTCTCTTGCCATGTGATCTCTGCATGCCAGCTCCCCTTCACTCTCTGCCATTAGTGTTCCACTGAGAATAGCCTGAGCCCTCACCAGAAGCAGATGCTAGTGTCATGCTTTCTGTATAGCCTGCAGAAATGTGAGCTAAATAAGCCTCTTTTCTTTATAACTACTCAGCCTTAGGTCTTCCTTTATAGCAACACAAAAGGACTAAGACAGAGCTCCTACAAACCTGAAGGTCACTGTTATTTTTCCCCACTATTTCTGTTTTTATCCATCCATTACCCCATTACCCATCTGTATTAGTCAGGGTTCTCCAGAGAGACAGAACCAGTAGGATATATGAAAAAATATTTATTAGGGAAAAATTGGCTCACACAATCAGAGAGGCAGAGAAGTTCTATGACAGGCTGGTCTGTAAGCTGGAGAAACAGAAAAGCCATTAGCATGGCTCCGTTCAAGTCTGAAGCCTCAGAACCAAGGAATCTGATAGTGCAGCCTCCAGTCTGAGACCAGACCCAGAAGAGCCTCCAGGAGGCTGTGTGTGCAAGTCTCAGAATCCAAAAGCTGAAAAACCTGGAGTCTTATGTCCAAAGGCAGGAAAAGAAGATGCACACCTCTCCAGAAAGCAGAGAGAGAGAGCAGAGAGAGAGAGCAATCCTCCTTCTTCTGCCCATTTGTCTTAACCTCCAACAAATAGGATGGTGCCTGCCTGCACTGAGGACTGGTCTTCTCCTAGTCCATTGACTCACACATCAATCTCTTCTGGAAACACTGTCACAGACACACCCAAAAACAATGTTTTACCAGCCAACTAGGCATCCCTCTGTTCAGTCAAGCTGACCCCTAAAATTAACCATCACACCATCCATCTATCTATCCATCCAATCTGTATTTTACTAAATGAGATGATAAAAATAACACAGTTGACCCTTGAATAACTCAGAGCTTGGTGTACTGACCCCTGCACAGTAAAAAAAAAATCCATGTATAACTTTTGACTCCCTCAAAACTTAACCACAAATAGCCTATTATTGACCAGTAGCCTTAGGAATAAGAAACAGTCCATTAACACAAATTTTGTACATGTATTATACACTGTAGCCTTACAATAAAATAAGCTGGAGAAAAGAAAATGTTAAGAAAATCATAAGGAAGAGAAAACATATTTACTATTCATTAAGTGGAAATGGATCATCATAAAGGTCTTCATCCTCATTGTCTTCACATTGAGTAGGCTGAGGAGGAGGAAGAGGAAGGGTTGGTCTTGCTGTCTCAGAGTAGCAGAGGTGGAACACATGGAAAAGGTAGAAGGCAAGGCAGAAGAGAAAGGCACACTTGGTATAACTTCTATTGAAAAAAAATCACATATAAGTAGACCCATGCAGCTCAAGGATCACCTGTATTGGAAAGGCACTGTACAAAGGCTAAGAGGTGCTAATAAGGACCTGCTAAGCATTGATTGGAAGGGGCATATTACTATCTTGGATCTACCAGTTGGCTCAGTGCTGGCTTACAACTCACAATCATCTCTGTGTCACTGACCTTCAGTTCCTGGTGCAAGCCAGATTATATAACATTCTAGTCCACAGCTAACTGGTCTTAGTTTCTTGATTAACATCGTCTACACCAGCACCACACTGAGATTTTGAAATTCACTTTCTGCTGCTCTAATTTGTATCACTGCCACTTCTGCTTTGTTATTAGAAGGCCTTATAAATATACTCTCAATATGAAGCCATTTAATAGAAACGATAGACTTTCTACTGCTCTATTTAGCATGCAGAGGTGCTCCAACCTCCCATTCTTAAATAAAATAAAACCCTTCTAGCCACTTTAATCTCCTTCCTTCCCCTCACAGCAAAGCTCCAAAGAAGGACTCCAAGCTCACTGTGTCTGCATCCTCACCTCCCGAATCAGGACCATCCGCCACTCTCCAAGGTCCCCAAGTACCTTCTTTTTGCTGAACCCAAAGAATGTTCTTCAGACTTTATCTTTGTAACTGAAATGTTAACTTGAGTTACTTTCACCCTGGAGATTTAGGTCAGATCTAAACTACATGCCGCCACCTAGGACATGTGGGAGCATAAGGCACTCTCCAATCTTTCCATGGTTACCCCAAACTTAGGTCCACAGCTCCACTCTATCAGTTCTGCAGTGGATTATTTTATAGCCCATGCATGTTGTCCTATCCCACAACAATCCATACTTGCCATTTAATCCTTTTCCATTATTTATACAAACTACACTCAGAAAGGTCTGTGTGTGGGCAGCAGAATTTACTATAGTTTGGTAGATACAGAGGAGATGAATTATGCTGTGGCAAACTCAACAACTTCAAACATGGCATTAGTCATCCCACTTTTCAGCAGCTCTTCAGCCTCCCCCTCACTCCTTCATCCCACTTGGTGTTTAGCATCAAGACATATCACTGGCTCCTCTTTCTTCCTTCTCCTCTGATCCTTCCCTTTTACCTCATTCCTAAGTTTGTCCTTGTCCCCACTCCACACTTAGGATCCCAAATTCTTCTCATTCTATTAGGCAAGGTCATTCAGTTCTCTCCAAGTTCTACTCCCAAACACTAAACTAGGCCCACTTAATTAAGCCTCGCAAGTCTAGCCTGGCAGAACCACAAAGATTTCTGTTTGGCAAATTCAAGTCCTCTTTCTAAGGCAATTGGGGTTTTGCACATATTTTTTCCTCCATTACATCTTACAACCTCTCCATGGCATTTGACATTTTGATCATTCTTTCTCTGAAATGATTTCCTCCTCTCACACCTTTCTCTCTTGATTTCAATCTCAGTTCTCTATTTTTCTATTTGGAAGGCTTTTACTGCTTTGCATATTTTTTAAAAGTTGATTCTAACCTTGCCCCATGTATTTTACTCTAGAGTAGCTCCAGCTCTGTTCAATAGAAATATAATGCAAGCAGCATATATAATTTTAAATGTTCTAGTAGCCACATTGTGAAAAGTGAACACTGGAAGGTAAAATTAACTTTGTAACATATACTGTCTAACCCAATATAGCTAAAGTATTTTTTTATCATGTAATCAAAATGAAAATTATTAATAACTGTATTTTATGTTTTTTAAACAAAATCTTCAAAATCCAGTGTGTATTTTATACTTACAATATGTCTCAATTTAGTACCTGCTAAATTTTTCATCAAAATATTTTATTGGTGCTTGGATTCATAAACTTTGGACTTGAAAAAGTAGATATACATACCCAAATTGTTTGAAATGTAAGCTTTCCAATAATTGAATGCACACCAAAAATCACTATCTTTTCATATTTACATCCATATTGACAAAACCAGTTCATCATTTTTCAAAGAATGGATTTGACATTGAACCAAAAGCATAGCTGTCCAAGCTTAGTAAATTTGCTAATTCTTATGTCAACTCGGTGTTATTAACATGAAATTCAAAGGTATATTGCATACATTGGAAAGCATCTCTATATATACTATTATAAACAAAGCATTCCTTAAATTATTCTTGTGGTTCTTATAGCCAATATACACAATTCTGTCAATTACAATTAAAAGCTTGTACATATTGATTCATATTGTAAAAACGTGTAAAATTGTTTTTTTGGTTTGTATTGTGGAAAGTTTCAATTTCAACATAAATGATCATACCTGTCTTAGCTAAGTAATAAATAAGCTTTTCTTTTCCTTGGCACTTAAAATTTTGCTCATTTGTAATATTTCCTTTTTCATCTCTGATTTTATTTATTTTGGATCATCTCTTTTACTTAGTCTGGCTAAAGGTTTCTCCATTTTGTTTAAGTTTTCAAAAACCAACATTTTATTTCATCCATCTTTTGTATTGTTTTCATTTCAATTTTATTTCTTCTCTTATGTTTATTATTTCTTTTCTTCTACTAATTTTGGGTTTGGTTTGCTCTTGCTTTTCTAGTTCTTTAAGATGCATCGTTAGGTTATTGCTTTGAAGTTTTTCTTCTTTTTTGATGTAAGCACTTACAAACTTCCCTCTTAGTACTGATTATTGACACTGTAGCAAGAATTCCTTTCATGGTTACTGGGTACTTGAAATGTAGTTAGTGCATTTGAGGAGATAAATCTTTAATTTTATTTTATTTTAATTATTGTACATTTAAATTTTAAAACCAAGGCTATGTAAAATATTTTTCTGTTAAATATAACTTTATTGTTTCAGTAAACTAAGTTTTACAAGCACTGCAACATGTAAGACACCATCTTTATTCTGTTCGCAGCAACAGGAGGCAGCCAAATGCCTAAGCAGATAGGGGTGGGTCTCTGGTGAAACTCCACCTTCAAGCCAAAAGCAGCCTTCAGGCTGAAAGACCGGACTGCTGGTCCTTGATGAAAACTGCAACCCAGAGTGAGAACTTTTGTTCCTGTTTGCCCACCCTTTCCTGATTAAATTTTTCTGAATAATGCCTTTTAACCAATCGAATGTTGCCTTTTCAAATACTACCTATGGCCTGCCCCTCCCCCATTCTGAGCCCATGAAAGCCCAGGACTCAGTCACACTGGGGGGCACTTTCCTGCCTTTAGGTAGGGGGACCACTCCCATGTCCCCTCTTTGCTGAAAGCTGTTTCATCACTCAATAAAAACCCCTGCCTTGGGCTTAATACCTAGGCAGTGGGTTGATAGGTGCAACAAACCACCATGGCACATGTTTACCTATGTAACAAACCTACACATCCTGCACATGTATTCTGGAACTTAAAATTAAATTAAATTAAATTTAAAAACCTGCCTTGCTCACTCTTAGACTGTCAACACATTCTCATTCTTCTTGGGTGCAGGACAAGAACTTGGGGACTGGTGTGCAAGACAGACTTGGCCCTGGCAGCCGAGTGGGTGGGCCATTTCCTGCAGTGGGTAGTGTGCCCAGGCAGGGTGTCACTGGCCGGAGGTCCCCAGCTTGCAAAGTGACCAAGAAGAAAATCCTGTGTCACTATATAGTGTGTGTTGAGCATCTGCATCACTTCTTGTTATTGTCAAAGGGTTGATTCAGTTTGAATGCTTATTTTTTATGCACTGGTGTAACATTGTAACATATTTATTAGAATATTTTGTATGTGGAGCACAAGTCACAGTGGTACCTATCTAAATCAAAATTAGTAATTAATTTGAAATACTTGTTATTTTAATTATCTCACAATTAAAACATTTTTCTAGATTGTTTATCTTTTAGGCTGTTTGGGCTTGACAAAGACCCTCTCCTTTGACCGAAATCTCAGGCTCCTCTGAGTCCTGAACTTGGCCTGCTTTTGCTTCAAAATCAAATTCATTTTTTGAAAAATGATGAATCAGTTTTGTCAATATGGATGCAAATGTGAAGGATAATGATTTTTGGCGCTCATTCAGTTATTGGAAAGCTTATGTTTCAAATAATTTGGGTATGTACATCTACTTTTTCAAATCCAAAGTTTATGAAAACCAAGTACCAATAAAATATTTTGATGAAAATTTAGCATCTGAATTGAGGCGTATTGTAAGTATAAAATACACACTGGGTTTTGAAGATTTTGTTTAAAAAACATAAAATATAGTCATTAATAATTTTTATTTTGATTACATGATAAATAAAAATACTTTATATTGAGTTAAATAGTTTATGTTATTAACATTAATTTTACCTTTCAGTTTTCACTTTTTACAATGTGGCTACTAGAACATTTAGAATTATACATGCTGCTGCTTGCATTATATTTCTATTGGACAGAACTAGAGCTACTCTAGAGTAAAATACATGGGGCAAGGTTAGAATCAACTTTTAAAAAATATGCAGAGTTATAAAAGCCTACTGAACAGAAAAGTAGAGAACTAGGATTGAAACTCTGTGTCCTTATAGAATCTAGTTTGAGCAGGAATCCCGCTAAATCAGATTAGTGAAAAAATCTCCCACCCTTGGTATCTGACCACTTTGATATCTTATCATCATGGCCTGCCTTCAGCAGTAATCCTACCCAGTCACTTTAATCAGGAACTCCTTATCCTAGATGTTTCCTCTAGTAATTTTCCATCCACTGACCCCACCCTTGGTTATAAATTCCCACTTATCCTTGTTGGAGTTGGAGTTGTCCAATCTCTCCACTGCAAGACCCCATGGTGGTGACCCTATCACCATAGCTCTCTTGAATAAAGTCTGCCTTACCATCTTTAACAAGTGTTTGGATAATGTTCTCATTTGGCCAGCAGCAAGAGCTGTGTCTTTTCCGCTGTGTACTTCTAGTGCCTAGCATAGCACATAGCAAAGAACAGGTGCTCAATTAGCACTTGTTGACTGAACAGTCGGGGCTCACCATGCACCTCTTCCCTCCCATTCTTTCCTCTAGCTGACGTGCCAGTATTGCAGCACTGCATTAGATGTCTAGATACGTTCCTTATTTAACATATGGCATATCCAGCAAAAAGAAAAATGAAAATGCTTAAAAGGAATTCTGCATGGATATTTTCTCAGTGTGGGTCTCAAAACTTGGAGAGTTCAGATATTTAGAATGCTATCTATACAAAGATCAGAAAAGAGTTGTCTTCAATTGGAGGCTTTATATATTTCCTTGCGAAGATCTGTGCTTAACCCACAGTAATAAAACAATATATACTGTACTTGTCATGACTAGAGGCAGTTCGAGAGGTCAAACAGACCTGGGGTTCAAACCCTGCCTCCTCTACCTGGTAGCATAATCTCAGGCAAACTACTTAGTCTGGCTAAGTCTAACTGTGCTCAAGGGTAAATTGGCAATAAATCTAACTATCCCCTGAGGTAACGGTGGAGATCAAGAAGCATGCAAAACATGCAGCCCAGCACTCACATGGTAAGACCGCAGTATACCTTAGCAATTTTTATTATGAATAATAGTAATAAACAAAATGTGTTAGCTAGCATGTTTTATTATAAGCATCAGAAATAGATTCCGATTAACTTAAGCAAACAAGAGGGGAAGGAAGGTTAGTTATAAAAGCTATAAAGCAGCAGAGAACAGAAAGGAAGACTGAATCAGGAAAAATAGGAAGCAAGGATGCTCTGGGAAACTACATTTCATAAATTAAAAAATCTACTCAAAGTGCCATGATCAGGATGATTCACCTCTGATGATTTTTCTGCTCTGTGCTGCTAGGTTAGATGTTCAAATTCCAGATTCATGGAAGAGAGTCTTATCTGCCTAGTATGGGTACTTTTATGCCAACCCTTTGGTATGGTGGCAAAGGTGGCTTGCAGGTCTGCACCACCTTGATTGACAGTTTCTTCAAGAATATATTCACATGGTATGGGTTATCCCCTCAGTAAAATTGGAGTGCTGCTTTCAAAACAAGGAGTAAGAAATGCTTTACAGGTAAAAACAACAGATGTCCTCTACACATCATTTTATCACAAGCTATAGATTACACAGACTCTGCAGTGTTTGTACAGGATATAAAAAAGCTTTTGTTATTATCTAGTTCACTCCAGTGAGACAGAAGTAAAACAGGTAGAGAGCTGCCTGCTGAGGATGTGGCCCTGAGATAAGGATTCCTGGAATGTTTGAGCTGGGAGGGGTGGATTGCCCAAAGCAATCTATATTATTTGAGACTGTAGGAAAATTTGAATAGCGGTGGAAGGATGCCAAATTCTAGATGGAGAGAGAGGGCCATTGAACTCTAAAGCACAACATGAAAGAAGAGAATGAGCAAAAGTGAGAGACTGAAAAATAGAGAGTAAAATGAATTGGGTTTGAAAGACTTAGAGCATCTAGTGCAGTTAAAGCTCTGAATACGATTAAGGTGGTTTCTTTCTTGTTTTTATGCCTTCCAGAGCATTTCCAGTGGCTAAAGATGAGTGCTTCAAGGGATCATCCGAAGAGGTTCTGCGGGGCTAGAGAGACTCCAAACACAAGAATTGGGCAAACACTGAACTGGATGTGGTTGCTGAATTGTTTCTGTCCTTATCTTGTCGAGATGTTTTACATCTTTCATCAGAAATTTCTCCACTGTCCTTGAGCTAGTGTTTTTCAAATGCCAGTCGAGAGAGCAGTGCTGATCTGTGACATTTTCACTGATCTGTAGTCATATCAAAGAATAAAAAAATATGCTGGACAAAGTGGCTCATGCCTGTAATTCCAGCACTTTGGGAGGCCAAGACGTGCAGATCATTTGAGGTCGGGAGTTCAAGACCAGCCTGACCAACATGGAGAAACCCCATCTCTACTAAAAATACAAAATTAGCCGGGCATGGTGGCACGTGCCTGTAATCCCAGCTACTCAGGAGGCTGAGACAGGAGAATCGTTTGAACCCTGGAGGTGGAGGTTGTGGTGAGCCGAGATTGCGCCATTGCATTCCAGCCTGGGCAACAGGAGAGAAACTCTGTCTCAAAAAAATAAATAAATAAAAAATAAAAAATAAATAGAAAAATAAAAATTCATATTTCTCAAGTGAGGTTTTCATAAAATTAAACTCCTCGATTTGAAGGGTTTTCTTTTATTCTAAAATTATGTCCTTCTTCATTCTGGTTTCTCTTCAGATTGTATAAACCTTTTGGTTTTTACTCAAATTATGTCCTCATACATTTTGATGTTAAAATATCCTTATTTTTAGTGGGAAGATGGCAAAAATGGATGGTAGTTTTTAAAAATATCTTTACTTGGCACAATAAATATCTGGCAACTATATATTGACTTCCTCTCTACTTTTTAAAAAAAATCGTGTTAGTCTATAAAATACAAAATCTGAAAACCATGGCTCTAAATGCCTCTAAGTCTCTCACGGCTCACTTCCCATGCGAGTGCACATGGGGAAAGTTGTTACAGTCCCCATCAGCAGGAGGAACACAGGAGACCCAAGTTCAAATCCTGCTTCTCCACTTACTGGTCCTTTGACCTGGAATAAGACATTTGGTTTTATCTGTAACATAGCAATGAGTATTGTACCTACCTTGTAATGGTTTTTATGGGGTGCTCAGTAGATGTTTGCTCTAATGACTACTATCACTAATTTCAGGTAATTTTTTTTGTCTCTCAAATTATAATTAGAGTTTAGACTTTAAAGACCAGATCTTTTCATTTAAATTTTTATATCTCAAAATACTGTCTGAATGATGGACAAATCTCTCCTTAAGGTAACCATTTAAATTCATTCTCTGAAAAAAATGTATTGCATCATGAAATGAAAATCACCTTTAAAAATATAAATTGCAAAGTGAGTGGTGATTTTCCTCTGACTTTCCATTGATACCATAAAGAGCTGGATTGTCAGAATCCTTTAGAATTGTAAAGAAAATGGCAAAGGGAACAGGGGCCTGTTCCTCATTTGTTTTGAGTAGACACTTATCACCAACACACCATAGGTCTAATCCTGTCTAAATCTAGAAATAAGAGCTTAGATTCAATAACTTCTAAAAATTCCCCAGATCAGAGCAATTGGATTTAAGCTTCATAAGCAGTGAATATTGTATAACTTTTAATTGCCTAATTGTAGGCTTAAGCATGTTAAGCTATTTTCATTTCAAAGTTTCAAGCCGAAGTCTATTTAAATAAGTTGAAATCAATGGCACTTCATAAACTGCCTCTTTTACAACAATTCCAGAGTCATTCTCTGTCCCTTTTTTCTTTGCGACAGCTTCAACTTTTATGCTTTCAGAACAGATCCCTGGCAGAATGTTCCTACAGTAGAAATAAAACTACTTTGTAGTTTTGCTTCATTATCAAGATCTGAAATATTTTAACAAATGTTAGTCGGTTGGTGAGGCCTGGCAAGCTCTGGAAGGAGCTCTGGAGAGGAACCAAACTATGTCTCTCACATGTTCCCACGCCTTCTTATGTAATAAAAAGAGTCCATGCTGCCTGAATGTCTTTCATCATTATGATTTTCTAAGGCTGTCTGAAGTGTATGGATAATCCCATTGTTACCTAATCCATCACAGTACTTAATATTCCCAGGAGCACCCTTCCAGCTTTCCATGGAAAATTTCAGTTTCAGAAACCTGGGTTTGGAAAGCTCAAGATTCTTGATTTCAAGCAATGAATTGAGAAGCCTGGTGAGCAGGGTAAGCTTGAAGGGCGGGGCTGGTATTCAGATCTGGGTATTTTCCCATACATTTCCCTCAGATGGGTTTTGCGATTAGATTTGACAGTCTCTGGAGGCTGTATCTCCATAGGCCTAGAGCAACAGGCTCACTTTCAAACAGTAAAAGGAAATCTGATAGAATGCAATGGGTGATAAGGTCATGTTTTCCTGTGCAGTGTTTATTTGTTCTGCTCTGACACTAGGTTTTGTGGCTCAAATTAAATTTTAACAAACGCTGTCTGAGAGCTTCCCCTGGGAAGGGGCTGAGTCAAGTCGGGAGGATAGAGCACTGTGGCAGATGAACTTGGGGCAAGGCTGGACTGAACATTTGGATGAAAGCTAAGGGCTCAGGATGACCACTCCATGTGAGCAGGGGGACAAGGCCACACTACAACATCAGCCAAGTGTGCAGTGAAGAGTGGGGTTCAGGGTGGGTGCAGTGGCTCACACCTATAATCCCAGCACTTTGGGAGGCCAAGGTGGGCAGATCATTTGAGGCCAGAAGTTCAAGACCAGCCTGGCCAACATGGTGAAACCCCGTCTCCACTAAAAATCCAAAAATTAGCCAGGTGTGGTGGTACACACTGGTAATCCCAGCTACTCGAGAGGCTGAGGCACGAGAATCACTTGAACCCAGGAGGTGGAGGTTGCAGTGAGATGAGATCATGCCACTGCACTCCAGCTTGGGCGACAGAGCCAGACACCACGTGCTGAAGGTACAGCAGAGAACAAAATAGACAGTGTCCCTGTCCATTAAGAACTTGTTTTGATTGAGAGTTCTGGATAATAAATACGTAACAAATAAAGCAGTGTATAATTTCAAGAAGTAATAAATGCTAAAAAGAAAGCTGAATAAGAACCACAAGATGGAGATCATGAAAAGAAAGCCACTTTAAGTATACTTATCATATTTGAAGGACAGCATCTATGAGAAGAAGAAATTTGAGTTGAGGGGAGCTGATTAAAACCAGGGAATCTTCTATGTAAAGATCCCACAGAGCAGTTCTCAGGGAGAGCAGCATGTGCAAAGGCCCAGTGGTGGAACAGTTTGGCATGACTGAGAAACAGCAAGAACGTCAGTGTGCCAAGAACAGGTTGAGCAAGAGGAAAAGCTGGCAGGCAATGAGTTTGAAGAGAGACAGCAGGCAGGTTTTAGGGCCTTCCAGGCCCTGGTTAAAAGCTTGAATTTTATTTAAAATGAAATGAGACATCGCCGGAAGATTTTTAATAGGAGAATTATTTGATTAAATTCTATTCTAAGAAAACCGCTCTGGCTATACGTTGTAGCACAAATTGGAGGTAGACAAAGAGTCATGGCAGGGAGAACAATTAATAGACCAGACTGGACATTCTGGACCAGGTTCATGAAAATAGAAATAAATATCTCAAAAATATGTATAAAATTAGAGATGGAAATAATGGATCTTGTTAACAAATTAGTTGTAGAGTTAAAAAAAAAATAAGGACAGAATCAAGAAAGGGTCTTTGAATTTCAGAACAAAAAGGCAAGGATTCTGGGCAGGTTGTTCTCCTTATTTATTGTCCCTTAAAATTATAAACCACCATTTCTTGGTTACTGTAGATTTTTGCCCTCAGCCTGGTAACTGTTCATTTTTGTCACTTGCAGCATAGCTACACTCTGCAAATGATCAAAATCAGCATCACTCACTCTGTGGGGCTTTTGAAAACAATTCCGCTTAGCTCTCCCCAAACTCCACAGGGTTCCCCCAAATGGCAGCACTGGAGCCCAGCATGAAGCAGCTAATGCTGTGTATGGGATGCAATTTCAAAACACCCCAGATCCAGTCTAGTTAATCGAGTGGGCTAGAGGGGAGCGCTCCTCAGAGGTCCAAACCACACAATCCCCATAGCCCATTTTATATTTTCAAATATATTTCTTTGAATAATTTTTTGAAGTGAAATTGTTTTGAATTCTTATGATCTTTCTGTTGAAATTTATGAAAAAAGATGATTCATGTGCTCTTCTGGATATAAAATATAGCTAGAAAAGTAAAGCAAAAATAAAATCAATTCCATGTTAGGGAAGGAAATTCAGAATTTATATATTAGATGAGGAAAGCTGGGCCATAATTAATTAGCACATATTCTTAAATTTGGGTGAGCAAATGTGTTATGTTTTATTGTGGAACGCTGAGCTGTGGAGATGTTCTGGACCTGATGCCAATTAGCCTCCCATTTTTACTTAATTAAGTGTCATCTAGAGCTCCTGCTGGCATAAAATGGTTTTAAGTTCTGCTGTTTTTCTTTTGCTTTCTTGTCAAATCCATTTACCAAATGGTACCAAAAACTATTTTTTTAATACATAAAATGTAGAGGTATGGATAGGTATGCAGAACAGGATCTGTGGAAGCAGATAAACTCACCTGAATCCTAGCTCTGTCACTTTCTAGCTCCTGCTCTTTGCTATTATTTCACCTTTCAAATCCTTAGTTTCCTCACGTGTAAAACAGGTAAAAATACCCACCTCATAATGCTGTTGTTAGGACTAAATGAGATAGAGTAAGGATTTAATGAATGAATGGTTGTTCTTTTGTAATAATTATAGACTCATAGGAAATCGCACAAAGAATATGGAGAAGTCCCTGTGCCCTCTGCCCAGTTTCCCTCAATGATTTCTCCTTACATAGTTATAGTACGATATCAAAACCACAGAATTGATTTTGATATAATGTGGATGTATATTTTGAGGTCATTTTATCACATGTGTGTATTCCTATAGTCACCACTACAATCAAGATAAAGAACTATTCCATCACTACGAAGGTCTCTCCCTCATGCTACCCATAAAGTCACACCCACTTCTTTCCCTCACTCCCACCAACTCTAACCTCTAGCAACCACCAATCACTATAGTGATGAGTTTTCCATCACTGTAATTTTGTATTTATATATGAATGAGAATGTTTATGTAAATGGAATAACAGTGTATTACCTTGAGACTGGCTTTCTTTTTCATTCAGCATAATGAACTTGAGATCTGTCTAAGTGGTTGCATGTGTCAATAGTTCATTTCTTTTTATTCCTGAGTAGCACTCAATGGTATGCATATACCACAGTTCGTTTAGCGATTCACTTATTGAAGGACATGTTGGTTGTTTTTCGGGTTTTGGTTATTACAAATAAAACTACTTAGGAACACCTTACACAGGTTTTTGTCTGGATATAAATTTTCAGTTATCTGAGATAAATGCCCAGGAGTGTGTTTGCTCAGTTTTGTGAACTTTTAATCAAGTTCTCCTGTTATGAGTCACAAGATTGCAGTTGTTGCAATATAAGAGATTGCCAATAAACCCCATCAAAGGCAAGGAGAGGAAGTTCAATAAAATCCTTGGGTAGTACATTAGTCCATTTTCTGTTACTTAGAATACCTAGAACTGGGGAATTTATACAGAAAAGAAATTTATTTCTTACAGTTATGGAGGTGAAGAAGTCCCAGATTGAGGGATCACATCTGAAGAGAGCCCTCTTGCTGGTGGGGACTCTCTGCAGTCTTGAGGCAGCACTGGGTGTCACATGGCAAGGGGGCTAAGCATGCTTACATGCTAGCTCAGGTCTCTCTTCCTCTTCTTATAAAGCAGCAAGTTCTCCTCCCATGGTAATTTATTAATTCATTAATCCCTTAATGGTTTAATCCATTCATGAGGGCAAAACCCTCATGACCCTCTCACCTCTTAATTTTAGGCCTACCTCTTAATACTACCATGGTGGAGATTGAGTTTCAACATGAGTTTTGTAGGGGACATTCAAACTATGCAGGCAGGATTGCAAAACTATTGTATGTTAGTCAGGATAATTAATATTAGCTACTCTAACAACCCCACAATCCTAGTAGCTCAAAACAGTAATCATTTATTTCTTCCCCAATCAATGTCCACTGTGGGTTGGGCAGCTCTGCTGAGTGGCGTGCTCTCTTTACTCTGCGGCTCCACCCATTGCAGAGTTCTAGCAGCTCTGCCATCTTTGCTTTTAGCTGGGTGGATGGGAGAGAAAGGAGAGCCCATGATAGATCAGTCTGGATGTTTTTGGACTCAGGCCTGCGAATGCCATACATTGCTTATTAGCTAAAACCAGTTACATCACCTCCACTACCTACAAGAAAGGTTAGGAAATGCATTATCCCAAGAAGAGGTAATGAGGCATCTATCTGGCTAGGCTGTCACAGAGAAGCATTGTATCACTAGTAAGCAGCAGCTATGAACCAGCGGAGAGACAGACATTTTGTTATTGCTATTAAAGCATTGCAAGTTGAACTTAAATCTTGTCTGAGGTAAACTCAGTAGCAATCCTTGAATCACTTCCTGTGAGGATGACTGACAGAACTAAAGACAAAGTAATACCTGTAACACAGATAACAGTGCCCACTATTTGGTAGTCACAATCATGAAGGCAGTTGATGCGTACTGCATATATTAAATGCTCCTGACTGGAAGCAGGTGATCTTTGGGAAATCCAGGTGTGAAGAGGGGATGAAGAAAGAAGAGATGGAAATGTGCCCAGACCAGACTCACTGGCCTCTCTTGCCAGCTCTCAAGGATTCTGCTCATTCTACAAGATACAGCCAGGCTAAATCCAGGTTAAGCCAGGATCATCCAAGGGTCACATCCAGCCCTCTGACTGTTTTTGTATGGATGTGAGCTAAAGACAAGGTTTATATGTGTAAATGGTTTTTTAAAAAAATAAAAAAGGAGTATTATTTTGTGACACTAAAAATTACATGAAATGCAAATTTCATTGTCTATAAGTTTTGTCAGATCTCAATCAAATTTGTTTGTTTCCATATTATTTACAATTGCTTTCATTCTACCCAACAGAGTTGAATAGTTACAAGAGAGACTGTATGTGGCCTACAAAGCTGAGAACATTTACTATCTGGCCCCAGTTTGCCAGTGCCAAGTATAAGCCATCTGGGCCTCACAGCTTTTCAAGGTTTTGAAAAGGTTATTAGGTTCATGGAAAGCCATGCCTCTTTTATGCCATCTTTATTTAATGACTTTTTCACATTGGAAAAACAGCACTGTTATTTTTTAAAATCCACTTTTAACAAAACTTCATCATCTACTTGTCAGAGGAGCAGTCATCCCAAGCATTAATAATCCTACTGCTGAGCCTGCAGGGATAATGGTATTATCCTTGGAATCTACCAGCATCAACCTTAGAGTTTTCAGTCCTGAAAAAAAACTGCAACATATCCAACACTGCACCATCCTAAAATGTTACATAACTGTAGCATAGTTATATTATGTGACTGAAAACCTTCACTATGAAAAAGACATTCCCTGGACATAAAGTGTACAGGTTTTTAACTGTATTTAGAAATCGTTAACTTTTAAAACTTGCTTGCTCCCCTTTGAACAGCAAGTTCAAAAGTGTCAAAAAAAAAAAAAACAAAGTTTTCTTTAAAGAAAAATGTTCCCATACTGGCAGTGTTGTGAAATACTTCATCTTTTAAAATAACCTCCAGAAACTCAGCTGTAATACCACAATTGACAGAAATGAATAGCCCTTGGGTTATTTTGATATCCTAAGAGAATACATGAATCTCTCTTCCTCTGATACCTTAGGAAAATTATCGCATTTCATACCTCCTTAACAACTTATGAGATTTCTTTTTCCATATCTGATTTTTTTTTTTTTGACAGGGTTTCACTGCCATCACCCATCACCCAGGCTGGAGTACAGTGGTGTGCTGTAGGCTCACTACAACCTTCACCTCCCAGGCTCAAGGGATCCTCCTGCCTCAGCCTCCTGAGTAGCTGGGACTACAGGTGTGCACCAACACGCCTGGCTAATTTTTGTATTTTTAGTAAGAGACGGGGTTTCACCATGTTGGCCAGGTTGGTCTTGAACTCCTGACCTCAAGTGATCTGTCCACCTCAGCCTCCCAAAGTGCTGGGATTACAGGCATGAGCCACTGTGCCCAACCTGCTTCTGTTTTAAATGTGTAGTTGACAAGAGCACTGCCTTAGAAATCAGACTGCTCCAGATTCACACTCTCCTCTGGTACTTAAGCTCGTGACTTTGGGTAAACTACATGCTGTCCTGTGTCTCAGTTTCCTCAACTGTAAAAGGAGGCCACACAGTGCTGACTTCAGAGAGTTATTGTAGAATCAAATGGGGAATATCATAGAAAGTCCTTAACACGGTGCCTGGCACACAGAAAACTGTCAATAATATTGTCTATGATTAGTGATTTTTATAGTCTCACTATTTTTCAACTGCATGGTTGTAAAACCCAGAAATAGTTACAGTGACAAGTAGCGACCATTATCAACAAAACATAAACCATATGTCTGTGAATTAAACAAATTCAAATAGAAAAAATATCTTTCATTTAGCAAGGTACAGAGTGAAATATATCAGTTACATGGTCAGAAATATTACAGGTATTAACTCAAGCCAACATAATCATTTTGCATAATGCTGTCTTAAACTCTTAGTAAATCTTAAGATTTGTAAAACCATCTGATTAACTCATCCTGCCCCTATTTAAGTCCTTCTTATGATGAGGAAAACACTGTCCCTTGAAGCAACCCATTATGATTTGAAACACTCTTTCTTAAACTGAGCTGAAAATTGTTTCTCTGGTGCTTAATAGCCTTTGGGCCAAGTCCCACACTCTGGAGACAAATCTAATAGTGCTTACCTTTGACAGGCCTTCAAATGTTTGATAATGTCCACACTTCTCCTTAGTTAACTTCTCCAGTTCTTTTAACTCTTCATCACACCATAGGGTTTGTGGAGCCTTCATCATCTTGGCGACAAATCCCATTGTGCTTTAAGAATAACACAACCCCCTTAAAAAAAAAAATCTCTAGACCCTGCCCTGTGGCAACTGAACAACTACCTAAATTAACCCAACTGTGTAGCTGGAGAAAAGGATTCTAAGTATGTTCTCAGAGCAAAATTCAAAGCAACTTATTTAATGTTTTCACTGGTTCTGTTCTGCAGGTTGGAATAACATAACGATAATACTGAGAGGCACCATGAGAAACTAGAACTTTAGGACTCAGTGCTTAGAGAATTTAAAATTGGAGGTCTTGTTTATTTAGTCCCCCATACCTCTAAATAGATTCTGAATGTCTGAATGATATTGAACCCAGCAATTAGATGAATGTGCTTTCTTTCCAACACTATGTCAGGAACTGTGAAGGGTCTGAGATTTTATCCTATTTGCAAACTAACAAGTGAGCCTGCCAGTTTTGTGGATGCTGTCAGAAGACACTAGACTCCTGGGTCAGAGCCAAGGGAGTCTATTACCCAAGGCATAACAAGTAGCCTAAACTTCATGCTCCTGTTGTTTCCATTTGCCCCTGCGTTCCATGGGTGTGAGGTAGAACAGTGTATGTGGATGGTAAGATTGCAGTGGGTTTGCATTACAGCTGAGAAACCTCAGGCTTAAAACATCCCTTCAATCTTTTATAACAGATTGCAAGCAAGCTGACCCAGCTTTTGCCCCAGAGGGAGACATTATCTTTATTACACTGGACAGTAAACAAGCCTGCCCTCTGCTTCATAGGAAGGTACTAATCTCTATTTTCCATGGCTGTTCTCTATGCAAATATCCTTGAAAAGAGTCTATGACAAAAGCTGTCAAGGCTTCTGCTTGCAAGATGTGTGCAGGGCAAGAGACACATGGAGAGGGGTCTCTCAGCATACCGTAGGTTTTTATTAGAAGGAGTACTTACTCCTCTAGAACATTAAACCAATCAGTAAGTATTTGCTGAATGTCTGCTATGTGCTCAACAGTTTTCTAGGTACTGTGAAGAATAAAAAGTCCATGGTCTCTTGATTCCAGGTACTTAGAATTTACCAGGTACTACTTGACCCAAAACAATAGGAAATAATGCAAGACAAGCGAAAGCTAAATTAGGACTTATGCATTCATTCATACAAATAAATATTGCATGCCTTGTATAAACACTAGCACTTACTTAGTGCCAACAGTATGCCAGGCACTAATCTAAGCTGTTTACATATATCAAAACAAGCATGTGAAATACCTCCTAGTATACTCCTATTTACATGTGTGGAAATAGAGGCACAAGCACATCGAGTAGCTTGTGCATAGTCACATAGCTAGGAACTTTTCACTGCGCCCAGATGCTGACTCCGGAGCCACAGTCTTACCCTGAACACTGAACTGCCTACCTCGTCACAGACATTTATCCAAGCTGGAGCTCTGAAGTCAGGGCAGGGACAAACCCTGTCTTCACAGAGCTAACAGCATCAAATGGCACACTTACTGGTAGATATTAGCTTGATGAAAGGGAGAATAAAAGGGCATTTTTGACAGGAAGCCCAGTTCAGAAGCGATTGCAGAAATCAGTCCAGAAGTGTTGATGGCCTGAGCCGCTTGGCAGGCCATCCCTGCAGGGGCAGGGGAAATGGGGAAGAGGGTACAGAAGAGGGAGAACAGAGACATAAAGCATGAGAGATGTGAGTAACTGGAGGTCAGAGGTGAAGAAGAGAGAAGTGTGCAGATGGATCCTGGCATCTGGACTGGGTTCTGCATGCCTGTGTCGTCTGCACGCACAGATGGCCCAAATTAATGAAAGTAGGAGGAAGCGCAGGATTGGGGAAAGGACACTGATTCCATTTGGGATATGTCCAGTTTGAGGTAACTATGCAATGTCCAAGTCAAACGTCAATTCAATCCGGAACATAGATACTAGTTGCCACCATGGATGTGGGTGATTTGGCCCAAGGTGCATGTGGAGCATGCCAAGAGTACAGAACCAACCAGATAGCAGAAATATACTCCAGGGACAGGGAGAGAGGAAGAGAGGAGTTCAAAGAAAGGAGCGATCAAGCAAGCCTGCAGTAGCTAGGGAAGCTCCTGGAGCAGGGTTTTGAGTGAACATTGGCAGGGGCAGCCTTGGTGCCATCGTCCTGGAGAGCGGAGTGCACGAGGCAGTGCAAAGAGCTCGTGCGGGCCAGAACATGCATCGTGATGGCATCATTTATAGTTCTGGGCCCCGGTAACTGGATGGGTCTTTGTTTCATAAGTGCTCAGAAGGTGGAGATGTGCAGGTTTGAAGGCAGAAGCCACAAGATTTTCAAGTACGAAGGTATTTAAAATACAGTGTGTCCCATAATAGGAACTTGAGAAGAGAGAGATATCAATGTAGGATTTAAAGTGTTGGCTCCCAGCATACATAGTTAAACTCTCTCATCCATCCTCCTTATAAAATGTAGATTTGGCTCTAATGCTGAGTTCTTTCAGGATAGTCTTGGGTGAGAGCAGTGGCTGCAGATGGGGAGAGCAGACATTTGCTTATATTGTGAGGGTCTTGTCTGGGAGCCTTGGAGCACATGTCAGATTACGTCATCCCCCTAGTCACCAGCCTGATGCCCTTGTGACTGTCAACAAGTTCATCACTCTGGGAAGGTAGATTTACACTGGCAGGAGCTGTGATCATCCTTATGCTACCACCTTACAGTCAGAAGGAAGTTACAGTGACTGAGCCACTGCTCAGCTTTGGGGGGAGTACACGGTACAGGAGTGGGCATTTCAGACGGAGTGAGCATGGTCAGCCTCACAGGATCTTCTAAACTGGTAAACGTGAGAAACTCCTTTGGCAAGGGGCAGGCTGCAGATGACTGTTTAAACAAGCCTCAAGGGAGGCTGAAACACTTAAGAATTGAGAGTCGTTTCAGGGAGGGAAAAAGCATATCCTGACAGACAAGGCTGACCTGTTTCAGGGTCTCACCCTTGGATGGCTCAGAGATGCTCTACTGCCAGCAAGCACTGAGAAATCTGATCAAGGCTGCAGAGTGCTCCAGACACTGGCGATATAGCCAGGGAGTCAGTGCTATGCACTAGAGAGGAAGAACTTGGAGTAAGTTGGAAGAATATGACATTAAAATATAACAAAGGTTTTAGAGAGGCAATAGAGATTCACGGAAAAATTTCAGGGTCTGATGTAGGGAATTACACACATCTTGGAGCTGCGTGTCCTTCTCTTTGGCAGAAGGCTGAGAGTGGTCACTGAACAGTTATCCATGAAGTCACAGTTCTTCAGGAGGGTCCCCACCAGCTTTTCCACATGCTGTGCCTTCTATCAGGAAGATTCTCTAGCCCACTGCGTCCTCCTTCTCCTGTTTGTGAAAAATACCTACTCGTCTTTCACACTAAGCTCAAGAGCCCCTCTCCTCCTCCCCAGGAAGGATGATCCCTCCTTCTTTGGTGTACCCCAGTACCCCATATGTGTCTCTGGTTGAAGCTGGTATACTTTATGGCACCTTTTCATTTCCAGGTAGAATTCCTCTGGTAAATTCCAGCCCTTAAAGGACACGGACCATGTCTTACTATCTGATTCCTCAGCCCCTGCCCCAGTGCTTGGTATAAAAGAGGTACTTGGCGAATGGTGGGTGGCCACCATCCTCCACCCCCTGTTCCCACCACCTCCAGAAGAATAGAGTGCAATGTGGGAGCCAGGACCAGGGCTGTGAGAGCTGGGGACCTAGAGCAGTTCTGGATTTCTGGGATGGATTGGGAGGAAACTGGAGAACTCTAGAGGAGGCAGGAAGCCAGAGTGACCGTGTGGGAAGCCAGCACCCACCCAGCCAGCCCTGTGACTGTGGAAAGGACCCCTGAGACAGGGAGTGGCCAGAGTAAACAACTGCTTCAGAGCCCAGAGAGGGAAACGGCTGGGAAGAAGGAGGTGGAACCAACTTCTTGGTGCAAAAGGCTGCTAAAGGCCTACCTTTTTTTTTTTTCACTTTCCTGGATCAAAGAGAAGCTCTTGAGTTAGGAAAGGTGACTGACTGAGTCAGGAACACTAGTCACCATGAATGCTTCCCTCATCCTGCCTGAAATCCCATGAATCAGAACACCAGGAGATTTAGATGGTTGTGCAATGCAGTGCCTTGATGTTCTGGTGGTGAATGGGGTGGATGCACAGGTTCCATTCCTGGGGGGCAGGGCCAGGGATGGGGGGAAGCGTTGTGTGGGAGGGCTCTTATTCCAGGGATATCACAGTCCAAGTCCAACACCAGCAGACAGAGCTTGGGTGTGCCGGCCCCAATTTGTGCACCTCCCTGGTTTTCTCCAACTGGTTTTCTGCTCTGTGTTGGAGATGGTCCCCTAGATGCTAGGAGATGTCCTGGCACCAGCCCCATTCTCGTCATTCTTGTAAGTTCCATATGCAACCCCCAATTACCATGAGGGTGGCTGGGCCCCATCACCAGGGGGAGGTCTGTGTCCCCTCCTGCCACCTGCTATGGCCACAGTCCTGGGCTGACATCACATGCCTCCATCCCTAGCACTGCGGCTTTAGGATCCAGCTGGGACCCAGGGACCATGGGGGAAGCAAATGTGGCCAGAAGCAAGTGGAAGCCTATAGATAGCTTTTGCCCTTTTCCTTCTGCCTTTCTCTCCAACATGTAATGTTCGAAAATGCAGCAGCCTCAGCCTCTCTGAAGATATCCTGGGAGACCTGGTAGCCAGCTTGGGAACACACTTTCTTATATTTGCTCTCTCCCTTTCTAGGTCTCACCCTATATTTGCTCTGACACCCGCTTCCCTGGAATTTTGTTCCCCAGCAGTGTTAGCTGTAAGCTTGCATCTCAGGCCTTTGTCTAGCGCCTGCAAGTTCAGAGACCCTGGGAGCCAGGACAAGGAGGGTCTAATAATCAAAGAAAGTACCATGGAAGAAAAGGCAAGATAGATTCTAATATTCCAAAAATAAATGGCTTGGGCTCGCCTGGACCCTTATTCTCCAGAGGCCACATGAGACAAGTTACCTGCCTTCAGGCTGCTCCCAGTGGTATCTGGGAACAGGCCCCTGCGTGTGCCATGGTTCCAGAACCTGGTGCTAGAGAAACTCATGCTGAGAAGAGGGAGAGAGAGCTGAGTGCTCTGCTCCAGGGGCATGAGGACATGAGGAGCGGGGCTCCTCCGGAAGACAGGCACAGAACTTGGCTCTTCTACCAGAATCATCTCAAGAATCTCTTTTCTTTCTGTGCTGCCTGAGCTGAATGGAAGGCCAACATGGGGAATGCAGCCGGCTCTGTGGGGGCCAGGGAGGGAGAGTCCCCACTGGTGAGGAACCCAGCAGATCTGGAGGCTCACCCAGCCCTGCTACCTGAAGACCTCGGGCACATTAGTCAACATTTTAAGCTTTAGTTTACTCATCTATCCAATGGAAGAGATGTTCAGAGAAATTATGAAAGACTGAAATGGGCAGAAGAGATTCCTGGGAGTATTTTCAATGGAGGGCCAGGCATTAGCTGTCCCAAGAACCCTCCTGGCCTTTTAGATTCTGTAGATCATCTTTGGTGATCTCTGAGGAGGTTATTTTACAACTTGCTAGAGATAAAAGCTAATTTATAGAAAAGTGATAGAGATGCAACTATGTCATATTATTCTTTTTTAGGGCAATACAAATCATACCTGTCTGATTGAAAATATAAGTCTCTACAAGTTAAATTCAAATTTGAACTAGTTTTACATTTTATCAGTTCCCTTATTAATGAATGAGCTAAATAAAATCTTTGCTGCATGTTCATTTTATATGAGTCATGATCTTACCGTTTTGAAAATTATCCTTTATAATGATATCAATTGAAAAGGGATGTCTCAGAATTAACTGAGATCACTTATATGAGGTGTCTAACATTGAAACACTAAAATACAGGTCAGGTAAAGTTGATTTTGAAGTAAAAGATAATAGCAGAAAGGAAAGAAAAGGAGAAATTTACAGCTGAGCTGTGTGTGAGATTTAACTGCATAATCTCATTTAATATTGACACAACCCTGTGTGCTAGTTTTTAAAACCTCGTATCACAGATTAAGGTCCAGGCTTCTACGTGCTTGGGAACTTGATCCAGACCAAAATGGTGGGGCATAGAGCTAAAATGGAAATCCAGGTCTGTCTGACTCCAAAAGCCCATGCAAACCCCCACCAAACTCCGGCACAGGCCAAGAATCAGCAACATAGTGTTGTGGGGAGGACATCTCCATGCATCACAGTGGGTGCTACAGGTGGGGAGACAGAGGACAGCTGAGAACCCTGGGCACCCAGAAGGTGCACCAGAAGGAACAAGGGGAAGAAGAAAGCTGGCAAAACTGAGGACTTCCAGCCTTTGGCTGGCACAGGCTGTGCTCCCCACTGCATTCTTCCTACTCTTCTGCCCCATAGAAAGCTGAGTTCAAGGAAATTCAAGTTCACACTAACTTTATACCTTTATCGAAGCAGGGACATTAACATTTTCAAAGACCTAAAAGTCACTCTTCTAGGCCATGGGCAATGTCAGTGACGAGATAGTACTGAGGACCCCTGACTCCTAGGATCATGTACCTACCCCCAAACCACATCCACATTCCTCTGAAGGCACTAGAGAGCCATTATTCATCAGAGTGGTGAACTCTCTGAGAGTCATTTATAATACCATTCATCAAACCACTGGCCAATGTGTCAAGACTCTTAAAAGGCTGAATATTTCCCTGTTTGTTTTTCAGTGTAAAAATAGATAAGAATGCACAGTTGGTGGTTAGGGAAAAGTTAAGACTGAGGATATATTAGCACATTTTAATTGTTTCACTATTATTTTTATTGGCAAAGAAAGCGAGGGCCACAAAAAAGCACAACCAGGAAACACCTGTGGGAGCTCTGTTGTGTGCCAGTCTGCTTAAATGGATCTGCTATGGGCTTTCTGGTTATGCTCCACATCTAGCTATGCACATCCTTGATATCTCAACAAAACCAATGTCTGCCTCAGACTCTGTGGGCCTTTTCAGTGATTTTTCAGTTTATTCTAATGTATCCTCTTTCCAGGGTAGTATATGGTCCCAAGTGCTCATTCAAATTATCATTGCAATATTTTAAATTACTATTCCTCTTCCTTACCTTATACTCTGACTAGTGATTTGGAAATACATAGGATTTTTTTTCAAAGAAAAAATATTCTGGGTATGTTCTTGGTAAGTGAGAACAAAATGTCAAGCTTTCAAAATGAAAGTAGATTTCCTAAATTACAAAACAAGGGACACTTCCAAAGGACCATTTTTCTTCTCCTGACCTACTGGAGGTCATTTCAGTTAAAGCCCTTTGAGGATGAAGTGACTACATTTTTATCCAACTGCACACCCAGGAGTCAGGGAAGGGAGCCTCTTCTCCTTCCTTAACAGGCTTTTGGGCAACTAATCTAATCTCTTATATAAAACAGACTCAAGCCTTATTGGAAGCTACACCAAATATCCTTCGAATGATTGTGAAGATAACAGTAGATTATGCTTCCTGATGAAGTACAGTAATAATTGCTTAACTTCCTAGAATTCGTGTCCTCACATTTTTCCTGAAGGATATACAGCATACAAAATACAAAAATCATGAATAATAATAAATTCCTAATAATCAAATAGAAATTTCTCCTAATTTGACTCCTTAAATTGACTTGAACTTTATATACTACCATAAGAAAAATGCAACCCACTTGATATTAGTAATAAAATTTTTGGCAAAATTTTACTGTCATTGAGTCACTTGACATTTGTCCAATCAGTTAAAGTAACCACATTATTTAAAAATCCATTGTTGGAGATAAAATTTATAAGGACAGCATGGTCATTAAAACAGGTCATTTTCTGGTGTTTAGTCTTGACTAAATCTACTAAACTTACTGAGTGAACCACTTAAAATGACCAAAAGAGACAAGCAATATTCATTTTGCCAACTATTGGCTGGTTGATTGTAAAATAGGAACTCATTAAAAGATGTGTATAGTGATCTATATACATCTGCTCCTTTTAGTCTCTACATAGAGAGAAATTGCTTATCACTTGGCCCAAACCAGGAATAAGAACGATTTTCCATATGGTGGGCAAATGATCCATAGTAAAATAATAACAATAATATCAACTGTTACATAGATCATGCCTTATATTAAATATTAGTTGTTTCTGGATACATACTAGTAGCAATAATATTATCTACTAACCTTATAATCAATATAGCTTAATAAATTATAATAAGACAGTTCCATAATCATAAACTAGGAATGAATACATGAACAGTGCTGCTAAAATCCTGCATTTTTATTTATAGTAAATCCTCTGTAAATAAGGACTGGGTCAATCTCAACTCTAGACTGTGAATTCCCTCCCCAGAACTGAAGTAACAAAACATTTTGGGAATAGTAGAGGATCTTTGTTTATTTTTAAGGAAATACTAACTTCTTTGAGGATACACAATTTCTTACAAATTCTGGCAGTACATTCCAGAATGCTCTGATGTTAGGATATCTCTTTATGACAAAGGGCACATCTCTTCTCCTTAGTCCTTTATCCCAAGGTAAGGACGTCGGGATGTCATTATACACCTTGTTCTGTGACAGCTTCAATGTGGGTTGTATTCAGTGGCGCTCAAGCACAGCTGCTGGGCTTCCCTAAGCATGAAACTTGCTTGACTGTCTGCCTGTATCCAGCAATAGAAAAAAACACCTCATTCTCCTTTTCCTGCCATCCACAACAAATATCAACAGATGATTCTGCAAATTGTACCATGAGAACTTGTAACTTGTCCCTGAGTTTAACAGATGTTCACTGATGGCATAAAGAATGGAAGCACATGTTGGGTCAACAGCTACTCTGGTGCCTCATCCCAGGCACAACTTCATAGGACTTTTTTCCATATTCTTCTCTTTGTCTGGGTGTCCCAGTTTTGTTTTAACCGTTATAATTTGACGGGAACCCAGAAGAGACTACAGCAAAGACTACAACAAAACTAACCTATATTGTCAGGTTTTGTCCTAGAGAGTTACATGTATAGATACATTTGTTGCCTCTACAAAGAGACTAGTTGTTTCACTGCTATGAAATGTAATTCTGCAACTAACACCATGTTAACTTAGCTACTAGAGAACTGTGAATGGAGACTTGATATATACAAATGGGGTGCCCCTGGTCAGTGAGTTCTAAGAATAAAGGGTGATACTGGATGGAAATGTTCTCTCAAAGAAATTATCCTGTACTTTCAGGCTTATTAAATCTGTTTTGCTTTAAGATGATTATGATTAAAAATTTAAAAAATAGGATATATCCAGAATATACTTTTCAATTACATTCTTGCAAGAACTAAGTTAAAGCACCTATAAATGTGTTCTTTATTAAAAATGTAGTAAATTAAGAAGCAGCGTAGGAAAGTGGTAAATAATATGTGTTTTGCATCACACAGAACCTGGGTTTGTGCCCTGGCTTTGCTATGCACCAGCTTTTTGACCTGGCATAATTATTTAACCTAAGACTCAGATTCCTCACATGTGAAATAGCAAAAAGAAGAAAAAGAATACCTTTTTCATAGTTTTGATGTCTGGCAAAGAGTAGTTCTCAGTAAGTGTTTGTTGTTATATTTATTAAACATTTAACTAACATTCATTTATTTAAAAAACATTGACTGAGAATCTATTGTATACCAGATACTCTTCTAGAGGCTGAAGACACAATGGTGAAGGAGATAACAATTGCTATTATTTACTGAGGTTTGACCTTGTGCCTGGTACTGTGCTAAAAGTGTTTTACATGCATTAACACATTTCAAACTCACAACAGCTCATTGGTATGAATACTTGCATTTTTCAGATGAAAAAAACTGAGGAAAAAGCTAAATAGCAATAAGGGGTGGAGGCAAAGAAAGCCTGCAGCCTTCAACGTGGTACAAGTTCTAGTGCCTAAGCCAGGTAAGGAACAAGTGAACGAATAGGCAAATTCACAGACCGATGGTGGCTATGAACAAAATAAACCTCGGGATAAAGGACTAAGGAGAAGAGAATGGAAAGGGACTGGTGGAAGTGGAGGTCAGGGAGAAACTTAATGTTCATATGTAGCTCGTGCTTGCCACAGGGCTTTTACCTGTTCACACTGTTCCCTGCCCTAGAATGCTGTTCCTGCAGACCTCAGCCTGGCATTCTAGGGCAGGGAACAGTGTGAACAGGTGAAAGCCCTGTGGCAAGCACGAGCTACATATGAACATTAAGTTTCTCCCTGAATTTTCTCAAGGTCTCCGTGCCTGCCCTGTTCCCTGCCTCTTTTCCCTTTACCCCTCTATTTGGTTTTATCTCCTTCAAAGTCCTGCATTCTCTGCTCCTCTCATTGCCTTCTCTTGCTTAATTTCTTATCTATCCTGGAGGATGAGCATAAGACAAAAGGATGAGAGAAAAGGAATGGAGGGAAAGCAGAGAAGATGCTAAAGACAGACTTGGGCTATGACAAACTTCCATGGATGTTGCCTGCTGTCACACAATAGGTTGGCATTTATAAATCTAGAATTCATCTGTTTCATGTATACACAAAGTGACCCCCAAATGCAGAAGGAGCTGAGAAACCAAAGAATGACAAATTCAGTTTTTCAGCACAGGGTGATTTATTAAGGGTTACTTTCAGACAGAAGTTTGGTATTGGGTGGCCATAAGACAGATCTCCAAACTGCAAACCCCAAACACAGAACTTATATCTTAGGGAAAGTATATGCACTCTGGATGGAATTTGTAGGTGGCTGAGAGAATGCTGTGGGCATCACAGCCTGTGACCTATGCAATAGCAGCAAGGGTTGTTTTGGAGTAAAGGCAAAACTTACAGTGAAAAGGTGTTTCTACATAAAGAGTAATATAGATAGTCGTTCTACCCCCACAGCTTCATTGCTTGAGTCTTATTCATTGGATCTGTACCTCTTTTTACGTGTTACAACTTATTATTTTGGCATATAGATGTAAATAGCAAATACATTTAAATGAATAGATAAGAGAAATGTGGCAATTGTTTTGAAAATCAGTAACTATAATTTCCCTCCTTGGACAGGTCCAAAGACAGTGCCTGTACATTGATTCTGAGCTGGGGGAGTCTCATTTCTTTTGATTCTGGGAACCCTTTTTCCCTATGTGAATAAGCATGAGCTACCCTCCTGTAGGGAGATGTCTTAGCCTCCAACTACTCCTGCGTTACCAAGGGAGGTCCCAGGTCTCTATATGAGGCCATCCTGGACCCTCTAGCTGAGTTGCACCAGACCAAAAGCACCATTCAGAGAGAAAGTAGAATAGTGAGAAGTAATAAATGTTGGTTTTATGACACTAAGTTTGGGAATGGTTTGTTAGGGGGAAAAGCTAACTGAGAAAAGCAATAGCATTTTCTCTAGATAAAGTTCTTGAAAGCAAAGATACTGCCATATTCTAAGAAGTCATAGTCTTAAAACACTGCTTACCTTCTCACCAATGTAACCTGCTCATAATTTTAGTAATAAACTTTTGTAATTCTTGAGAATACAGAAGGGATGCTTATTAAATGTGAAGAGGACAGAAAATTGAGAATGACAGAATTAAGATTTTGGAAAGTCAACAAGTTGACATTTATTAATATAAAATATGGAGTTCTATATTTGGGTCTAAAATATCTACAACACAAATACAGCATGGCTTCCTATGTCTGGACTGAGGCATCTGTGGAAAAACATTTAGGGCAAATTCTCTTCCTTGATGAAGAGGAGATGAGGGAAAAAACACAAGGAAATACCAAGGTCACCAGTACAACATAATTGGGTATCATATTGGTTACAGTTGGCTTACTGTTCCCGTTCTCATAAATTTTGTAATTGCTGACATGTAAGAGGGGCCTATTTCTTGCTTATGTAACAGTGATGGAAAGGTAAGCAGATAGGGAGCGTTGTCCTCCTCCATACAGTCCTTGAGAAATCCAGGCTGACAGAGGTCTCCAGCCTTAGCATGAGGCTTTGACACCCCTTCGGGGTCTTCTCTATTTCGGTCATGCAGAGGGAGAAGGTGCATGAATAATTCGTATGAGAGATGTTCACATAGCTTTGCATATAGCAAGCATCACTCCCTCTCTCATTCCATGGGCTATAGAACTCAGTCATATGACACTCCAACTTTAAGGGAGGCTATAAACTCCAGTCTAGCTATGTGTTTTGAAAGAAAGGAACATGGAATTTGGTGAGCAGTCAGCCTTCTCCACCCCAACATCTCATAAGTGTGCACACCTGCCCACCATTCCTCTTCATCCTACTCTTCTGATGAACACACTCTTTACCTGCCCCCAACTTCCTCACCTTTCATGATCCACTGCCATTAATGACCCTGAGATTACTCAGGTGAGCTGCCAAGAAAAAAACTGCTAACATGCAATGCTAGATATGACTTCAAACAAACTAAAAAGGTCATTCATGCCAATATGGTGTCCAGAAGGAGGGAGATGTAAGACTCACTCTTCATTGATTACCTCAAGCATGAAGTATTGCATTCAGTTGTTTGTATCACATGTACACAAGTTAAGGGAGGACCCAAAACCATATAATGAGCAGGTAAAATAATTGAAGTTATTTAGGTAAGAACAAAGAAAGATCGTTGGAGAAGCCATGCTTGTCTCTAAATGCATTTTTAGAAAAGCTTTTTCTCCCTTTAAAAAAAAAGAAAAAAGGCACTTTTTCCACATTCCCACCACCCAAAGACAAGCACTGTTAACACAACTTTTTAAAAATAATTGCTTCAGGATTATTTTTGATGCATAATCTTTTAAAAATATTTTTGCATTTTTATCAGTCTTTCTAATGTCTGTGTATTTGTCATTTATAAAAACATAAGCATTCACTCATGTTTTTAAAAACTCTTTATAAACACAATTTCCTTACAACACATACTGTTTCACTGTGAATATATATCACAGCCAATCACTTACCACTGAACATTTAGACTGCTCCCAAATTTCACTATTATAAATATTACTGGAATGCATATGTGTATGCAGAAAGAAGTCTTTCCCAATTCATTTAATTAAAGCACTATCTACAAGCATAAAGTTTTCTCATACATACTGCAAATTGCTTTTCAGTATTTTTCTCCCACTGGTAAATGGATAAGAATCCGCATTTCACCAAACTCTGTTAATACTTTAAAAATATTTTCTAGTAGAAAGGGAAAGGAAATTCATGTTTTGTTTAAGCTGCATTTCTTTGACTATTTGTGAGGTTGAACTGTTGTCCAAGGTTTTTTATCACTTATATGATCACATTCGTGAATTATTTTTTTTCATGTAATTTGGCCAACTGTCTACTTGGATTCCCAATGACTCCTTTATTGATTTGTATCATACAATTATAGCAACATTTTAGCATATCTGTCTAGTAATTTTTTCCAGTTTCTTTGCTTTTGTTATTATTCCTCATTATTTCTATAGAAGTTTTAAATTTTAATGCACTCAAAATTATTACATTCTTCCCTTTTCCACCAATGAGTTTTAGTCTTTGAAAGTTATTTCCACCTCAGAGAGTAAATAAATATAAACTGATATTTTTTCAAGCTTTCTAGAATGCTTTTTGTTGTTGTTCTACTGTTCGTTTTTACATTTAATTCATAAATTAAGCTGTAACAGTATTTTGGAAGTTCTGGGTAAAATAAGGCTTTAAAGTGATTTCCCCAAATAGCTATCTTTAAATATTTAAATGGATATCACGTGTGCAGATGTGTGTTGGCGAATTAAATTGGCTTTACATAGCTTAAAGAGAGAGAATTAGAACAACTTGATTAAGTTATAAATTGTTGGCCACATTAAAAAAAAGAACATTGTTAGTGGTGATAATATTTAAAATATTAGGCTGGGTGTGGTGGCTCACACCTGTAATCTCAGCACTTTGGGAGACCAAGGCAGGTGGATCACTTGAGGTCAGGAATTCAAGACTAGCCTGGCCAACATGGCAAAACCCTGTATCTACTAAAAACACACACAAAATATTAGCTGGATATGGTGGCAGGTGTCTGTAATCCCAGCTACTTGGGAGGCTGAGGCAGGAGAATCGTTTGAACCTGGGAGGTGGAGGTTGCAGTGAGCTGAGATCTCACCACTGCACTCCAGCCTGGGCAACAGAATGAGACTCTGTCTCAAAAACAAATCATTAATAAATAAATAAAATAAAATAAAATATTTAAAAACTGTTATGGTGTGTACTCCAAACATGCAGGTGGACACTAGCTGTAAAGAGCTGGTAATGGGCCAGGCACGGTGGCTCACGCCTATAATCCAAGCACTTTGGGAGGCCGAGGCGGGTGGATCTTGAGGTCAGGAGTTCAAGACCAGCCTGGCCAAGATAGTGAAACTTCATCTCTACTAAAAATACAAAAATTAGCCAGGCACAGTGGCAGGTGCCTGTAACCCCAGCTACTCAGGAGGCTGAGGCAGGAGACTCACTTGAAGCCAGGGGGCAGAGGTTGCAGTGAGCTGAGATCGTGCCGCTGCACTCCAGCCTGGGCGACAAAGCAAGACTCTGTCTCAAAAAAAAAAAAAAAAAAAAAAAAAAAAAGATAAATAAATAAAAGCTGGTAACGACCTTCAGGTGTGACAGCCCTGGCTGAAACTGCCTGAATATGAACTAGGCCATCTTGGGGTTAAAGGCACACTGAGCATAAGCCTCAGTGAGCCCAAGAGAGGCCTCTTGCATAGGCCTAATTTTTTAATGCTTTTTTTACTTTTAATGCTCTCTTAACTTAGCTTGGTTAAAGGGTACTGTGTCAATGAAGGTATTCAATTAAAGTGTGGTAACCGACTAGGAGGATGCAGAAGGAATTCTGGCATTTTATTATGGAGCTGCACTATTGCAGAATCCTATTGTCAGATTCTTACAGCCATGGTGTATCCAACTGTGCTGGGACCCCTACATCCTCTCCTCAGCTGAGTAAGTGCTTGTGGAACTGCATATATGCTTATAAATTTCCCCAACCCAGTTCCCTTATGATATGGTGGTCTTTGCTTCTACTAACATCCCCACTGATGCCCAACATAAGGCAAACACAGCTTGTCTTGGTCATGGACTTTTGGAAAGCACGCAAGGAGCTGATTACCACCTTCTCCCACTCAACACGCACCATCACCCTACCTGAGATGGGGGAGGTAAGACAGATTTGCATTGGGGATGGAGAAGAGTCACTGGTTGGGGTTGGATTCTCCAAAACTGTGAGATTTATGTGGCTTATTCCCATAGATCATGGAAGCCCTAGTGTGGTGGGGACATTGTAAAAGGAAATATAATTATATGCTCTGACTGTCTCAGAGTCTGTAAGTTCTCTTGACCTTAAGGATAATCAAGAAGACACAAAACAGTCTCCAAATCATCCCCAGGCAATCTTTCAAGTGGCTGGGCAGTCCGACCACTTGGGCCTGAAGCTTTCCTTTACCCAGCCTAATAGCCAAGGGTTTTTTGGAGATAAACAAGTATGAGTAGAATTTGACAATACATAGAAAGAGAATTAACCTCCTCTGAATGTTATATCTATTAGGATGAATTAAAGACAGTCATTTTAATGATGAAGTATTCACATCAATGCAATTGAATGAAATCCCATATTAGGCAAGGGAAGGGGGTGATTAATTCAGGATCTTTAGTTGCAGAAAGAATTTTCTAGACTTACCAATATAATATTTCTAACTCATTTTTGAATTAGGGGGTCTGGGAAACCAGGTTTACATTAGTGATCAGAGGAGATTTCTCCAGGAATCTACATATAAAATTGGATACTTAATACAGAGACGCTAGCTTCCTTAAGAGTGCTTGAGGTATTTAACATGGTTGTCTTCTCGGAGTCAGAGTGAACCTCCTGAAACATATCTTTCTGCAAAAATGCTGGCTGAGTTAACCAGAGCAGGGCTTTCAGATTAAATGTCCACATTCTGACTGCTTTGGCAGTGTGTGGATGTGAGGTCTTGTAAGAGATTGAATAGTTATTTATTTATTTATTTTTATTTTTTGTTTTTCTTCATTTCTTCTAAAAAAATAAAAAAACGGGATACATCTGCAGAATGTGCAGGTTTGTTACATAGACATACATGTGCCATGGTGATTAGCTGCACCTATTGACCCATCCTCTAATTTCCCTCCCTCACCCGCCACTCCCCAACAGGCCCTGGTGTATGTTGTTCCCCTCTCTGTGTCCATGTGTTCTCATTGTTCAACTCCCACTTATGAGTGAGAACACACGGTGTTTGGTTTTCTGTTCCTGTGTTAGTTTGCTGAGGATGATGGCTTCCAGCTTCATCCATGTCCCTGCAAAGGACATGATGACATGACCTCATTGGTTTTTTATGGTTGCATAGTATTCCATGGCATATATGTACCACATTTTCTTTATCCAGTTTATCATTGATGGGCATTTATGTTGGTTCCATGTCTTTGTTATTGTAAACAGCGCTGCAATAAACATACGTGTGCATGTGTCTTTATAGTAGAATGATTTATATTCCTTTGGGTATATACCCAGTAATGGGATTGCTGGGTCAAATGGTATTTCTGATTCTAGATCCTTGAGGAATTGCCATACTGTCTTCCACAATGGTTGAACTAATTTACATTCACATCAGCAGTGTAAAAGCATTCCTATTTCTCCACAGCCTCACCAGCATCTATTGTTTCTTGACTTTTTAATAATCACCATTCTGACTGGCATGAGATGGTATCTCGTTGTGGTTTTGATTTGCATTTCTCTGATAATCAGTGATGTTGAGCATTTTTTCATGTGTCTGTTGGCTGCATAAATGTCTTCTTTTGAGAAGTATCTGTTCATATTCCTTGTCCACTTTTTGATGGGGTTGTTTGTTTTTTTCTTGTAAATTAAAGTTTAAGTCCCTTGTAATTCTGGGTATTAGACCTTTGTCTGATGGGTAGATTGCAAAAATTTTCTCCCATTCCATAGGTTGCCTGTTCACTCTGATGATAATTTCTTTTGCTGTGCAGAAGCTCTTTAGTTTAATTAGATCCCATTTGTCAATTTTGGCTTTTGTTGCAATTGCTTTTGGCATTTTCATCGTGAAGTCTTTGCCCATGCAGGTATGGTTCTTTAGGACCAATAAATTCCTTAAAGAAGATGTAGCTAAGAATCTCCAAAATGTAATCCATATCTATGCTTAAGGGGAGAGAGAAGAGTTGTGTCCTGTTGGTTCATGGGAAGCCCACATGCTTTCATGATGGAAAGGCTTGCAAGTCCATGCTGTTTCTGCCATCCCCAGCTTACATTTTTTTCAACTTCAGGGGCTTTCTTAGAGTTGAACAGGTAGAACAATATACCCCTCTGGCTGCCTCATTCCACTCCACCTTGAGGCTCTTATATTAGAGCTCTGAAAGCAGGAAATAATGATAAAGCTGCCACCTGGAAAGCTACTTTTGTCTCATGTGCAATGTAAAGCAAGCAGCTCTCGTTGCTTTCTTGTCTTTATGGCAAACGCCTTTCAAGAAGATATAGGAACCTGCAAAATGCATGCTGGAAAATTACTTGGGGGCACTCGGTTCCACCCTCAGCATATCCTGAGCAGTGGCCACATTTATTTGTAGAAATTATGCTCAAGTACAATGAAGACAAAAAGTCCTCGAAATATCACAGCCTTTATACTTGGGAGATAAACATCCACAAGCCAGCCCCAACTGCACCATACCAAGATAAGTATGGACCTGCAGGATAGCCTAGGCTGTGCTGCAGTGACAGACCAACAGAAATATCAAGTGTTTCAACACATAAAGTTTTGCTTATTCAAAGTCTACTAGGAGCCCATTAGCTCTGTAGAACAGCTTCTTTTCAAGCAGTGACACAGGGATCCAGACTGACTTCACTGAGGCTGTCTCTTCTCAATGGTGGCCAAACCAATCAACATGGGAGGGTAAGTGGGAGCTGCAGGTTGCCTAGGAGCTTTATGGCACCTTAATGGCCAAGTTGAGGCATAGCTCACTCCTCCCACATCCCATGGGCCAGGACCAGTCACATGGTGCCAGCTAACTGTAAAGGAGACTAGGAAGTAGAGGGCAGCACCCTTTGTGTGATGAGCATTAAATGTCTCTGCTACAACCTTTTGCTAGGTCAGGGAAAACGAGAAGAGAGACTCTCGTTTAGGAACATCAGATTTAGTAATATTAGACATGGATGCACAATACTCATTCTGTGCAATACCAGATTATCCAGGAATACAAGACAGAAAAAAAGATGGAGCTGTTCCCATATCTATAGCTATAATTATGGCCTTTTGACACAAGCTTTCTAAGCTCAGTTACATTAATTTAGCTCTCTCATTATAAATGATGAATTTTATTGGTTGTCCTAATGTCCTTTATTCTTTGTAGAGGAGTTTAACAGTCATCAAAGCTGATTATAATGTACTTGTTAATGTTTTCAATTTAATTCAAGCATGAAGTGGGGTTTATGACATTTCTACAATAAATCTCATTGTTAATTCATTGTTTCTTCCATCCAACATCCTTGTTTTCCCTGTTAGATTTAATTAAAAATCCATTTGAAGCACATCTATAGCCTTACTAATATAATATTCAAAAGCTCTACACTACACCAGAAATGCATGAATCATCTCTCTACACTGCATCATTCTCTCATTGTAACTATGCTTTTTATTATTTAGCACTTAAAAATTCAGGGAGAAGGTTCATGAAGTTCATTAATCAGTTCATATTTAATCATATCTTCATAATTTTAGAAGGGTGTATGTTTTTCATAAATTAGATAATGAGCTTCCAGTAAAAATTACCTGGAATACTTTTGGGTCAAACTGAGAATATAAGGCAATGGCCCTTACACAACACCAAACTGATTTGATAATAAATTAATAATATGTCAAGTAAATGATAAGGTTAACTGTTACTTTACTCCTTTTCTTCACAAACCTCTTCCTATTTCTACTTGAAGAGCTGTTAGCTCACTCAAATTTAAGACAGAGGATTTAAACTCTTTAATAATAAGAGCATTTCTAACTACTCATCTGGGTACAGTTGTAATGTACAATCTTACTGCTCCGATATATATATATAATGGCACTTGAATTACAAAATCATATTTTGGTATCTATGAGAAGAGTAAGAGACTGAACATACTTAATCTTACAAATCACAGTTTCCTGGAGTTTCAAGGGTCATTGAAGGTCATTTAATTGACTCTCCTATTCACTGTGTCATTCCTTCCAAAGTATTACTGTCAGGTAACCATCTGGGTTCTCCTGGAATGCTTTTAATGAAAAGGGGTTCACAATATTTCCAGGTCATTGCAATGTTAATGTTCATTGTTGGATGTAACCTACTTTATTTGGAACAAAAACTTATCTTTATATAACTTCTTCCCAATGATCTTAACTCTCCCATGTCTAGAAACACAATTTCTCTCCCTACTGACAGCTATGATGTCTGCCTTTAATCTTTATTTAGTGGAAAGCCTAAATCCCTCAATCATTAACAGTGAGATGGTTTAGAGACTCCTTACCGCATTGATCATCCTCTGCATTAGTGGTTCTCAGCTGGATGGGGATAGCCGCTACTTGGAACAGGGGGATTGGGTTTGTCTGGGAGGACAGTAGGGTTTTGTTCCCCTTACCTCTAGATTATAAGATGCTTCCTAAGGAGGAAAACCTTTTCTCCATTCTTGGAATGACTGGAGTGAGTCCCCATAACTGATGATTTGTGTGAGAAGCCTACTAAATGTCAGCTAAAATTTGTTAACATGCTCTTCTAATATGATGTCCTAATTTTAATACAGAACTCCAGATGTAGCTTGATAATTACAAAATATAATAAAACTATTATCTCCCATATTCTTAAGATCCCACCTATAGTGATATAGCTATCACCTGAGCTTTCTCAGACCCTAAAACCTATAAATATACATGATTTATTATTAATCATAAAATTACAAATTTTATTGACTTTCATCTATGCTGTCTCACTCAGCTACTTAGTGCCTCCTGCTACCCCACCCACAGACACATAGCAGGTATATCTTAGAATTTCTCCAAGAAGTTAAAAAAAAAATACAAGAAAACTACAGTCAGTCAGATGTACTGCATTTTATCATTTAATTCCCACAACAGGTCTGTTATGTGAGTTACTTTACAAAGCAAAAAATAACATCAGAGAGGCTAAGTAATTTGCTAAGGTTCGATGTCTCTCAAAAGGCAGATTACTGTATAATCGCATAAATAATCATGAGATGTGCAATATGATGAGAGCTGATACAATCATTTAGCATAAATTATCTTGTCTCAAATTTCTAGCAAACTAGATCCTAGATGACCATTCCAAATTATTGTTGGTTTCATTGGCTGTATTTTCACAGGACTGCAGACTCCCACAGCTCGCTCTGTGTGGTGATCAAGGTCAAGGCTGTAGTCAGGGTCTACATACTGTTTTTCAGGGGAAGCGCACTCACTAGGCATACTAAAGCTATGTATTCAAGACAAGTGGAAGTGAAAGGTCATGAACATGGCGACTGCTTTGAGTACTTGAGCATCTAAGGCCCTTCACCTCCCTCAGAACTGTTTCAAATGTATCCTCAAACCATATTACCCAAATCTCATACCAATCTGAGTTCCATCTCTCTGTCTCTAACTGGCCAGGTCAGAGACCTATGCTTTAGGCTCCTACACTTTATAGACCAGAAAGGTCATTCTGCAGCAAGTGGAATGTGACTGCCAGACGCTTCATGTCTGAGCTTTTATAATGCATGAGCAGGTCCTACTAATACTAATTGCAGGGAAAATGTTTCGGTTTTTAAATCAGAATATGCTCCTTATGATTACCTTTGAAATCTATCATATCCAAGCAGCTTATGACTGAGAACTCTAGAAAGTCCGGAAAAAAAATCCTAGTTTTGGGAATTTAAAGCCATATGAAGAACATGGTGCAGTTAATGACTCCCCCACAGCTATGATGTCAAGCTGGTTGGGAGCCACCCCAGGAATATCCTGAGTTCTTTTCCTTGGGCTTTGTTCTAAAAGTATCTCTTTGATGGAAGCTACTCCTTCATGTAAAAAGAGATAGCTCCATAAAGGAGGCAAGCAAAATCTTCTGGACTGATTTCTCTTTTGGGATCAGATTTCTGGATATGGATAAACAACATTTTAAAAAATAATTTCCAGTCAACTTTACCATTCTTAATGCTTTATGTAATTTTTAAAAATCTTATCAGGATAAATTTTGTAACAGCTCTGAATTGAGTTGTACTCTCCCCTCATTAAAAACAATAATAAAATAAATAACAACAGAACAAAACACCATTATCAAAGCAGGAAGTTAGTTAGCTCAGGGAATAGAGCAAATGAAACACAAAAACACACCCTCCTAGAAAGTGACATAGTAGAAAAAGCAAGGCATTAAATATCAAATCTATAGCTGATTAATCTTGTGAAGATCATATGAAAATTGGCATACAACAGAAAATGCTATTGAAATATTGTTATTAAATTTAAGCCTCTCACTTAGAAACAGGCATATATATGGACTCATGCATTTATTAGATCAACAAATATCTGTAGAGTACCCGGCACATACCACTGAGATAAATGTTAGGTATTTATTCTGACTTAGGTTACTGGAACAGTTTTTCTAATCTTGTCTATGATTTTTACAGAGAATAAAATAATTTTCTGTTGCATTATTTAAAACTCTCAGCAACAAGTTGCAGTAATAAGTCATCTAAAGCATATCTGTTCACTTTTGGACTTCATGCCACCACTGCAATCCAATTATATGTTACTTATCATAAAAACTCGGGGTTTCTTCACATTAAGGTATTTGTATTCATGAAAAAATTGAGGCACAAGGCCTATTTTTGATTGTTTTAACATGTATGGGTACCTGTGTCCCTGATTTCTGATCAAGTTGAGGAGACAGAATGAACTGAGAGAAGAACGTTAAGCATTTGAGAGCTCAATCTTTTGTGTGAGTAGGCCCAACAGAGCAATCTAACATGTTCTTTTGAGAAGTGTGAGGGTGGTAGGAGGGAGAGGAGAAGAAAAAAATAACTATTGGTACTAGGCTTAGTACCTGGGTGACGAAATAATCTGTACAACAAAACCCCCATGACATGAGTTTACCTATATAATAAACCTGCACGTGTAGCTCCGAACCTAAAATAAAATTCTTTTTAAAAAAAAGGAAGAAGAAAAACTTGGTTTTGGAAGAACTGTGGGGGAAGGGTAAAGAATAAAGGCACAGTTGAGTGGATGTGCCTCTGCCGGAGAATGGGGAGTGGTGACACTGTTTCTCCCATTGGGTGCCCGGGTTAATTCCCAGCTACAATCCCTGGTAGTGGAGATGATGAGGTGGGCATTTCTCTCCACATCTACCTTGCAGAAGGCGAGAGACAGCCACCCTCAGTGCTACAGTGAGAAAGAGGGCTTGTTGTTAGTTACTTAAGGCTGGGGAAGAAATGGGTATTCTTTTGGCAAAGCAAGAACAAAAATAGTGGTGGTGCATCTTTTTAAGTGGGGGAACATTCAAGGATTTCCCAGCAAAATAAAAAAAAAGCAAAAGATTCCCACTATCTCCACACCTCTCTATAATTGTAGTGAAGGTATTTACCAATGCAACTGGCCGATATGAAGTAGTTATGGGCATAAGAATTAGAAGGGGAGAGATATAACTAACTGTATTTCCAGAAGGTATAATTATTAAATACCTTGAAAACCTCAAAGCATCCATGAAAAAACACCACAGAAATAACAGAATTCAGTGAACATAGAGAAATTATTTGTCCCTATACATACACAGCATAACCTAACAAAGATAAAATGGAGGCAAAGACTCCATTTACAGTAGTAAAAATAATAATAGTAGTAACAACAGAAAACCTAGGCATAATTTAACAGTACGTAACTAACATCTATGTGAAGACAATTATAAAACACTCCTGAAAGACACAAAAACAAACCTGAGCAAATGGAATTACATTTACCTTGTTTGGGATGGGAAAGCTCAATACTCACTATGTCAATTCTCCTTAAATTAATTTATAAATGAAATGTGTTAACTACAAAAATATTCTCATAATTTTTTCCAGAGTAGGATAAGCTGATTACAAGAAGCAAGAAGAGTCACAAAAAAAAAAAAAAAAGAAAAAGAAAAAAATCCTGAAAATCAGAAAAATGGAAAGGGGCAAGAAATATATCATGGAAATTACTTCACAGCATAAGGTAAAGGTATTATCTAATATTAAAACATAGTGCCCTCTAAGTATAGTTCTGTATTATTAGAGAGTGAACAGATAGACTAATAGTAAACTTAAAAATAGATTCAATGGAATCTTGTCTCAATGGAGACAAGACGGACTTTTCAGTAAGTGCTGGAGTAAGTAAGTGGATGATTATATTTGTAAAACAATAAAATTGAATCTATTGTACTATATACCAGAATAAATTAAAACATACCAGAGATTTAAATGTTAAACAAACAATATAAGTTTTAAATTCTGTTTATGTGATGTATCACATTTATTGACTTGCATATATTAAACCATACCTGCATTCCTGGTATGAAACCCACTTGATCATGATGTATTATCTTTTGGTATGCTGTTGGATTCAGTTAGCTAATATTTTGTTGAGGATTTTTCCATCTATGTTCATCAGGGATATTGGTCTGTAGTTTTCTTTTTTTGTTATCTCCTTTCCTGGTTTTGGTATTAGGGTGATACTGGCTTCACAGAATGATTTAGGGAGGATGCCTGCTTTCTCTATCTTTTGAAGTAGATTCAGTAAGATTGCTATTAATTCTTTGGATATCTGATAGAATTTGGCTGTGAATCCATCTGGTCCTGGACTTTTTTTTTTTTGTTTGCAATTTTTAAAATTACTGATTCAGTCAAAGACTTAAATCTAAGACCCCAAACCATACAAATTCTAGAAGATAACATCAGAAAAATTCTTCTAGATATTGGCTTAGGCAAAGAATTTATGGCTAAGAACCCAAAAGCAAATCCAACAAAGCCAAAAATAAATAAATGGGACCTAATAAAAGTAAAAGCTTCTGCACAACAAAAGAAATAATCAGCAGAGTAAACTGACAACCCAGAGAGTGGGAAAAAATATTCCCAAACTATGCATCCAACAAAGGACTAATACCGAGAATCTAAAAGGAATTCAAACAAATCAGCAAAAAACAAACAAACAAACACAACAAATAAGCCCAACAAAAAGTGGGCAAAGAAGCCGGGCATGGTGGCTTATGCCTGTAATCCCAGGACTTTGGGAGGCTGAGGCAGGTGGATCACTTGAGGTCAGGAGTTCGAGTGAGTCCAGCCTGGCCAACATGGTGAAATCCCATCTCTACTAAAAATACATAAAAAATTAGCTGGGCATGGTGGCACCTGCCTGTAATCTCAGCTCCTTGGAGGCTGAAGCTCAAGAATCGCTTGAACCTGGGAGGCAGAGGTTGCAGTAAGCCGAGATGGTGCCACTGAACTCCAGCCTGCGTGACAAGAGTGAGACTCCATTTCAAAAAAAACAAACAAACAAAAAAAACTGGGCAAAGGACATGAATAGACAATTCTCAAAAGAAGGTATATGAACAGCTCACAAACATATGAAAAAATGCTCAACAACACTAATTATCAGGAAAATGCAAATTCAAGCCACAAGGAGATACTACCTCACTCCTGCAAGAATGGCCATAATTTAAAAATAGAGATCATGGCAGAAGGGAGGCAGGACTAGATTGCAGCTCCAGACAGATCAGCAGGTGGGGACTCGTATTGCAAATGTTAGCTCTAGATCGACTGCAAGAACAAACCAGCAATCTTCGGAGGACCCACAGACCCTCTGCAGGAAGTGGACTGCTCCTGCAGGACCTGGGAGACACCCCCAAAAGAGTGAGTGCCCCAACTGCGGAAGTGGGAAAGGGAGACCATCCCCTCCCAAACACACATCCCCACTGGAGAAGCTGAAGGTCTGTTTGCGGGAGAAGTTTCCGACTTTACCTGGAGCTGAGTCAGTTTGGAGAGCCGAGGGAAATACACGGGTAGAGAAAGCAGCAGAAAGGCCCTGGGAGCTCGCTGGGTCCCCTAGCAAGCCATTCCTGCCTGGCACCACAGGGATCCAACGGGAGAGGAGCAGGGGGTAAAACTACACAAGGAGAAGGAAATCTCTAGCTGAACTTTGTAATAATTTGAATGGGTTAAGAAGCCTCCTGGCCAGAACTCAGCGCAAATCCGTTGTGCAGACTCCACAGCAGGGGAAGAACCAAGCCCTTTTCTTTCGCAGCTGGGAGGCGAGTAGCCTGGGCCAGGTTTTCAAGCCCGTGTAGCTCTCCGCCTGGAAAGGACTGGGGGCTGTTGTTGGGGCACAGTAGGAATGAGACATCCCCTTTGGTTTGCATGGGAGCTGGATGAAGCCTGTGACTGCTGACTTTCCCCCACTTCCTTGACACGGTGACCTGTGAATCTCACCCCATTCTCCACAGCAGCCGCAGCAAGACCCGCCCAAGGACAGTCTGAGCTCAGACATACCTAGCCCCAGCCCCAGCTGATGGTCCTTCCCTACTCACCCTGGTAGTAGAAGACAAAGGGTATATTATCTTGGGAGTTCTAGGGCCCCGCCCACTGCCAGTTCCTCCCCATACTACCACAGCTGATGCTCTCTGGAAAGTGCCACCTCCTGGCAGGAGGCCAACCAGCACAAAAATAGAGCATTAAACCACCAAAGCTAAGAACCCTCACGGAGTCCATTGCACCGCCCCGCCACCTCCACTGCAACAAGCACTGGTATCCACGGCTGAGAGACCCATAGGCGGTTCACATCACAGGACTCTGTGCAGGCAACCCACAGTACCAGCCCGGAGCCAGGTAGACTGACTGGGTGGCTAGACCCAGAAGAGAGACAACAATCCCCATCAGAATACCACCATCATTCTTCACAGAATTAGAAAAAACAATTCTAAAATTCATACGGAACCAAAAAAGAGCCTGCATAGCCAAAGCAAGACTAAGCAAAAAGAACAAATCTGGAGGCATCACACTGTCTGATTTCAAACTACACTATAAGGCCATAGTCACCAAGACAGTATGGTAGTGGTACAAAAACAGGCACACAGATGAGTGGAACAGAATAGAGAACCCAGAAATAAACCCAAATACTTACAGCCAACTGATCTTTGACAAAGCAAACTACAAACATAAAGTGGGGGTAGGACACCCTTCTCAACAAATGGTGCTGGGATAATTGGCTAGCCACATGTAGGAGAATGAAACTGGATCCTCATCTCTCACCTTATACAAAAGTCAACTCAAGATGGATTAAGGACTTAAACCTAAGACCTGAAACTCCAAAAATTCTAAAAGATAACATTGGAAAAACCCTTCTAGACATTGCCTTAGGCAAGGATTTCATAACCAAGAACCCAAAAACAAATGCAGTAAAAACAAAGATAAACAGCTGGGACCTAATTAAACTAAAGAGCTTTTGCATGGCAAAAGGAACAGCCAGCAGAGTAAGCAGATAACCCACAGAGTGGGAGAAAATCTTCGCAATCTATACATCTTGACAAAGGACTAATATCCAGAATCTACAATGAACTCAAACAAACTGGTAGGAAAAATACAAACAATTCCATCAAAAACTGGGCTAAGGACATGAATAGACAATTCTCAAAAGAAGATATACAAATGGCCAACAAACATATGAAAAAATGCTCAACAACACTAACGATCAGGGAAATGCCTATCAAAACCACAATGCAATACCACGTTACTCCTGCAAGAATGGACATAATCAAAAAATCAAAAAACAGTAGATGTTGGTGTGGATGCAGTGATTAGGGAACACTTCCATACTGCTGGTGGGAATGTAAACTAGTACTATTTTCCACCGTGGAAAATAGTGTGGAGATTCCTTAAAGAACTAAAAGTAGAACTATCATTTGATCCAGTAATTCCACTACTGGGTATCTAACCAGAGGAAAATAAGTCATCATCGTGTGAAAAAGATACTTGTACATGCATGTTTATAGCAGCACAATTCACAATTGCAAAATCGTGGAACCAACCCAAATGCCCATCAATCAATGAGTGGATAAACTAATTGTGAGATACACACACACACACACACACACACAGTGGAATACTACTCAGCCATAAGAAGGAATGAATTAACAGCATTTACAGTGACTTGGATGAGATTGGAGACTATTATTCTAAGTGAAGCAACTCAGGAATGGAAAACCAAACATTGTATATTCTCACTGATATGTGAGAGCTAAGCTATGAGGACACAAAGGCATGATAATGATACAATGGACTTTGGGGACTTGGGGGGAAGAGTGGGAGGGGGGGCGAGGGATAAAAATCTACAAATACAGTGCAGTGTATACTGCTTGGGTGATGGGTGCGCCAAAATCTCGCAAATCACCATTAAAGAACTTACTCATGTAACCAGATACCACCTGTACCCCAATAACTTATGGAAAAATAAAATTAAAAAAATAAAGGTTTATTAATTTTAAAAAAAGATTTCATTGTTAGCTTTTAGTTAACATCTTTATTGATGATCTGAGGAAAGGGTAATCAGTTTGTCAAATTTCTATGTTATTCAATTAGTAACTATTCTAAAAAAAGTTGGAGGATAATAAAGTGATACTAGTAGATTACAGAAGTCAAATATTCTACCAGGAAAGGTAAAGAATAGACACATTTACTATCTAAAGAATCATTCTCTTTTTTATGAACAAAAATTCAAAAAAAGAATCCCAAAGCATTTTAAATTAACTTGATTTAAAGCAAAAGATGGAGGAAGTCCTAGCTAGAGCAATAAGACAAGAGAAAGAAAGAAAGAAAGAAAGAAAGAAAGAAAAGAAAGAATCCACATTGGAAAGGAAGAAGTTAAATTATCCTTGTTTTCAAATGATATGATCTTATATTTGGAAAAAGCTACAGACTCCACCAAAAAACTATTAGACCCGATAAACAAATTCAGTAAAGTTTCAGGGTAAAAAAATCAGCATACAAAAATCAGTAACATTTCTATATGCCAACAGCAAACAATCTGAAAAAGAATCAAGAAAGTAATCCCACATAAAATAGCTACAAATAAAATTAAATACCTATGAATAAACTTAACCAAAGAAGTAAAATATCTCTACAAACAAAACTATAAAACACGGAGAAAGAAATTGAAGAGGACACCAAAAGATGGGAAAAAATTCCATGTTCATGGATTGGAAGAATTAATATTGTTAAAATGTCCATACTGCCCAAAGCAATTGTAAACCCAGAAAATCTGAGACAGAGCTCAGGTAATTTAGAAAGTTTATTTTTGCCAAGGTTGAGGACATGCCCATGACAGAGCCACAGGAAGTCCTGACAACATGTGCCCAAAGTGGTTGGGCATGGCTTGGTTTCATACATTTTAGGGAGACATGAGACATCAATCAATATATATAAGAAGTACATTGGTTCAGTCTGGAAAGGTGGAACAATTTAAAACAAAGGCAGGAAGACTTGATGTGGGGAGGGAGCTTCCAGGTCACAGATAGGTGAGAGACAAATCGTTAACATTCTTTTGAGTTTCTGATTAGCCTTTCCAAAGGAGGCAATCAGATATGCATCTATCTCAGTGAGCAGAGGGATAACTTTGAATACAATGAGAGGCAAGTTTGCCTTAAGAAGTTTCCAGCTTGAGTTTTCCTTAATAATTTTAGGGGCCCAAGTTATCTTCCTTTCACACAGTCTACAGATTCAATGCAATCTCTACCAAAATACCAATGACATTCTTCACAGAAATAGAAAAAACAATACTAAAATTTATATAGGACCACAAAAGACCCAGAAGAGCCAAAGCTATCCTGAGCAAAAGGAACAAAGCTGGAGGAGTCACATTACCTGACTTCAAATTATACTACAGAACTATAGTAACCAAAACAGCATGGTACTGGCATAAAAACAGACACATAGACCAATGGAATACAATAGAGATCCCAGAAATAAATCTATACATTTACACTGAGCTCATCTACAAAGGCACCAAGAACACACACTGAGGAAAGGACAGTCTATTCAAGAAACGATTCTGGGAAAACTGGATATCCATATGCAGAAGGATGAAACTAGGCCCCTATGTCTTACCATATATTAAAAAATCAAATCAAAATGGATCAAAGACTTAAATCTAAGACCTCAAATTATGAAGCTACTGCAAGAAAACATTGGAGAAATATGTCCAGGGCATTGGACTGGGCAAAGATTTATTGAGTAATATCCCACAAGCACAGGCAACCAAAGAAAAAATGGACAAATGGGAACATTTCAAGTTAGAAAGCTTCCGCACAGCAAAGAAAACAATCAACAAAGTGAAGAGAAAACCCACAAAATGGGAGAAAACGTTTTCAAACTATCCATCTGACAAGGGATTAATAATCAGAATATATAAGAAGCTCAAACAATTCAACAGGAAAAAATCCAATAATCTGATTAAGCAATGGGCAAAAGATCTGAATAGACATGTCTCAGACAAAGACATACAAATGGCAAACAGACATGAAAATCTGCTCAACATCACTGATCATCAGGAAAATGCAAGTCAAAACTACAGTGAGATACCATCTCACCCCAGTTAAAATTGCTTTTATCCTAAAAACAGGCATTAACAAATGTTGGTGAGGATGTGGAAAAAAGGGAACCCTTATACATTGTTGATAGGAATGTAAATTAATTCAACCACCGTGGAGAACGGTTTGGATCTTTCTCAAAAAATAAAAATAGAACAAATATATGATCTAGCAATTCCACTATTAGGTATATACCTAAAAGAAAGGAAATCAGTATATCAAAGAGATATCTGCACTCCGTGTTTGTTATTGCAGCACTATTCACAATGGCCAAGATTTGGAAGCAACTTAAGTGTCTATCAACAGATGAATGGATAAAGAAAATGTGATACATATGCACAATGGAGTGTTATTCAGCCTTACAAAAGAATGAGATCCTGTCATTTGCAATAACAGGAATGGAACTGAAATTCAATAAGTTAAGAGAAATAAACCAGTCACAGAAAGACAAACGTCACATGTTCTTACTTATTTGTTGAGCTAAAAAAAATTAAAACAACTGAACCCGTGGAGATAGAGAATAGAATGATGGTTACAAGAGGCTGGGAAGTGTAGTCAAGGAGGGGGAAGGTGGATGGCTAATAGGTACAAAAATATAGTTAGAATAAGATCTAGTATCTCATAGCATAATGAGGTGACTACAGTTTCTTGTGCATTTAAAAATAACTAAAATAGTATACATTGGATTGTTTGTAACACAAAGAAAGGATAAATGCTTGAGGTGATGGATACCCCATTTACCCCGATATGATTATTATGCATTGAATGCCTGTATAAAAATATCTCATGTGCCCCACACATATATATATAGCTACTATGAGCCCACAAAAATTAAAAATTAAAAACAATATAAGAATATTTGATGGGAAAAACATTAATTAATTCACTGGTCAATAAATAGGCAAAAATATGAAAAGTCACAAAAAGTGACATACAATTAGTAAAATAACATGATAAAATGTTCAATGTATTTATTTGACAATGTTCATTTGAAAAACATTAAAATCGAAATTTTTAAAAATAAATTAGATGTCATTTTGTCTATTCAATGTTGTCTATTGGAGCTGGATATTACTAAAAGCAATGTTATGGTAAATAGCGAAATAGACCAAATATTAAAATGCTCACACCCTTGATCAGATCATTAAATGTCTAGAAATATCTCTTTATTTTCCTTCAACTTTTAAGTTCCAGGGTACATGTGCAGGGTGTGCAGGTTCATTACATAGGTAAACATGTGCCATGGTGGTTTGCTGCACAGATCAATACGTCACCTGGGTATTAAGCCCATCATACATGAATTAGCTATTTTTCCAGATGCTCTCCCTCCCCTCACCCCTCCAACAGGCCCCAGGGTATGTTGTTCCCCCCGCTGACCCTGTGTTCATGTGTTCTTATTGTTCAGTTCTCACTTGTAAGTGATAACATGCGGTGTTTGATTTTCTGTTCCTGCGTTAGTTTGCTGAGGATGATGGCTTCCAGCTCCATCCGTGTCCCTGCAAAGAACATGATCTTGTTCCTTTTTGTGGCTGCATAGTATTCCATGTGTATATGTACCATATTTTCTTTATCCAGTCTATCATTGGTGGGCATTTGGGTTGATTCCATGTTTTTGCTATTGTGAAGCAATAGTGATAGGCATTTGGGTTGATTCCATGTCTTTGCTATTGTGAATAGTGCTGCAGTGAATATACATGTGCATGTATCTTTATAACAAAATGATTCATATTCCTTTGGGTATATACCCAGTAATGGGATTGCTGGGTCAAATGGTATTTCTGGTTCTAGATCTTTGAGGAATTGCCACACTGTCTTCCACAATGATTGAACTAATTTACATGCCCACCAACAGTGTAAAAGCATTCCTATTTCTCCACAGCCTCACCAGCATCTGTTGCTTCTTGACTCTTTAATATTTGCCATTCTTGTGTGAGATGGTATCTTATTGTGGTTTGATTTGCATAGAAATATGTCTTAAGAAAATGTTCTGAAATACAAATGCTTTATGTAAGAATAAATAAATACATAAAATAAAACACAAGATGGAATGATAAGGACAGTTTTATTTGTGATTATGGTGCCATATTTCTCTCAAAATAGCTCCTTTAGTTGCCACAAATGTGGTCAAAGAGCCAACACAAAGTTTCAACCAATTGTGAGCAAATGAAGATGCAGTTATGCATCATGATTCTGTTTCTTTTGTCCATAACCAAGAGTGGATTTGTCCATGGTGTTTTCTCTAATTCTAAACAACAAATTTTAACAGCGCACTAAACTTTATTTGTCTAGTAACGAAGACTTACTCTCAATTAATACCACCCCATCTATACTTTTCTTTTTTATTCCCAGTCTCCTTTATTTTGAAGCCTGATCATTTGGTAGCTCCACAAAATGGACGCGAAGAAGTGAGCCTCATGCAGATGGATGATTGCAGTGACTTATTCAAGGTGTCTTAGCAGGTAGATGGTAGCTGTCAGTCAATATTCCTAATGCTACTCCAGTGCTCTGCTCACTAAACCACGCTACGTAGCTACACTATTTGTAGTTTTAACATATTTGAACTACTTGATCCTTGATATTAAAAACATGTTCTTTTTCAGATTCTGTGTCCAGCTATGCCCAGAATATTTGTAAACTCAGAATCTTGAGGCAATATTTTATAAAATATTTTACAGTGTATTATCATTTTATATGTAATTGCCTCTGGGCATGATACCTAGAAAAATGAAGCGTGTTATAGGGAAAGTAATGTATGAGTAAATACTAAATATTTGGAGGAACTAGTAAAGACAGGTGAGAAGAGAAAATGGTATCAGTTTTCTTTATATGTGTGGGTGTGTGTGTCTTACAAATCAGCAGAACAAAGCAACTTGGGATATATGTTCTTGGAATATATATTTTTTTCTCTCAGAAAATATTCTACTAATAGATGTACATGGTTTTGTGAAATCCATCTAGCTAAATGGGACAGGATTCCAGATTCTGTAATGGCCATGCAGGGTCTCAGGACTAGAGAATGATAATATATACAATTGTTCTCAATTGCGGTTGAACTTTAGAATTTTCGGAATAAATTCGAAGGAATCTTTGAAAATTTCAGTGTTTGAACTTCTGCAGTGAAACATAGACATTAGTATTTCCAGAAAGCTTCCCAGAGGATTCTGTTGCACAGTAAAGGTTAAGAACCACTGCGATAGGCAATATCTCTGTTTGGTAAAGGATATATCCTATACTACAATACAACCAATGATTGCTGCTAGCAGAGGGCCTGCTATGTCTTACAAAAAAAGCCTAAAGATGCATAAAAGATTTAAAAGCCTCCTACTGTAGAGGAGGGCTGCCAGGCCTGTGCTGCATTCCAATCAGGAAGGGTGCAGGAGCCACTCAATGAAGCCTAATCCTAAAGAGCTGGCTAGTACAGTAATTTCACTGAGAAGCTGTAGATCTTCATTTTGAAAGCCATTTGATCTGGCAACTCACACAAGTTTTAGGGAAACGCCCTTGAAATTACATTGATGGCTAATGAAGTGCTTTCTCAAGTTCAAAAGCAAAGCAAAACTAACAGGCTCTAATTTTTTTTTCTGAACAAATCTATACATGTATTTCTCCTTTTCTAATTAATTTTCATGTGTAGCTCATCTCCCAACAAAATGCTAAAGCTGAAGAGTCCTGAATAATATGTTTCCATATACATTCCTTTTGATACTTTTCTCATGTGTACCCACAGGATTCTAATTTATGGAGGTGACTGACTGATGACACATGGGAAGGTCAATGGCATTGAAAGAAGAATGTATCACTTACAGTTCCCAAGAGAAAGGGACATGCCACACCATGCGTGCTCATGGATAAAAATGCCAGATTTGGGCCGGGCATGGTGGCTCACGACTGTAATCCCAGCACTTTGGGAGGCCGAGGCGGGTGGATCACGAGGTCAGGAGATCCAGACCATCCTGGCTAATACGGTGAAACCCCATCTCTACTAAAAATACAAAAAATTAACCCGGCGTGGTGGCGGGCGCCTGTAGTAGCAGCTGCTCAGGCGGCTGAGGCAGGAGAATGGCATGAACCCGGGAGGCGGAGTTTGTAGTGAGCCAAGATCGCGCCACTGCACTCCAGCCTGGGCGACAGAGTGAGACTCCATCTCAAAAACAAACAAACAAACAAACAAACAAAGCCAGATTTGTGTTTGTTTTTGTTTGGATGCAGAAGCAGGAGTGATGGTGAAGTCTAGCCAGAGCCTTTATTGGGTTCCTGTAGTTTAGGCAAGGCAGGGCGGCAGTGTACCCAGCTCAGGGCTGGCTAGTGTGGATAGTTCCAGTGGGCTCTGGGCTATAGGGGTGGTCTCTAATTGCCTGATAGCTGGCCCTGGGAGGACTCGGAGCAGGTTTGGTGTATGAGAGTTGGATAAGGAGGTGGTTGAGGATATGGACCCAACATTGGGTGGTTTGTACACAAACCATGTGCTCCAGGCCAAGCCCTTTACTTTCTCTCAGAATCGGAAGCCCTGAGAAGGGCAGTCTCTCCGCAGCCAACAAAACTTTTAAGATGTCAAAACATCACAAAGTACACAAAATAAGAGACAATTAATACAATGCTTCCATCTGGACAAATAAGTTGTGTGAGTTGGAGGGTGCTGGGGCATCAGACTGTCATGTAGGGGTCAAAGTTTCCTTCAGCCTCCCAGTGCTGCTTGTCAGTGACCAGGGTCAGCAGGTGGCCACTGGTGACCAAGGACATGGCAGGGACAGTTCTCTTTCAGTTTCCAGGTGAGTGAGCAGATGAAGTGATGATAAAGTCTCAAAGTCTGATTGTTATGTTTTGAAAAACGGGGGCCAGGTGCAGTGGCCCACGCCTGTAATCCCAGCACTTTGGGAAGCTGAGGCAGGCAGATCACCTGAGGTCAGGAGTTCAAGACCAGCCTGGCCAACATGATAAAACCCCATCTCTACTAAAAATACAAAAATTAGCCAGGAGTGGTGGCGAGCACCTGTAATCCGGGCTACTAGGGAGGCTGAGGCAGGAGAATTGCTTGAAACTGGGAGGTGAAGGCTGCAGTGAGCTAAGATCATGCCACTGTACTCCAGCCTGGGCGAAAGAGTGAGACTCTGTCTCCAAAAAAAAAAAAAAAGAAAAAGAAACAAAAACAGGAGAGCGTTCTTTATTCTCTGGTCCTATTTATGAGGTTTCTACTATACATTCTTAAAACTTCATTGATACACTGATGTGAAATTAATAACCTTAGCAAAGAATAATAAAACACATTTTTCTTTTTTTTTTTCCTATAGCAGAAAAAGAATGCCAGACACAGCTGAAATCTTTCAGGTTCTATACACTATTTGTAGCTTTAATATATTTGGTTGAAGTATTTGATCTTTTACATTAAAAACATGTTCTTTTTCAGATTCTTTATCCAGCTATGCCCAGAATATTTGTAGACTCAGAATTTTGAGGCAATATTTTTATTAGATATTTTACAGTGTATTATCATTTTATATTTAATTATCTCTGGGCATGGTATCTAGAAAAATGAAGCATGTTATGGGGAAAGGAAGTTATGACTAAACATTAAGTATTTGGAGGAACCAGTAAAGAAGGGTGAGGAAAGAAAATGGTGTCAGTTTTCTTTGTGTGTGTGTGTGTGTGTGTGTGTGCACGTGTGTGTGTCTTAGGAATAATCAGAAGGAAGCAACTATAACATTTCTTTGAGTTAAAATATATGTTGACACAAAATAAAGACTTATTTGCAAAGGAGACTCATACCCCATAAAGGTCCAAAGTTTAATATGAGTTAAAGAGTAAGTGGAGTAATGCATATCCCTCATGTTGTTTCATTTATGTGACTCAAAACTTTCTCTTTAGCCACTGGTATACTCAGCCCAAATGAGATTACTTCGGAATGGCTGACAAGTCCACTGGTAGGAGAAGGGTAAATAAGAACTGTTAACAGTTAAGGCAGAGTCAATTAATTCATTTTCCCTACTAGCTATTGGGTGGGATGTTTGCATGGCACTTATATGCAGAAGGTGTAAAGACTTCTTTTCTCAGTTTTTGAAAATTATTACATCCAGCTAAAATTTTCTATAGCCTTGCTTTGATGAAGATACTATTGGAAACCTGCTAAATAATTTTCTTATTTATATTTAAATAGTACTTGTTGGTAAAAAAAAAATCGCAGGGGCTCACGCCTGTAATCCCAGCACTTTGGGAGGCTGAGGCGGTTGGATCACGAGGTCAGGAGTTCGAGACCAGCCTGACCAACATAGTGAAGCCCTGTCTCACTAAAAATGCAAAAATTAGCCGGGCATGGTGGTACGTGCCCGTAATCCTAGCTATTCAGGAGGCAGAAGTTGCAGTGAGCTGAGATTGCACCACTGCACTCCAGCCTGGGTGACAGTGTAAGACTCTGTCTCAAAAATAAATAAATAAATAACAAAGAGGAAATTTGTTTTTTTCTTTCTGATTTCCAAATGTTTACAGTTTTAAAAGGTGACAAATTGCCTTATCTATCTTCCACTGGAGGATTAAAGGAAGAGTTTTATTGATTTGTTTTAAGGACATCTAGTTTAGTTTTTTTCATTAAATAATAATAATTTGCCATATTTGATTTCATGAATCATTCACTTCTGTCAATATTCTATATATGCAAATTAACTTTGTTGAGTTTAATCCCACCTGCATTATCTATATATTCCCTGAGACAAATTTTTCTAGGGTCTGTGTATGATTTATTATTATTGCTGAATTTATTTTATATTTTTGTGAGGTACAAGGTTGGAACGTGAATAGGGGCAGATAACGTCTTTTTTTTTTTTTTTTTTTTTGGCAGAATTCAGTTTTAGTCTTCAGGCTCCATGAATAGGCAACTTCCAAACCACATAGTGGTATTGCTTAGTTTAACTTTGCTATTGTCCATAGTAATCTTCAGGAGACATGTAGAAGGCTGTGCCATGCTTGCTCTGGTGGGAAGTTAAGCATAGGTGGCTAATGTTCTCTGCTATTTGGTAATGGGAATGAAAGGAGCTTCAGTGTAATATGCTACCAGGCATTTTTTCATAGATGACTCAAATTCTAAATGACTGATCTTTAATGCCACACTTTAGATAATACCAAACTGTTGTAGAAACATGACAACCATCCTAAATCGAGGTTATGGTTAGATTATCCATGTGTATTTGGGGGCCTCTTCAGAGTAGAAGATTGTTTTCAGTACTGTTGAGTGCAGATGAGGAGGTGGGGCTCATGAACTGTGTCTAGTAAGCATTCATTGAGAGCTATTCCATGGCAGAAACTTTGCTGAGCATTGGTAATTACCCACGGGGAAGCACAATCCTTGCTTTCAATAAATATGTAGTCTGTATATCCACATATATATATATACACACACACACACACGTATATAAAATAAGTACCATGCAGTATAGTATGTACTATAAAATGCAGGGTACAGTGCAAATATTAAAAAGAATGCTGAAGCAGTTTTTGAGCCTACAAATCTTAAAAATCAGCAAAAATATAAATCAATTCCCTAAAACTTAGAATGCAGCATACAAGTAGGCACAAACATCATCAAATAAAACCTAATGATCATTGTACCAGGCACAGGACTGAGTCATTTCCATGCATTATCTAATTCAATGAAAACCAGAGGAGGTAAACAGTATAATTATTTCTTATTTATATGTGAGGAAACTGAGGCTTATTGAGATGAAATATCTTGCTGCAGATAGGTGCTACTCAAAGCGGTCCCAAAAATTATGCTTGTTAGTGAACTGTCACTAACTGATCCATAATGGTCACTGATCCGTAATGAGTTAGTGTTAGAAACATTCGTGATTGTTGAATTGAATAATAAAAAAAATAAGTTTGCATTTTGTGTGTCTTTTTTAAAAAGCTTGTGGCAAAATATATATAAAATGTATCATTTTAACAATTTTTTAGAGTACAGTTCAGTGACATTAAGAACGCTTACAATATTATAGAACTATTACCACCTTCTATTTACAGAATATTTTCATTGTCTCAAATAGAAGTTCTCCACCCACGGACTCCCCATTTTCCCTTTTCTTCAGCCCCTGGCAACTTCTGATCTACTTTCTTTCTCATGAATTTGCCTATTCTAGGTATTTAACATAAATGGAGTCATATAATATTTGTCATTTTGCATCTGGCTTATTTCATTTAGCATAATTTTTCAGGGTTCATCCATATTGTTGCATATGTCGGAACTTAATTCTTTTTATTGCCAAATAATACTCCATATAGAGTGCACTTTGGTTATTCATGTATCTGTTGATGGACATGTGATAGTTCTACCTTTTGGCTATTGTGAATAATCCCATTAGGAACATTGGCATACAAGTAACTGCTTGAGTCCTTGTTTACAATTTTGTTGGGTATGTATCAAGGAGTGGATTATTGGCTTATATAGTAATTCTATATTTAACAGTTTTAGAAACCAGCAAATTGTCTTCCACAGTGGCCACACCATTTTGCATTACAACCAGCAGTATACAAATGTTCCAAGTTCTCCACATCCTCACCAACACTAGTTCTTTCTATGGTTTTTATTATAACCATACTAGTTGGTATGAAGTGATAACTCATTGTGGTTTTGATTTTCATTTCCCTAATGACTAATGATTTTGAGCATCCTTCAATGTGCTCATTAGCCATTTGTATCAAGTTATTTGCCATTTTTTACTTTTTATGTAATTTGTGGTTGACTTATAGTTCACATGTATTTTGGATATTAACCCCTTATCAGATATGTGATATGCAATTATTTTCTCCCATTGTATGGATTATAATCCATTTGACTATCTTTATAGTGTCTTTCCATAGACAAAATTTTTTAATTTTGATGAAATTCAATTTATCTTTTTTGTTGTTGTTGCCTGTGTTTTTAATATCATATTTTAAAAACATTGCTAAATCCATGATCATGAAGATTTGTCCCAGTTTTCTTCTGAGTTTATAATTTATGCTCTCAAATATAGGTCTCTTTACTTTACTTTCTTGCATGTGAAGATCCAGTTGTCTCAGCACCGTTTGTTGAAAAGACTGTTCTGTAGGATCTTGGCATCATTGTCACGAATCAATTGACCATGGATTTGAGGGTTTATTTCTGGGCTCTCAATTCTATTCCATTGGTTTATGGGTCTATTCCTATGCCAGTACCACATTGCTTTTTTTAGTTATAGCTTTATATTAAGTTTTGAAATCAGAAAATGTGAGACCTCCAATTTTGTTCTATTACAAAGTTGTTTTAGCTGTTCAGGGTCCCTTGAAATTCTATATAAATTATAGAATGGGTTTATTTCTGTAAAAAGTGCTGTTGAAATTTAGATAGGGATTGCATTAAATCCATCAATTATTTGAATAATATTGTCATCTTCACATTATTAAGCTGTAGGAGTTTATATATATTCTGGATATTAACCTCTTTTCAGATATATGAAGAAAATCATCATATATGGTTATGATCCATGAATCAGGTTTCAGTCTTCCAATTATTTAGGCCTTCTTTAATATCTTTCAACAATGGTTTATAGTTTTCAGTATACAAGTCTTATGCCTCCTTTGTTAAATGTATTCCTAAGTATTTTATTTTTATTAGGTTATTGTGAGTGCAATCATTTTTTATCTCCATTCAATTTATTGTGTATAGGAATCCAACTAAATTAGTTGTGTAATGATTTAATATCTTGAAATTTTATGAGTTTGTGTATTGGTTTTGACAGCTTTGTGTGTATGTATGTATATGTGTGTGTATTCTTTATAGTTTTTTACATATAAGATTGACTTCCAATTTGGATATTTTTACTTCTCTTTCCCGCATATTTGCTCTAACTGCAAATATATTTGAGAAAAATCCCAATTGGTGATAGTGTGTAATCCTTTCAATAATCTGTGAATTCAGTTTATTATTTTGAGGACTTTTGCATCTATATTCATAGGAATAATGGTCTGTAGTTTTCTTTTCTTCTTAAGGCTTTGTCTGTATTAGGATAGTGCTATTTTCACAGAAGGAGTTAGGATGTGTTTCCTCCTCTTCTATTTTTGGAAACGTTTGAGGATTGGTGTTAACTCTTCTTCAATTGTTTGGTACAATTCACCAATAAAACCTTCTGGTCTTGGGTTTTTCTTTGTTAGGAGGTTTTTGGTCATTGATTAAATCTATTTATTTTAGGTCTATTCATATACCTATTTTTTCTTCAGTAGGTTTTGGTGGTTTATGGTTCATTTTTACCTTAATTTATTTCTCATTTCCATTGTGATTTCTTCTCTGATCTAATGTTGTTTAAGAGTGTGTTTTTTAAATTTCCACATATTTGTGAGTTTTTCAAAAGTTTTCTTTCTGTTATTGATGGTAGTTTCATTGCACAGTAGTCAGAAAAAAACTTCGTATGATTTCAATCTTTTTACATTTATTTAGTTGTTTTGTGGACTAACATACGATCTATTTTAAAGAATGTTCCATATGCATTTGAGAAAAACATATACTCTGCTACTGTTGAGTGAAGTGCTCTCCCGAGTTTTAGATACAATTGGTCTATTGTGTTGTTTAAGTCCTGTACCCTTATTAATCTTCTGTCTGGTTATCCTATTCACTATTGAAAATGGAGTAATGAAGTCTCCAGATATTATTGTAAAACTATTCATCCCTTCAATTTTGTCAATTTTCAATCCTTATGTTTAGGGGGTGTTGTCATTAGATGCGTACATAATTGTTATATTTTCTTGATGTAGGGCACTTTTTATCAATATATAATGTCTTTATTTGACTCTTGTAAACTTTTTGATTTGAATTCTATTTTGTATGATAGTAATTTAGCCACCCAGCTCTCTTTTGGATGACATTTGCATGAAATATATTTGTCCATTGTTTTCATTCCAAATTTTCATGTTTTTGTATTTGGAATGACTCTTTTGTAAACAATATGTAGATAGATCTTTTTTTGTTCATTCTGCCAATTTCTGCCTCATAAGTAGCAAAACTTGTAACAACCTAGTTTTAATAATAAATCAATTTATAACCAACTTAGTTTCAATAGTATAGAAACATTCTTCTTCTATCCATTTTTCTTTCTTTCTTTCTTTCTTTCTCTCTCTCTCTTTCTTTCTTTCTTTTTTTCTTCTTTTTTTTGACAGAGTCTTGCTCTGTTGGCTAGGCTGGAATGCAGTGGCACGATCTCAGCTCATTGCAACCTTTGCCTCCTGGGTTCAAGTGATTCTCCTGCCTCAGCCTCCTGAGTAGCTGGGATTACAGGTACCCACCATCACCCCAGGCTAAGTTTTGTATTTTTAGTAGAGATGTGGTTTCACCATGTTGGCCAGGCTGGTCTTGAACTCCTGATTTCGTGATCCGTCCACCTTGGCCTCCCAAAGTGCTGGGATTACAGGCATGAGCCACCACACCCAGCCCCATCTCCTTTCCTCCCCTCTATATTGTTATTGTCACAGATCATATCGTTATATATTGGCTACTCATTAACATGGATTTATAATTATTGTTTTATGCATTTGCCCTTTAGATCATATAGGAAAAAAGTGCAAACCAAAAGTGCAATAATAGTGGCTCTTATATGTAGTTACTTTTACCGGTGTTCTTTATTTCCTCTAATGGCTTTGAGTTCCTGCTGGTGTTCTTTCATTTCAGCCTGAAGAACTCCTGTTAGCATTTCTTGTAGGGAAAATCTGCTGGCCTGTTTAGCCAGCCTGACAGAGAAGAATGGGCTGTTCCACAAACCATTTCCTTTTCCTCCCGGCCACTCAGCTAGATTCCCCTTGCCAGCCTCTTTTGCACGTGTTAGATAAAATAGTAGAATGTTAGTGGTACATGCATGGCCAATCACACCTCCCACAAGATTCTTGATCTCTGCTGCATGGAGGCTGAGGATGATCTTGGTAGCCACATGTGGAAGATAGAAGAATCTCTGCCAGTCTGAGTCACTGGATAGCTTCATGGGAACTGGACATTTCCTAACTGCCCCTCCCCACATAATCCTTATTGGATGTTATTTTGTTAACGTTCATTGACACTTAAATTTTTATTGTTATATTTTTGAGTTCTGGGAGTTTTCATTATAGCAGGTAGCATTACCTTTACTATTCATACAGCCATTTCACTCATTTATTCAATGGCTCATGTTTTTCCTGATTTCCAATTTCAGAGCTTCGAACATGTAGCCTTATGTGACTTCTCCGAACTTCCTAACCCTTATCCAGGCTTTTGCCAAATTCAACTGATTTCCCAGCATGAATTGTTCTTTTTCAATGGCTATCATTTAAATCTACCAATAAATATTAAGTCACTCAATAAATATGTATCCATTTGCATGTTACTCCAGGTTTTGTGCAGAGGTTATATGGGTTAAGTATGAAAGACATGCTTTCAAGCTAGAAGCTGCTGAGCCCACAACAGTTTTAACTGAACTTTCTCTTCTGGGTCATCCAGGCCATTGTATGCACCTTTCCAAATAAATCTTTCTTATATTCTTTATTTTGTATGTTCCTATCACTCATCAGATACAATCCAAGTCTCCTGGCTTAAGGCCAAGCCCCTCCCCATATTTATTAATCATACATTTTCTCCCAGTCTCCATCACAATACTTTGAAATTCTTCATGACACTCTCCTTCTAGTTTTGACTGGAAAGAGCAGGAGTCACTATACTTATATTAGACAAAATAGATTTCAAGACAAAAACTATAAGAAGAGATAAAGAAGGTCACTGTATAATAATAAAGGGGTCAATTCAGCAAGAGGATATAACAATTTTAAATATACCTGCACCCAACACAGGAGCATCAGATATATAAAAAAGATATTATTAGAGCTAACAGCAGAGATAGGTCCCAATACCATAATAGCTGGAGACTTCAACACCCTACTTTCAGCATTGGACAGATCTTCCAAACAAAAAATCAACAAAGAAAACTCAGATTTAATCTGCACTATAGATCAAATGGATCTAATAGATATTTATAGAACATTTCATTCAAGATCTGCAAAATACACATTCTTTTCCTCAATGCATGGATCATTCTCAAGGGTAGACCATATATTAGGTCACATAAAAAGTTTTAAAACATTAAAAAAATAAATAATATCAAGCATCTTCTCTGACCACAGTGGAATAAAACTGGAAATTAATAACAAGAGGAATTTTGTAACCTGTACACATACATGGAAATTAAACAATATGCTCTTGAATGACCAGTGGGTCAGTGAAAAAATTAAAAAGGAAATTGAAAAATTTATTGAAACAAATGATAATGGAAACACAACATACCAAAACTTACGGGATACAGCAAAAGCAGTACTAAGTAGAAAGTTTATAGCTATAAGTGCCAACATCACAAAAGTGGAAAAACTTCAATTAAATAATCTAACAATGCATTTTAAAAAAAAATTTTCAGCAGCTGTTTTTTCCTGACATTTTAATGATCGCCATTCTAACTGGTGTGAGATGGTATCTCATTGTGGTTTTGATTTGCATTTCTCTGATGGCCAGTGATGATGAGCATTTTTTCATGTGTCTTTTGGCTGCATAAATGTCTTCTTTTGAGAAGTGTCTGTTCATATCCTTTGCCCACCTGTTGATGGGGTTGTTTGTTTTTTTCTTGTAAATTTGTTGGAGTTCATTGTAGATTCTGGATATTAGCCCTTTGTCAGATGAGTAGGTGGTGAAAATTTTCTCCCATTTTGTAGGTTGCCTGTTCACTCTGATGGTAGTTTCTTTTGCTGTGCAGAAGCTCTTTAGTTTAATTAGATCCCATCTGTCAATTTTGGCTTTTGTTGCCATTGCTTTTGGTGTTTTAGACATGAAGTCCTTGCCCATGCCTATGTCCTGAATGGTAATGCCTAGGTTTTCTTCTAGGGTTTTTATGGTTTTAGGTCTAACGTTTAAGTCTTTAATCCATCTTGAATTGATTTTTGTATAAGGTGTAAGGAAGGGATCCAGTTTCAGCTTTCTCCATATGGCTAGCCAGTTTTCCCAGCGCCATTTATTAAATAGGGAATCCTTCCCCATTTCTTGTTTTTCTCAGGTTTGTCAAAGATCAGATAGTTGTAGATATGTGGCATTATTTCTGAGGGCTCTGTTCTGTTCCATTGATCTATATCTCTGTTTTGGTACCAGTACCATGCTGTTTTGGTTACTGTAGCCTTGTAGTATAGTTTGAAGTCAGGTAGCGTGATGCCTCCAGCTTTGTTCTTTTGGCTTAGGATTGACTTGGCAATGCAGGCTCTTTTTGGTTCCATATGAACTTGAAAGTAGTTTTTTCCAATTCTGTGAAAAAAGTCATTGGTAGCTTGATGGGGATGGCACTGAATCTATAAATTACCTTGGGCAGTATGGCCATTTTCACAATATTGATTCTTCCTATCCATGAGCATGGAATGTTCTTCTATTTCTTTATATCCTCTTTTATTTCATTGAAGAGAGGTTTGTAGTTCTCCTTGAAGAGGTCCTTCACATCCCTTGTAAGTTGGATTTCTAAGTATTTTATTCTCTTTGAAGCAATTGTGAATGGGAATTCACTCATGATTTGGCTCTCTGTTTGTCTGTTATTGGTGTATAAGAATGCTTGTGATTTTTGTACATTGATTTTGTATCCTGAGACTTTGCTGAAGTTGCTTATCAGCTTAAGGAGATTTTGGGCTGAGACAATGGGGTTTTCTAGGTGTAAAATCATGTCATCTGCAAACAGGGACAATTTGACTTCCTCTTTTCTTAATTGAATACCCTTGATTTCCTTCTCCTGCCTAATTGCCCTGGCCAGAACTTCCAACACTATGTTGAATAGGAGTGGTGAGAGAGTGTATCCCTGTCTTGTGCCAGTTTTCAAAGGGAATGCTTCCAGTTTTTGCCCATTCTGGAGAGGATGTGGAGAAATAGGAACACTTTTACACTGTTGGTGGGACTGTAAACTAGTTCAACCATTGTGGAAGTCAGTGTGGCGATTCCTCAGGGATCTAGAACTAGAAATACCATTTGACCCAGCTATCCCATTACTGGGTATATACCCAAAGGACTATACATCATGCTGCTATAAAGACACATGCACGCATATGTTTATTGTGACACTATTCACAATAGCAAAGACTTGGAACCAACCCAAATGTCCAACAATGATAGACTGGATTAAGAAAATGTGGCACATATACACCATGGAATACTATGCAGCCATAAAAAATGATGAGTTCATGTTCTTTGTAGGGACATGGATGAAATTGGAAATCATCATTCTCAGTAAACTATCGCAAGGACAAAAAACCAAACACCACATGTTCTCACTCATAGATGGGAATTGAACAATGAGAACACATGGACACAGGAAGGGGAACATCACACTCTGGGGACTGTTGTGGGGTGGGGGGAGGGGGGAGGGATAGCATCAGGAGATATACCTAATGCTAAATGACGAGTTAATGGGTGCAGCACACCAGCACGGCACATGTATACATATGTAACTAACCTGCACATTGTGCACATGTACCCTAAAACTTAAAGTTAAAAAAAAATTTTTCAATAGGTTTTGGGGGAACAGGTGGTGCTTGGTTACACTAATGAGTTCTTTAGTGGTGATTTCTGAGATTTTGGTGCACCCATCACCCATCACACTATACACTATATGCAATGTGTAGTCTTTTATCCCTCACCCACTCCCACACTTTCCCCCAGGTCCCCAAAGTTCTTTGTATCATTCTTATGCCTTTGCATCCTCATAGCTTAGCTCCCACATATCAGTGAGAACATACAATGTTTGGTTTTCCATTTCTGAGTTACTTCACTTAGAATAATGGTCTCCAGTCCCATCCAGGTCACCGAAAATACCATTATTTCATTCATTTTTATGACTGAGTAGTATCCCATTATATATATACATATACATATATAGATATACATATATATGTACACGTATATATCACAATTTATTTATTCACTCTCTGATTGATGGGCCTTTTGGCTGTTTGCATATTTTTGCAATTGTGTATTGTGAATTGTGCTACTATAAACATGCATGCACAAGTATCTTTTTCATATAATGACTTCTTCTACCTCACCCAGTAGTGGGATTGCTGGATGAAATGGTAGTTCTACTTTTAGTTGTTTAAGGAATCTCCACACTGTTTTCCATAGTGGCTGTACTAGTTTACATTCCCGCCAGCAGTGTAAATGTTTTCCCTTATCACCACATCCATGCCAATATCTATTATTTTTTGATTTTTTGATTATGGCCATTCTTGCAGCAGTAAGGTGGTATCAAATTGTGGTTTTGTTTTGCATTTCCCTGATCATTAGCGATGTTGAGCATTTTTTCATATGTTTATTGGCCATTTGTATATTTTCTTTTGAGAATTCATGTCCTTAGCCCACTTTTTGATGAGATTCTTTGTTTTCTTGCTGATTCTAACAATGCGTCTTAAGGAACTAGAAAAGTGAGAGCAAATTAAATCCAGAATTAGAGAGAAGAAAATAAATAATAAAGATTAGAGCAGAAATAAATGAAATTAAAATGAAGAAAACAATAAAAAAGATCAATGAAACAAAAAGTTGGTTTTTTGAAAAGTTAAACAAAATTGACATGTGTTTAGTCAGACTAATAAAAAAGAGAGAGCAGATCCAAATAAATAAAATCAAAAATGAAAAAGGAGACATTACAACTGATACGGCCAACATTTAAAGGATCTTCAGTGGCTACTATGAGAAACTATATGCCAATAACTTGGGAAATCTAGAAGAAATGGCCACATTCCTAGACACATACAACCTTCCAAGATTGAACCAGGAAGAAATCCAAACTCAACACAGACCAATCACAAGTAATGAGATAGAAGCCAGAATAAAAAGTCTTCCAGTAAAGAAAAGTCTAGGACCTGATGCCTTCACTGCTGAATTCTACCAAACATTTAAGAACTAATACCAATCCTACTTAAACTACTTCAAATAACAGGGGGAGGGAGCACTTCCAAACTTATTCTACAAGGCCAGTATTACCCTGATACCAAAACCAGACAAAGACACATCAAAACAAAAACAAAAACAGACAAGAAAAACTATAGGCCAATATCTCCAATGAATACTGATGCAAAAATCCTCAACTAGAAAAATACTAAGAAACTGAATTCAACAATACATTAAAAAGATCATTCATCATGACCAAGTGGGATTTATTTCTGGGATGCAAGGATGGTTCAACCTATGCAAATCAATCAATGTGATACAATCAACAGAATGAAGGATAAAAACCATATGACCATTTCAACTGACACTGAAAAGGCATTTGATAAAATTCAACATTGCTTTATGATAAAAATCCTCAAAAAACTGGGCATAATAGGAACATACCTCAACATAATAAAAGTCATATACAACAGACCCACAGTTAGTAGCACACTGAATGGGAAAAACTGAACCCCTTTCCTTTGAGACATGGAACATGTCATAGATGTCCACTGTCACCACTGTTATTTAACATAGTATTGCAAGTCCTAACTAGAGCAATCAGACAAAAGAAAGATATAAAGGGCATCCAAATAGAAAAGGAAGAAGTCAAATTATCCTTGTTTGCTGATGATATGATCTTTTACTTGGAAAAAAACCTAGACTCCACAAGAAATTAGAACTGATAAGCAAATTCAGTAAAGTTGCAGGATACAAAATCAACATACAAAAATCAATAGCATTTTTGTATGACAACAGTGAATAATGTGGAAAAAGAAATTAAAAAGTAATCCTACTTACAATAGGCACATGTAAAATTAAATACCTGGGAATTAATTCAGTCAAAGCAATGAAAGATCTCTATAATGAAAACTATAATAACTGATAAAGGAAATTGAAGAGGACACCAAAAAATGGAAAAATTCATGGATTGGAAGAATCAATATTGTTTAAACGTCCGTAATACCCAAAACAATCTACAGATCAAATGCAATCCCTATCAAAATGTCAATGAAATTCTTCACAGAAATTTTTTAAAATCCTAAAATTTAAATGAAACCACAAAGGACCCAGAATAGCCAAAGCTGTCCTAAGCAAAAAGAACAAAACTGGAGGAATCACATCACCTGATTTCAAATTATACTATACAGCAATAGTAACCAAAACAGCATTGTGCTGCCATAAAAACAGACACACAGGCCAATGTAACAGCATAGAGAACTTGGAAACAAATCCACACAGCTACAGTGAACTCATTTTTTAAAAAGGTGCCAAGAACATACTATGGTCGAAAAATAGCCTCTTCAATAAATGGTGCTGGGAAAGTTGGCTATCCATATACAAAAGAATGAAACTAGAACCCCATCTCTCGCCGTAATCAAATCAAAACAGATAAAAACTTAAATCTAAGGCCTCAAACTATGAAACTACTACAAGGTAACATTAGGGAAAATCCCCAGGACATTGGTCTGGGCAAATATTTGTTGAGCAATACCCCACAAGCACAGGCAACCAAAGCAAACATGGACAAATGGGATCACATCAAGTTAAAAAGCTTCTGCACAGTGAAGGATAAAATCAACAAAAGGAAGAGACAACCCACAGAATGGGAGAAAATGTTTGCAAACCACCCTGTTGACAAGAGAATAATAAGCAGAATACATAAGAAGCTCAAACAACTCTATAGAAGAAAACCTAATAAACTAAACAAAAAAATGTGCAAAATATTTGAAGAGACATTTCTCAAAGGAAGACATACAAATGGCAAAGAGGCAAATGAAAAGCTGCTGAACATCATTGATCACCAGAGAAATGCAAATTAAAACTACAATGAGGTATCATCTCACTCCAGTTAAACTGGATTATATCCAAAAGACAGGCAATAACAAATGCTGGCAAGGATGTGGAGCAAAGGGAACCCTCATACACTGTTGGTGGGAATACAAATTAGCATAACCACTATGGAGAAAAATTTGGAGGTTCCTAAAAAAACTAAAAATAGAGCTACCATATGATCCAGTGATCCCACTGCTGGGTATACCCCCAAAACAAAGGAAATAAATATATTTAAGAAATATGTGCACTCCTGTGTTTGTTGCAGCGCTGTTTACCATTGCTAAGATTCGGAAGACACCTAAGTGCCCATCAATTGATGAATGGATAAACAAAATGTGGTTCTTATACACAATGGAGTGCTATTCAGCCATAAAAAAGAACGAGATCCAGGCCAGCAAGGTGGCTCACTCCTGTAATCCCAGCACTTTGGGAGGCCAAGGTAGGTGGATCACGAGGTCAAGAGATCGAGACCATCCTGGCCAACATGGTGAAACCCTGTCTCTACTAAAAATACAGAAATTAGCTGGGCGTGGTGGCACACCTTGTAGTCCCAGCTACATGGGAGGCTGAGGCAGGAGAATGGCTTGAACCTGGGAGGCAAAGGTTGCAGTGAGCCAAGATTGCACCGCTGCACTCCAGCTTGGCAACAGAGTGAGACTTCATCTCAAAAAAAAAAAAGAATGAGAGCCATGTAACAACATGGATGGAACTGGAGATCATTACGTTAAGTGAAATTAGCCAGGCACAAGAACATTGCATGTTCTCACTTATTTGTGGGATCTATAAATCAAATCAACTGAACTCATGAACATAGAGAGTAGCCAGAAATTACCAGAGGCTGGGAAGGGTAGTAGAGGACTAAGGGAGAAGTGGGGATGGTTAACGGATACAAAAAAATAGAAAGAATGAGTAAGACTTACTATTTGATACACAATAGGGTGACTATAGTCAACAATAATTGTATATTTTTAAATAATTTAAAGAAGGTAATTAAATTGTTTGTAACTCAAAGGACAAATGCTTGAGGAAATGGATACCCCATTCTTCACATTATATCCCTGTATCAGAACATCTTATGTACCCCATAAATATATACATCTACTATGTACCCACAAAACATTTTAAAAATAATTTTAAAATTTTTTAAAGAAAATAATTATGAATAAATTTCACAATTACAATAATAATACTACCATTTAAAAATGTACAATACAGTTCTTTCACTGATCTCTTGGCTCATCATTTAAATAATTTTAATGATACAGTACTTCTTGAAACTCTAAAGGTACAAATGGGACATGCCCTATGCTCCCTACAAGTATGCAAGGTCAACTGCAAATGACAAAGAGGTAGCAAGAATGTCAGCATCATTGCACATAAATTCATACCTCAAAGTATATTTTTCTTTCTTGTCTCTTGATTGATGCACTTAATGAACTCTTATGGACACTGCCCATTGCATAAGGTCAAAGATGGCTGGTTAGGTGATAATAAGTGTAACGCTATAATGTGAAATTCAAAGGAAGTTGTATTGCACTGAAAGTGTTCCTCTGTGAAATCCATATTTTTATTTTATGTTTAGGAAAATTAAAAAGAAAAAAAATGCACCACAGGAATCATTGTCATGACATGCTTCTCATATTCTTTTAAAAAACAATCCATCTGTTTTGGCTTCCAGAAAATCTGCCAAGAAATAAAGATGTTGTAATTAATTGTAATGAATATGTTAATAGGAAATATCCACTAAGCTAACACATCATCTTTTCATGCCCTAATGTAATGTACTCCTGGCATTAATGAGAAAGCATTCAAGGAAGGCAGGTGAGCTTGAATGCACTTTTAACTGGTTATAAAGCAGTTTTAACTGCTTGAATTTTGAGACCTTCTTTAAACTTAGACCAAAAGTGTTCTAAGGACTGTTGTTTGGCAGCTACATTCCTGTAGCATACTATTGATAAAACAGACCAAAAAACATAGGATATTCTGTCCAGGGGATCTCAGTATTTGAATACTGGCTCGATTACCTACTAGTTATATGATGGGGTAAGTTATTTAAACTTTCTGAGGTTTAATGACCTCATTTGAACCATAGGGAAGGTAAAAGTTGTCTTAGAGGGTTTTGTGAGGATTACAAGCAATTAGCATATGTGAAATGAAGACTCATTAGATCTATTCAGTAAATATTACTTTCCTTTTTCTATATGAGACTATTCATGCATATTTAACCATAGCACCAAATCAACACTCAGCACAACTTAATATTTTTTTGACAGTATGGAGTTGAAAGGGACTATAGGGCTCTTCTTCCTGGGCAGCTCAGTGGTTCTGCTGTGCTCCCATATAAACAAATGACAATTTAAAAATTACACTAGGGACAATTATCTCTAACTATGTTGGGTTTACTCAGAAATAAAAATAAGGATTATAATCTGAAATGCACAAAATGGCAAGCCACCAGTCCATTCAGTGACAGGGTTGTATGGGGAGCTTTCACCAGCTAAAAAGAGATTTACTAAGCTGCTTAGAATCAGAGTCCATTGGTTCCAGAGGTTCAAAGCCAGACTGGTTGTCAGTTCATTGGCGGAGATGCCCTTACTGGGCAAGTGTTCTGAGAAAATCTTATCTGAGTATTGCAGTTCTAATGTCTAGTGATAAAGCTTATCCAAGCAAAATATGCATGAAGGACATGAAAGAGCTTTTAGAAAGTCCTTGGTTCTCATTTCAGACACATAAACATGAGTCTTCCCTCTTTTGGGCCTTCCCAGACCTATATTTTCTGGATCTGATGGAAGGGATTCCATCCTGGTATCTGCAACTTTCACGCAGGCGTTAGAAACCAATACAGTGCAGGTGTTATGAGCCTTTGTTACCACTGAGGGCAGCATGTGGATCCCACAGGTAGGGCACTGTAGTGGTTTGCTATTGTGAATAACTAATTGTCATAAATTCAGTGCTTAAAAAAACACTCATTTAATTTCCTGTTTCCATGGGTCAGGAATGGGCCTGGCTTGATTGGGTCATCTGCTCAGGGTCTCCCAAAGCTGCAGTGAAGGTGTCAGCTGCACTGTTGTCCTTGCCTAGAGTGTGGGGTCCCCCTCCAAGCTCATTTTCATGTTGGTGGACTTAAGTAACTTCTTTGTGGTGATGCGATTGAGGCTTTCAGCCTAGACAAAGCCCCTCTCCATAGGTGGTTCATACCATGGCTGTTTGCTTTCTTCCCTGAGGCCCCCAGGAGAGTGAGTCTTGGATGCTTCACCTTCTCTCAAAGGCTCCTTTCATTGTGCCAGTGTTATCCAGGATTATACTGCTTTTGATGAACTCAAAGCTAATTGATTACTGGTTAAATCATGATACTGATACTCCATTATAGTCCATTCCACACTCAAGGCAAGGGGATTCTCAGTACCTGTGCAAGACAGGCACACATCTTGGAATTCTGCCCACTACAGTCATGTGGCCAGGGCCAGTGAGACATTTTCAGAAAAAAGGCAATCTTCAAAGTGATCTCAGGCTGTGATTCTCAAAGAAGATCTGTGCTTTTTGCTGATAAACTACATTTAATCTGAAACGGCCACAGCATTCTCAGTGTTGGTTGATTGGTGGCTATAGAAGCTGGAATCACCAGACTGACTGATTTGATATGCAACCATCAGGAGCAAAATTTTCATTTTGAGTAGAGTTTAAAGAACTGAGCTAGAGGAAGAAAATCTGTACACCAGATATACTCTTAGACATTCACTATATATGATTTGATTTTAAATCCACCACCATCTGAGACTGGTTTTATTTAAGAGAAGGAAATCAAATCTCAGAGGGAGTGACTTATCAAAGGCCATGTGGCAAGTTAGTCAATGTGAGAGATGGGGTTTGAACATGTGTCCTCTTTCCTCAGCCCAGGATTTTCCAAGATAACATCTACTTTTCCTGTAACAGCGGGGTTAGCTGCACATAGAATAATTTTTTTTTTTGCATGCATGCTTTTTACTATAGACATTGATCGTTCTTCGAAGTACTCTTCAGCTCTTCATGCATGTGCACAAAAGAAAAATAAGATAGTCAAGCAGGAAGCATTCCCTCTGAAAACCGGCACAATACTATAGAATTGCACAACATAGTATTGCAAGTTCTGGCCAGGGAAATCAGGCAACAGAAAGAAATAAAAGGTATTCAAATAGGAGGAGACGAAGTCAAATTTTTTCTCTTTGCAGACAACGTGGTCTTATATCTAGAAAACCCCCTCATCTCAGTCCAAAAGCTCCTTAAACTGATAAGCAACTTCAGCAAAGTCTCAGGGCACAAAATCAATGTGCAAAAATCACAAGCATTCCTGTACACTAACAATAGACAAGCAAAGAGCCAAATCATGAATGAACTCCCATTCACAATTGCTACAAAGAGAATAAAATGCCTAGGAATACAGCTAACAAGGAGGACATGAAGGACCTCTGCAAATGGAGCTACAAACACTGCTCAAGGAAATAAGAGAGGACACAGACAAATGGAAAAACATTCCATGCTCGCGGATAGGAAGAATCAATATAGTAAAAATGGCCATATTGCCTAAAGTAATTTATACATTCAATGCTCTTCCCATAAAACTACCATTGACATTCTTCACAGAATTAGAAAAAACTACTTTAAAATTCATGTAGAACAAAAAAGAGCCTGTATAGCCAAGACAATCCTAAGCAAAAAGAACAAAGCTGGAGGTATACCGTTACCCCACTTCAAACTGTACTACAAGGGTACAGTAACCAAAACAGCATGGTGCTGGTACAAAAACAGACACATAGACAAATGGAACAGAATAGAGATCTCAGAAATAAGACTGCACATCTACAACCATCTGATCTTCCACAAACCTGGTGCAAACAAGCAATGGGAAAAGGATTCCCTAGTTAATGAATGGCTAGCCATATGCAGAAAATTGAAACTGGACCTCTTCCTTACACCTTATAACAAAAATTAACTCGAGATGGATTAAAGACTTAAATGTAAAACCCAAAAGCATGAAAAACCCTGGAAGAAAATCTAGGCAATACCATTCAGGACATAAGCATGGGAAAAGATTTCTTGACTAAAACATCAAAAGCAATTGCAAGAAAAGCAAAAATTGACAAATGGGATCTAATTAAACTAAAGAGCTTCTGCACAGCAAAAGAAACTGTCATCAGAGTGAACAGAAAACCTATGGAACGGGAAAAAATTTTTGCAATCGTTCCACCTGACAAAGGTCTAATATCCAGAATCTACAAGGAATTTAAACAAATTTACAAGAAAAAACAACCCCATCAAAAAGTGGGCAAAGGATATAAACAGACACTTTTCAAAAGAAGACATTCATGCAACCAACAAACATATGAAAAAAGTTCAACATCACTGATTCTTAGAGAAATGTAAATCAAAACCACAATGAGATACCATCTCACGCCAGTCAGAATGGCCATTATTAAAAAGTCAAGAAACCACAGAAGCCGGTGAGGCTATGGAGAAATAGGAACACTTTTACACTGTTGGTGGGAATGTAAATTAGTTCAACCATTGTGGAAGACAGTGTGGTGATTCCTCAAGGATCTAGAAAAAAAATACCCTTTGACCCGGCAATCCCATTACTAGGTATATACCCAAAAGAATATAAATCATTCCATTATAAAGATACATGCACACATATGTTTACTGCAGCACTATTCACAATAGCAAAGACATGGAATCAACCCAAATGCCCATCAAGGATAGAGTAGATAAAGAAAACATGCTATATATACACCATGGAATACTGTGCAGCTATAAAAAGGAATGAGATCATGTCCTTTGCAGGAACATGGATGAAGCTGGAAGTCATTATCCTCAGCAAACTAACACAGGAACAGAAAACCAAACACAGCATGTTCTCACTCATAAGTGGGAGGTGAACATTGAGAACCCATGGACACAGGGAGGGGAACAACACACACTGGGGCCTGTCAGGAAGAGCATCAGGATACACAGCTAATGCATGAGGGGCTTAATACCTAGGTGATGGGTTAATAGATGCAGCAAACCACCATGGCACACATTTACCTAGTTAACAAACCTGCACATTCTACACATGTATCCTGGAATATAAAATTAAATGTATAAAAAAAGAAAGATAACATAGTCACACTGAACTTCAGTATCTTGAGAGAACACCAGCATGATCGTTTTTGATTTTTTTTTAAAAATCAGGAAAAAGATTATTCTAGAAGTAATCACTTTTGGTTAGGAGGATAAAATTATATTGCCTTCTTCAGAACTAAGATTTATAGATTTGAGTTAGCTACAAATGTCATTGATGAAATATTTATTTGGGCTTTTTAACTTCAAAACTGAGTTTGTCACAGTTAATCCTGTAATTAGAATTTACACAGGATAACTATTTTTTATTTGATTAAAATTGCCTTTTTTGTATGTCCTCAAGTTCTGCTTTACTTCCACATTATTATGCCACGGAAAATGGCTTTGCTGGGGTTTTTCAGAGTTTTAGGAGTCTAAACTTACAAACCATGTAATGATAAAAAGAATTGTTTAGTAATTAAGACACGGAATGTAATATGAAACTTAGTAAAGAAACGACAGAGTATAAAAGCCAATAGTTTTTTGGGGGTAAAATTATTCACACAAAGTAAGAGACCCTGGATATATGCACCTTCAAATGATGTAGGAAAAACTTTCACCCAGTGAAAAAAGGAAGTGAAAAGAATGCATTAAGGTTTTTTTCTGAGCTCTAGATGTGTGAATGGAGGGGGTAGGGATATGGGGGCCCCCCTCTTTGGAATCAGAAACTATTGGCTTGCTTCTCCAGGAATTTGAGGATTGTATTTATACTGCCTGTGGATTCAGAAACAAGCAAGCCAAGAAACTATCATACAAATTTCACTTGGGCTGGTGACATGCCCAGATTTACAAGCAAAACTGCTTTTGGGGGTTGTTAATAGGCAGAATTATGTCCTCACCCGAAATGCACACGATGAAGTCATATACCTCCCAGTACCTCAGAATGAGACCTTATTTGGAGATCAGGTCTTTACAGAGGTAGCGCAATTAAAATGAGGACGTTAGGATGGGCTCTAATTCAACATGACTGGTGTCCTTGTAAGAGGAAATTTGGACACAGACAACACATAGAGAAAAGATTGTATGAAGGCACAGGGAGAAGACAGCCATCTACAAGCCAAGGAGAGAGGCCTCAGAAGAAAACAACTCTGCCAACACCTTAATTTCAGACTCTGGCCCTCGGATTATAAGACATACACGTCTGTGTTTAAGCCACCCGCTCTGCGGTACCTTGTAATGGCAGCCCCAGCAGACTAATACTGGGGTTGATTCCACAACACAAACCACAGTGGGTTCTCACAGAAAAATATAGCCTTACTAATTTTCATATCTCAATTTATAAAATATACAACAAATGAGGGAATGATCTACCATGAATGAGAGCATTATTAGAACTTTGAGAAATTAAAAAATTAGAATAGCAATCAGAAGTAGAACATAATATAAGCATGTTTAAAATGGTTAAGATGTAAATGAAGGCATTGGTATATTAAGAAAGGATTAACATACTATGAAAAACAAATAGGCATAAATTTAGCAATGAAAGAATTTATAGAAACTAAAAACATAGTCTTTGAAATTAAGAAAACAAATGGATCAATTAAGTAGCAAATTAGAGATGGTAAAAAATTAAAGCTTAAAGATAAGTACGTGAAAATTATACAGCTTTTAGTATCAAGGGGTAATAAATGAAAACTGTAAAAGTGATGTTAAGAGACGTGTGACAGAATGAGAAGAACCCGTATACATCAGAAATGCTGGAAGGGGAAAATAGAAGGAATAGAGGAGAAACTATAGTCAAAAAGTAATGACTGAAATGTTCTATATGGTTCAGATTCATAAAATATGAAATGCCTCCTGAGCAGAATACATAAAAAAATACAATGACACCCAGCACAGTGTAATGTGGTTGCAAAATATCAATGACATAGATAACATCTTGGAAGCAACTAAAGATAAATGATGATATAATGACTAGATTTACATTAATCTTCTCAACAGCAATAATAGAGGTCAGAAGACAACAGAATAATATTGTTATATTTCTGAGGGAAAACTGCAGTGAAATGAAAATGTTAATGACGTTAACTAAAATAATTTATTCAGAATTTTTAGCTTTCTTGTTGACTTTATGAAAATTAGACATTCCATGAAATCTGCATCTCTTTTGATACATCTCAACTTTTTTAAAAGCTGGTTTTGTAATAAACTCCACATAGCTTACCTTCTGTCACTAAGGATGGTAATCACCTCTATTTAGTACTCATTTGAGGAGGTGTCAATGTGGTAGAAGAGCAAAGTGGTAACTTCTATCTTCTAGTCTTCAAGGAGCTTTCTTCCTTTGGACAATTCATTCAGCCTCTCAGATATTGTAAAAGAAAGAACTGCAGGGTCATATACAGACAAACACAAGCTTTCGCATCAGACAGACTTCAGTGTCAAGCCAGCTTGCCCACTGACTTGCTGACGTGTCTTTTGTGTTTAATTAATACTTGTTAGTGGCAGTTAGTCTGTCCAAGGCTCAGTTACCTAATCTGGAATATGGGAGTGGCAATACCTGGCTCAACTGGTTGTGAAAGGATCATTGAGATGTTCTATGTGATTTGGTTGCTGTTGTGCTCATCACAAAGAAAGCAGAAAATCAAGCAGCTGGTGCTCTTCAAATCTCTAACATCCCTTCTAGTTCTAACATTCTCAGAATTCATGATTTGATTTCAATGAGTAAACCAATTTTCAGGAAATGTGGAAGGTAAGTGCTTTTTGTTTTTGTTTTGTTTTGTTTTTATTGTTTTTTCAGTTCCATGGATCTTTATTTGACCAACACATTGCAGTAAACTCATAAACATAAAATGGAGGGTTCGCTTTTTTCTTGGAAGCTTTTACTTAATCACAGTAGAGGCAAAGGCTGACCCCTTGTGGCAAAGAGTGGTGGCTACAGGCTATAACCCTTTGCTAGGACTACTTCAGCTTGCTTTATTTATTTATTTATTTATTTTTTGAGACGGAGTTTCCCTCTTGTTGCCCAGGCTGGAGTGCAATGGCGCGATCTCGGATCGCCGCAACCTCCGCCTCCCAGGTTCAAGCAATTCTTCTGCCTCAGCCTCCCGAGTAGCTGGGATTACAGGCATGCACCACCACGCCCGGCTAATTTTGTGTTTTTAGTACAGACGTTGTTTCTCCAAGTTGAGGCTGGTCTCGAACTCCTGACCTCAGGTGATCCGCCCGCCTTGGCCTCCCAAAGTGCGGAATTACAGGCGTGAGCCACCGCGCCCGGCCTGGACTACTTCAGCTTTAAACATTTGCTGCAGACCCAGCAGTCTCCTGGGTGGAGGCAATGCTGACAGTGAGGGGGTTGTTGATGGAAGCTGTGCACAGAATGTGTTTCTATATGTTGACCACATTAGACTATGTCATTCCAGAGAGCCGCTGCTGTTCCTCAGTAGTGGCAGCTTCAGCCCAAATGTATTTTTAAAGTAGTGTATGAATAATATAAGAACACTACTGTTACATGGTTAACTTTCAATCAGTGTGTCTTCTCTCCCACCTTTTCTTTCTGAAGCTATGAGATAAAAGGTTTGATAGATGAACTTTAATGCCCTGTTATTCTAGTTGTAACAGCCTTGTGAAAATACAGTCTGTATACCTCGTAATTTATTTACTTATAGTTAAAACGAAATCCAAACATTTGCCCCCTCGCCCCCACCCAAATACAAAATTCTCTCATAACAAAGTAACACTGCAAATATTCTCTTATGTTGCAAAATCTTATAGGAGGTATAAAAATGAAGGGAAGAAAGTATGTAATTCTTGGTTCAGATGGTGCAACAGAAGTTTCCCTGTCATTTTCTCAGTGTGCTTCCCATTTGGTGTGGAAGTCATGCGGGAAAGTGGGGATTGTATGTCAGTTCTCTAGACACAAGCACTGAGGGAATTTGGAGTGCAAGATGTTTGTTAGGGATCAATACATACGAAGAGAGGAAATGAGATGATGCAGGATTGGGCAGAAGGAGAAGCCCACTGACAGATACAGGACCAAGAAAGCCTCACCTACTCCAGCAAGGAGCTCTAAATAGAGGATAACCCAACTCATGTCCCAAGTTAGGCCCAAATGGCTGGACCTTTATGCTCCTGCCTGGCCAAGGGGCTTTCTACAGCTGAGGCTAACTGTGAAGGAGCCAAAGCAACTCTTTCTTTGGAAAGAAGTCTGGGGGCAGGTCTCCGTGCCTACCACAGTGTCTCTAAGACAAGGGAACAAAGAAACTCAATCCGTTTCCACCTTTCATAAACAATCTTCTTGCTGATCCCAAAATGTAGCTTCATCACAGCTCCAGCTATTTCTGCTGAAAGTATTGCTCTCTACTGAGTTTGTCGCCTACAGATCTACCCAGAGCAGTGCTGTTCTTTCTTACACAAGTTCCTCTCCTGCTCAGGCCTTCAGCTTGGCCTTCTCCCAGAATCAATGCTAGTCTGTATTACCAAATTGGACATTTAACTATTCTGCCTTGCATTTTTAACATATGCATGTTCTGTTTTCTGAACTAAATTATAAGCCAGAGGTTGCAAAAAAAGTTTTATCTTGTACTCAGTGATGTTCATTTGTTAATGGCTACCTGGAGGAGATTTGTGTTGAGAAGGATTCTGAGTCTGAATCCGAGCTCAGTGAAAAGTATAACCATCATTGATGACCTTCACAGTCACACCAGGGAGAGAGGTGACATCCTCTTTAATGTTTGACTTCCAACTCTGTTCTCAAGTCTCCACTTGGTGAGATACATATATATATACACACACATCAGATATAATTAAAAATCAAATATATACAAATATATATGATCTTTACTGTCTAAATGTAGAAATAAATTACTGTAAGTGTCTCAAGGGATCTTTAGTTGTGGAGCATAAGCCCCTTACAGAGAAGCTCCTATGATATATACCCAGAAGTGAACCTGCTGGATCACCAGGTTTTTTACTTCATTAAATATTACCCTATTCCTTTCTAGCTTTACATGAGGGGTTCTAGATCTCTCCACAATCTCTAAGAACTGCTATTAGTCACTTGTAACTCTTATATTTGTTGACAAAAAAGCTGAACTCAATAAGATATTTAAAGAGGTTTACCCTGAGCCAAATATGAGTGACCATGTCCCAAAGCACAGTTTCAAGAGGTCTTGAGAACATGTGCCAAAGTTTGTTGGGATACAGCTTGTTCCTGTATGTTTCAGGGAGACAGAAGACATCCGTCAATACATATGAGGTATACATTGGTTTGGTCTGGAATGCCAGACAACATGAAGTGGGAGAGGGGGTGCTTGCAGGTCATAAGTGGATTCAAAGATTTTTCTGATTGGCAATTGATTGAAAGAGTTAGGTTATTATTTAAATACCTGGAATAGAAGGGAGTATCTGGGTTGAGAAAAAGAGTTGTAGAGACTAAGGTTCTAATTATGTAGATAAAGTCTCATAGTTGGCTGCCATTAGAGACAATATAGATGGCAAATATTTCCTATTTAGACCTTTAAACGGTGCTAGACTCTTAATCTCTTCAAGATTAGGAGGGCCTGAAAGGTGGAAGGTCTAATTATGTTAATAGAGATTCTTTACAGATGCAAATTTTTCCCCACAAAAGACGGTTTTGCAAGGCCATTTTAAAATTTGGCAAAGAAACATATTTTGGGGTAAAATATTTTTGATTTCCTTCATTATTTTTCATGTGATGTTTTACTAGAGTCAGTCTGGAATTTGATATCTTTTTGCAGATCTCTGTTTTCATGCATATGCTGGACAATTGGGTCTGTACTCCAAAAGAAGAGTATAATGAGGCACGTCTGACACCCTTGTTCCATCATGACTTTAACTAGTTTTCAGGTTTCTTTGGGTCCCCTTGGCCAAGAAGGGGGTCTGTTCAGTCAGTCAGGAGGCTTAGAAGTTTATTTTTGGTTTACACATTGAACAGGCATGATTCTTAGAATGAAATCAGTAGCACATTCAGTTTTGCCTCCCATTGTACTTTGAAATACTCTGTGCGGCTCTTTCCCTGTCTCTACAAGGGAAGTCCAGTAGATATCCTAACTTTTCTGTACCCCTTAGGAAATAAAAATCGCATTTCAAGTCATAAAAGATAGTTTTAATTAGAGAATTAAATGCCCAGCCCATGTAAGAGTCAAATTTTGATCTTGATTTAAAATTGAGTCTTCTCCCTCTCCCTCAGCTTGATCCTGTTGCAATCTGGAAGCCTGCACTTAATCAATGTCTTTCCTCATTTTCCACATTGTGCTTCTATCATTTCTCTTTCATCTAGCTACAAGGGACTCTGGCCCCTTTAGGAATAGAGCAAGGTAGGGTGAGAAGTGGTAAGGGAAACAGGAGAGTTGGGGTTGACTAGTTCTGTTGTGGCCATCTAGCAGCTGAGCTCTCTGGACTTGGATGTTTTTTTAAATACTTTAAAAAATTGAGTTATAATTCTTATATCATAAAATCACCACTTGAATGTGTAAACTTTAGTGTTTTTTAAATTATATTCATAAGGTTAAGCAACCATCACCACTATCCAATTCCATAACATTTTCATTACCCCCAAAAGAAGCCCTGCCCTGTATCCATTAACAGTCATTCCCACTCACTTAGTCCTTGAAACTGGTAACCTACTTTCTGTCTTTGGATTTGCCTGTTCTGAATATTTCATATAAAGGGAATCAAATAACAGGTGACTTTTTGTGATTGGCTTCTTTCATTTAGCACAGTATTTTCACAGTATGTTGTAGTAGTATGTATCAATACTTTATTCTTTTATATGACTGGATAGTATTCCATTGTGTGGTTATACCCCCTTTTGTTTATACATTTATCAGTTATTAGACATTTGAGTTGCCTCCAGTTCTTGGTTATCATGAATAATATCATTAAAATAATGCTGCTATGAAAATTCATGCACAAGTTTTTTTTTAATGTAGATATGTTTTAAATTCTCTTGAATATATACCAAGAGTAGAATTGTTCAGCAGTATATGAACTCTATATTTAACATTTTGAGAAACTTCCAAGCTGTTTTCTACAGTGCCTGCATCATTTTAGTTTCCCACCAGTAGTGTATGAGGGTTCCAATGTCTCCACATCCTCACCAACACTGGCTATTTTCTGTTTCTTTGATTATAGCCATTCTAGTGGCTGTAAAGTATCAGATATATGATTACAAATATTTTCTTCCATTCTGGAGATTGTCTCTTCAATTTCTTATTCACTTATTTATTTATTGGAGACAAGATCCCCCACTCTGTCACCCAGGTTGGAGTGCAGTGGCACAATCATAGCTCACTGCAGCCTTGAACTCCTGGGCTCAACTGATACTCCTGCCTCAACCTTGCCAGTAAGTGGGACTGCAGGCATGAGCCATGATGCCCAGCTAACTTATTTTTATTTTATTTTGGTAGAGACAGGATCTTGCTTTGTTGCCCAGGCTGCTTTTCAACTCCTGGCCTCAAGACATTCTCCTGCCTTGGTCTCCCAAAGTCCTAAGATTACAGGCATAAGCCACTGTGCCAAGCCCTTCTTCATTTTCTTGACAGTACCCTTAGACAAACAAATGTTTTCAACTTTAATGAAATTTTATTAATATGTTTTTCTTCACTCACTTGTGCTTTTAATGTCAGATATAAGAAACTACTGCCTAATGCAAGATCATGAAGACTTACTCCTGTATTTCCTTCTAAGAATTTCATAGTTTTATCACTGACATTTAGGTTTTTGATCCATTTTTTAGTTTATTTTTTTTTATTTTTGTGGGTACATAGTAGGTGTATATATTATGGGATACATGAAATACCCTGATTTGATCCTTTTTAAATTAATTTCATCATATGATGTGAGATAGTGGTAAAAATTCTTCTTTACCTGTGGATATCCAGTTGTCCTAGAATCATTTGTTGAAAGTACTATCATTTTCCCATTGAATGGTCTTTACATCCTTGTTGAAAATTGGTTGACTATAGATGTATGAGCTTATTTCTTAACTCTCAATTCCATTCCATTTGTCTACATGTCTATCTTTATGCCATTACCACACTTTATTGACTAGTGTAGCATTGTAGTAAGTTTTGAAATTAAGAAGTGTGAATCTTTCAACTTTATTTTTCTTTTTCAAGATTATTTTTGCTATTCTGAGTCCCTTTTATTCATATCAATTTTATGATCAACGCTTACATTTTTGTAGAAAAGGGTAATTGAAATATTGTTAGGTTTTGCATTGAATCTATAGCTTAATTTTGAAAAATCTTGCCTTCTTAACAATATTCCTTTTTTAATTCATAAACAAGGAATATATTTCTGCTTATGATTCTTTTATTTTTCTCAACAATGTTTTATAGTTTTCAGTGTACAAACATTTCACTTCTTTAGTTACATTCGTCCCTCAATATTTCATTATTTTTGATACTATTACAAATAAAAGTATTTCGTTAATTTTATTTTCAGACTATCATTGCTAATGTATGGTAATACAGTTGATTTTTGTATATTGACATGCATTTTGCATCCTTGGTGAATTTGTTTATTAGCTCTTTTGTGTGTGTGTGTGTTCTTTGGGGTATTTCACATAGAATCATATCATCTGTAAATAGAGGTAGTAGTTTTACTTCTTCCTTTCCAAACTTTATGACTTTTTTTCATTTTCTTGCCTAATTGTGTGGATAGAACCTCTACCACAGTGTTGAATAGAACTGGCAAAAGTGAACATTCTTTTCTTGGTCTTAAGGAAGACAGAAGCTTTCCTTTCACTATTAAATTTTTAAGTTTCCTTTCGCTATTGCTATTGGTTTGTCTTAAATGCCCTTTATCATATTGAGGATGTTCCTCTTTATTCCTGGTTTTATGATGTTTTTTATCATGAAAAAACACTGGATTTTGTCAAATGATTTTTCTCTATCTGTTGAAATGATCATGGTTTTTTCCTTTATTTTATTAATATGATTGATTGATTTTCATAGGTTGAAACACCCTTGCATTTCTGGGATAAATCCCACTTGGTTGCAGTGCAAAATCCTTTTTATATGCTGCTGGCCTCTCCTAGTATTTAGTTAAGGATTTTGACACCTGTATTAATAAAAAAATTAGTCCATAATTTTTTCCTTGTGATGTCTTTAGTTTTGATATCAAGCAAATATTGGCCTTATAAGTTGAGTTAAGAAGTGTTCCCTTCACTACTATAGTTTGGAAGAATCTGTGAAGAATTGATGTTAATTCTTTATTAGGTTTATTTTGGTACAATTCACAGGTAAAGCCACTTCATCCTTGGCTTTTCTTTGTGGGAAGTTTTCTGATTACTAACTCAATCTCTTTACTGAGTCTTAAAAAGATTAGTTTCCCCATCTTGTAAGTGGTAGTAGCAGGACACAAACTCAAGTAATTCTCACACCAAAACCTTTTGTTTGAGCCTCTGTTGACTAAAATCCATATTTGCATTTATATATGTTATACTCCTACTATGAAGACAATACGTTCACGTTAAAACATTTTTTAATGGTAGAAAAGTACAAAGAAGAAAACAAAAATAATTCATTCTGCTGTTCAATATGTTAGTATATTTTCTTTCAGTACCTTTTCTAACTATTCTCTCTATGCATATATCTAATTTATATTAGATGTGATTGCTATCGTATTTCTTACGCATTTTGTTTTCTTCTTTACTCATTCAGTTCTCTCCTATCAATAGATTCCTATGTTTCTAGCAGTTTTTCAAAAACATTATGTTAAATGATGGCCTAAAATTCCATGGTATGATTCCTTTAATTACAAAATAGTTTTCCTTCTTCCTGCTAAATATTCAGGTTATTTCAATTTTGTTTTTTACCGTTATAAATAATGCTCTCTGGATCATCTTGGATTTTGTTGCATCTCTAATTTTTTCCAATATTATTCCTTGAAGTGGAATACTGGATCAAAGACTAGGAGGAACATTTTTAAGGTTCTTCACCTGCTTGGTAAGCCAAAAAGTTTACGAAGTTTATACTTCTGCTTGTATAAAATAAATTTTTGTTTATTCCTCTCTGATGCTATTGTTGATTTTAAAATATTTCCTAATTTGTTAGGTTAAAAAATTGTCTTCTAGATATAATATTCAAAGTGGGCTGCTCTTCTGGGAGAACTGCAGAGGAACAAACACTGGTGTCGCTGGCATCTTTCCTCTTCATCTGCTTTAGTCATTATAAATGAGAGACTTCTCTCCATTAAACTCTTCATTCCATGCTAGAAATAACGGCGAAAACCAGCACATGAGCTCAGCTGTATGGTGGTGCCATGTACCTGTTCAGGAAGTCTTTGATCTTTGCTTTAATTCTCAGCTTAATAATAAAATGTAAAATCACTAGGGGCAGTCAGTTTAGTATGTTGGATATTCTCAGCAAGTGGTAACTAATGGAATTTAACATAGAAAATTGTATCATTATCCAAAAGTTAATAATATCCATATTCCAATTTATCCTAAAAACAACTATAACATATAAAATAAAATAACTAAAACAGTTAACCTAAAAGAGATTAGGCTTTTCTTGTATCTAATTACAATGAATATATATAATTTTACATAACAGAAAGTAGCAAAACAATTTTAATCAATATTTTCAAATCTTCTACCCTGCCTTCTTCACCCTACAAAACTTCAACAACAAAACTAAATAAACAAGGAATTAAATAAAATATATATTAGAACTATGTACAAGTAGCAAACTGGGCTCATTTTATTTTATTTCCTTTCTACTCTGGTACACTGCAAACAAAGTCACATGCACTGAAATTGCAAAATACTTCAAACAGAAGATGGAAACGACAGAGCCAGGGGCCTGGATAATCCACAAACTTGAGGAGCAGCCCTGGGATCATTGAAAGCTGACTGGAATGAAACAAACAAAAAAACAAAAAACAAAGAATGACTTTATACACAAATAAACAATCAGTCTTCAGAACCATTTTAAAACTGTATGGTGATATGCGGATCACTCCCTTGTAGGAAGACATTTCAAAGATTGAAGGGTGCTTGGAGAGCAACAGAAACAATTGCAAACACAGGCTTCTGGGACAAGAATGCTTTAGATGTCCTCTGCATCATTCTACAGAGAGTGAAACTTCCCATTTGATGGCTGAGGGTCACCTGTTAGTGAGAGATGCAGGCTAAGCGTAGAAAATCCAAGTCCCATTGAGAAGTTATTTGATGAAATCACTAGAAAATCCTGCCATCAGTAGGTGTTGATGTTAAACTGGGAGAAATCTTTTTAACTATTTTACAAAAACTTTAGAAGAATAAAATACAATCTTGACTTGGAGACAATAAGCCCTGTCACTTACTGATAAGGTAATCCAAGGCAGTTCACATAACAATCCTGGGCTTGGTTTCCAAGATGGACTTTATAGGGAAGCAAATCAGGCAAATAATCAGAAATAATTTTATTGTGGAGGGCTACAAAAATGATTAACATTTTACCTATAGTATTTTGATTGTGTGTATATATAGCCTGAGCTTGGTGAATGGGAAAGAGTAAAACAACAGTAAAAGCCCAGACTGCTATACTGGGTAGAAAGTCTGAATAACACAAATCACTTTTCATAAACTCAATGCTTACATGCAATGGGGTAGACATTTTTCTTGGGAAACTATTGTGTTCCCACTAAAATCCAAGAAAATCTACTTAATATCTTCTCAGCATCAAAGCATAGAAGGTTTTCATTAAGAGGAAGAGGAAAAGAGAGAAGGAAAAATAGTGGGGGGAGGGCAGTTATTTTGCAGAGAATGCTTTGAAAAGGAAAGACACCTCTCTGAAGCAGCAAATTAATTAGAACAAGAGAAATGAGTTAGTGAGATCAGGGATAAATCTGGTCCAGTTTTCAAAATAACTTTTGAAATATTTTTCCAATTAGTGTAAATATAAAAATGGAAGCATCCTTTCAAATAAGGATAGGCATAGCCCTCGGAGTAGCAGAGAGTATAGCAGAAAATTAGTAATGACACAGGCTGATGAGGGCTCAGATAGAATCAGAGCATAGACAACAGTCACAGTTAGCACAGGGTTCTCCCCACCTCTTTAATGAGAAGACATTGCAAGTCAACACTGAAACCTTGCTGAACGCTATGTGTAAGTTGTTATATTATTACATGTAAATATCTCTGTGAAAAAAATATATGAATAACTACATATACATGGAGAAGTTAATGGTTAGTAAGTTTTATATAATTTCCATCTTATGCTTTTCAGAATAAACCTCAAAAGACTTCTTGCTGTCTGAGTTTGTCTCCTGTAACAGCTAACACTTCTAGCTAATTAGTGACCTCTATTTGACACACATATCTCACACATACCTCATTTATTTATTCATTCAACAAGCATTTATTAAGCACTCCCTATTCCCTAGGCACTGTGCTTGGCTCGGGAAGATTAGTAACTAAAGAAGAACATTGTCTTTAAGAAATTCAGCATCTAATGGAGGAAGAATGCCATTAAAATAGGTATATCTGTAAGTAATCATTATCCCTATCTCTATTACTATCTTGTCCAACTGATTCCAGAAGGATTTCACCTAACTTACTCACTGGTTCGGATCCTATGAAGAATATATCAATCTTTATAGATTCGTCCATTGTTTATTGAATATGAAACGCTGGGCTGGCTTGATAGATCTGGTTACTCAATATTTAACCCCAAGTTGCATGTCTTTTATTTAACTAAGCATAAAATGAACACGATTGAGTCAGTTCTTTCTTCAAATATCAGTTGGCCAGCTGGAATGTAAGAAGTCTATTTGTAGGACAAAAATAATGACAACAGAATTAGCCCTTGGCTATCCAAAATGGTTAATTTGATTTAGTGAGGGAAATTATGAATAAATATTAAAATCCAGAAGAAACTGCTGGTTATTGTATAATTAGCAATTACATACTAGCCATAGCTTTTAATTATATTGCTTGGACTATAATAGGGCAATACATTCAGAACAGCTTGGATTTGGCTTCCAAAACATGGCATGATGCATGCAACTTGTAAATGCCCACAATGATATTTTCTTCCATTTCACTATGGGAGCTGAATTATCCTTCAGCAAATCAATCCATCTCTCACATTTGCACATAGTGGGCTAAAGTAGAGGAAACAGAAAAAACCATTAGCCAGCTATCCTATATCAGCCTATGTGCCCAGGCCCCATGAGTGTCCCATGAATGCTCCCCGTCACTGTCCATTAGCCATTCACATGAAAGACCATCACCTTCACTACTGCATGTGCTCTGAACAGAAGAAAAGAAGGACCATCACATATACTCTGCACCAGACTTCTGATTCTGCCAGATGGCAGTGGTCTTTAACCATATGTTGTACATCATTAGAGAATGGATATTTCTATCTGCGTGACAAGCTGTAGATTCTGGACAACCCTCAAGGGCCACCTCCAGATAGAGCAGCGGCTGTCTGCCTGGATGTTTTCCCAACAGCCACGAAGAATACAGGTTTTGGCTCTGTCAACCCCAGGTTCAAATTGCAGCACCTTCACTGTGGGATCTTGGGCAAGTCATACTCTCTGGGCCTTAATCGTGTCCTCTGGAAGCTTCTGGTTTGTAAATCTGTGCTATTGAAATGGACATAGAGGTGGATGGCATCATACTGGAGGGTGTGGACTCTGTAACCAGCCTGGGATCAAAGTCTGCTTCTCCACTTATCAATTGTTAGACTGCAGGCAATTACTTATTCACTCTGCGCTTCATGCTCCTCATGTTTTACACAGGAATACGTATAGTGCCTCCAGAGAGCTCCTGTGGCAATCAAATGAGTTAACAAATAATTGCCCCTGGCAGATAAGTGACTATGCAAAGTGTTTGCAATTGTTATTATCTCTCAATGATAATTGAGATGAATTAATTTTAAAAATTAAAACAGTCTCCAGCACATAGAAATCACTCAACGGTGGTGGCAGTTGTTATTGTATTGTTATAACTTTTAAGTGTTTTCCATAACTACTTCATTCTGATCTAGCAGAGATGTATTTGTCCCTTGACTACCAGGTAAATTACAGCTGTATACCTGTTGCTACTCTGAATGCAGGGTATGAACAACTACTTGGATCAAGCACAATGGTACCCAGGGCTGGACTTTTTTCCCTTCCATTAGTCCAGATTTTAACATTCCTAAACAGCAATAACATTCCTAAGTATTTTTGTGACTTCCATGTGCAACTGAGGTCTTGGGCAATGTGAAATGTCCAAATTGAGACGGTGAAGCCCCAGTGTGGCAGGATCAACTCCTCCCTGGGGTGCAAAGATTAAGCTTTCTTAGAATTACATTTGAAGTCAAGGTGCTAATTTTTTTTTGTCTGTGACAAGTTATTATGGAAATGCTGATCTCTGAGTTCTTTGCTCAGAGGAAGCATAAATGAGTGCCAAACAAGAACTTAAGTTATACTTTTGGCATTCTGAAGATTTCAGGTAAAGGGCCAAGGAAGGGAGTATGCCTCTTTTCCTATAAGCTGAAGAGGATATGAAATATATGATTCTCTTATGTGATTTTCTTGATTTAAAAGGTACACTAAGCCACAGAACTAATGGAATTTCTAAAAGTAAGCTTTTGGTTTATTCCCTTTGGCACTGTAGAATACTAGCCATGGGTATATTTATATTTTATTTTATTTTACTTTATTTTATTGAAGACAAAGCTGAAAGAGCACACTGTAACACACATCACACCACTTGGGCAGCCACCCACTCCTAGACGCTACCATGGGACCGGAGCCCCACAGCACGTGCCCCGGCTCCTGCACCTGCCCATTTGCTTGCTCCCCCTCCCATAGGGGGTTTGAGCACATGGTGGCTGAACACAGTAGCCACACCCCTGCCACATGTCCTGCATGGGATATCAGGGAATTCTCCCATCTCAATAATAGTGTGGATTATAACTCATAGAATAAAACAGGTATCCATGACCCCATGTGGATATAAATAAGTGATTGAATAAATACATATATGGGTGAAAAGAGAAGGCTTTCCCTTACAGAATAATTCTAATTAATATATGAAGAAAATATGGAGGAAATACAATATTACCATTAGGCAAATACCACAAGAATAATTGCTGTAGGCAAGATCCACCAATGGATACTAAAATTAATGTTGGGGAGAAACAGCATATGTAGTCTCAAATTATTTCTCACAAAATATTGGTGAATTATAAAAGAAAAATAGTAATTTTACAGTGGGGAAACTCTGCACACACTGTCTTAATCAAGTGTTTAAGGTTAGAAATATCAGTAATAAGGCATATTGACAGCATGTATGACCTGATATACTGCACTAAGAAAGGCACAACATCACTTCTGTGCCATTCTCACATAAAATGCATAATCTCAGTCCAATCAATCTCAGTCTAATCATGAGAAATCTAAAGTAAGGACCATTCTATGAAATAACTGATCAGCAATTATCAAAAGTCTTAAGGTCATAGCAAACAAGGAAAGAATGAGGATTGGAGGAGGTATTGCCAATTGGAGGGGACTAAAAAGATATAACTGAATACACTGTGGGATCCTATATTTGATTCTGGAACAGAAAAGAAGATTAGCAAAAAACTGGTGAAGTTTGAACAAAGTCTGGCTTGAAGTTTAGTTAATAGCATTATATTAATGTTAATTTTCTGATTTCATTAACTGTGCTATGATTATGCAAGATGCTAGTATTAGGGAAGTTGGATGAAGTGTATATGAGAACTCTTTCATCCAAGTGCTAACCAGGCCAAACCCTGCGTAGGTTCTGAGATCAGACAAGATCAGGTGTGTTCAGAGTGGTATGGTAGACTATGAGAACTCTTTGTACTGTTTGTGACTTTTCTATAAATCTAGAATTATTTAAAAGTAAAAAGTTTTTAAAAATTCCTGGCACCTCACTTTGATTATGTCGAAACTTGTTTTAAGCTTTGCTAAGGTTAGTCTATTCCAGTTTTGTCCTTAGTTTTAAGGTTTTGGTCCTTAATTAGTCCTAGGATTAATTAGCACAAATGTTTTCCCTTTTTTTATTTGTTTTTAGATTTGAAGGATTTAAAAAATTTTTTAAAATTTAAATCGTTGTTTGGGTACAGGTGGTTTTTGGTCACACAGGTAAGTTCTTTAGTGGTGATTTCTGAGATTTTAGTGCAGCCATCACCCGAGCAGTGTACACTGTACCCAATATGTGGTCTTTTATCCCTCACTCTTCTTCCAACCTTCCTCCCTGAGTCCCTAAAGGCCATTATGTCATTCTTATGCCTTTGTGTCATCATAGCTTAACTCCCACTTATAAGTGAGAACATATGATATTTGACTTTCCATTCCTGAGTTACTTCACTTGGAATAATGGCTTCCAGCTCCATCCAAGTTGCTGCAAAAGACATTATATCATTCTTTTTTATGGTGAGTAGTATTCCACGTGTATATATACCACATTTTCTTTATTGACTCTTTGGTCAGTGGGTACTTAGGTTGGTTCTATATCTTTGCACTAGTATTTTCTATTATGTATTTGAACTATAGCTATAAAATAGTGAACTTGTTCTCATTATGTGAACTTTTTGGGGCTTCAGTGAAAAGTCTGAATCCCTCTAACTAAGTATTTCTAACTTGGTGAGGCTTTTCCTTTTAACAGTAGGGTGAGCCACATATAGAAGAATTACTTTTCATGCAACAAGCCTCCCCAGCATCAGGCTCACAGCTGGGCTCCTGGCATTCTCTTCTCACACATGCAGTTTTGTCTTTGATCAGTCATCTCCTCTAAAAATCACCTGTTTGTCAATCTCTATCCTTTTCCTCTACTTTATCTTTTTCTTCCTATCGGTTATTACTACCTTATTACATTTCTTATACAACAACATTACATTATGTTATATTATGTTACTATAATCTCTTTCCTAGAAAATAAGCAACAGGAGCACAAGAACTTAGTGTTTTCCCCATTGCTGTATTTCCAGCACCTGGAACAGTCCCTGGCACTCAGTAAGAATTCAATAATATCTGTCGAGTGAATAAATGGATTATTACAATAATTTTTCAGGATTATCATTTTTATCCTCATTGAACAGACAGCAAAACTGGAGACTGGAAAAATAGACAAAGTCATAAAACAGGTGGTGGATTTGGATTAAAATTCAGTGTTCTGAGTCTGAGCCCATTGCTGTTTCCAGACAAGCAGAAAGTGAAGTCAAGGGTCTGGTGTTTGGGCTTGGGGAGAGGGACTAAGGGGATGACACTGTGGGCAGGTGACTTTTGCTGGGTGTCTCTTTAGCATGTATCTGAGTCACTTCTTTTAGAGGTTGACCTGGCCGCTTTTTGTTTCTAATTTTGTCGTATGCTAGCAGCATAGGTATGGTGACCCTCAACTGCAAAATGGAGGTAGGTTAACCCCTTGGTCTGGGGTCATCCACCCTGCCAGCTCCCACTTTCTGAATTTGTTTGCTGAGCTTTTAGATTGTGAGAGTGAAATAGTTAAGGAAATGCCCCAAGAAGCTAGAAAACTAAATAAGATCAGCATATACGTGCTTGTTTTTATTATTTAGAATTCTTCAAATAACAATGACTTACTTAGGGCAGGTTATTCTCTAAACACCTACCTTCTCTACTACTGACTACTAGGTAGACCAAAACTGGGAAGATATTTGCGAAGCAGTTCTACGTGATATCACTGAAAAGACCAACACAATTAAAATGCAATTCATTTCACATATTAACCAAAGAAGTGGGGACAGAAGAAAAGAAATGTCATTTTGAAAGCATTCGATTTCTGTTCTTTTACATTTGCTGAGGAGATCTTTACTTCCAACTATGTGGTCAATTTTGGAATAGGTGTGATGTGGTGCTGAAAAAAATGCATATTCTGTTGATTTGGGGTGGAGAGTTCTGTAGATGTCTATTAGTTCAGCTTGGTGCAGAGCTGAGTTCAATTCCTGGGTATCCTTGTTAACTTTCTGTCTCGTTGATCTGTCTAATGTTGACAGTGGGCTGTTAAAGTCTCCCATTATTATTGTGTAGGAGTCTAAGTCTCTTTGTAGGTCACTCTGGACTTGCTTTATGAATCTGGGTGCTCCTGTATTGGGTGCATATATATTTAGGATAGTTAGCTCTTCTTGTTGAATTGTTCCCTTTACCATTATGTAATGGCCTTCTTTGTCTCTTTTGATCTTTGTTGGTTTAAAGTCTGTTTTATCAGAGACTAGGATTGCAACCCCTGCCTTTTTTTGTTTTCCATTTGCTTGGTAGATCTTCCTCCATCCTTTTATTTTGAGCCTATGTGTGTCTCTGCACGTGAGATGGGTTTCTTGAATACAGCAAACTGTCTCTCAGACCACAGTGCAATCAAACTAGAACTCAGGATTAAGAAACTCACTCAAAACCGCTCAACTACATGGAAACTGAACAACCTGCTCCTGAATGACTACTGGGTACATAACGAAATGAAGGCGGAAATAAAGATGTTCTTTGAAACCAACGAGAACCAAGACACAACCTACCAGAATCTCTGGGACACGTTCAAAGCAGTGTGTAGAGGGAAATTTATAGCACTAAATGCCCACAAGAGAAAGCAGGAAAGATCAACAATTGACACCCTAACATCACAATTAAAAGAACTAGAAAAGCAAGAGCAAACACATTCAAAAGCTAGCAGAAGGCAAGAAATAACTAAAACGAGAGCAGAACTGAAGGAAATAGAGACAAAAAAAAAACCCTTCAAAAAATTAATGAATCCAGGAGCTGGTTTTCTGAAAGGATCAACAAAATTAATAGGCCGCTAGCAAGACTAATAAAGAAAAAAAGACAGAAGAATCAAATAGACGCAATAAAAAATGATAAAGGGGATATCACCACCGATCCCACAGAAATATAAACTACCATCAGAGAATACTATAAACACCTCTACGCAAATAAACTAGAAAATCTAGAATAAATGGATAAATTCCTCGACACATACGCTCTCCCGAGACTAAACCAGGAAGAAGTTGAATCTCTGAATAGACCAATAACAGGCTCTGAAATTGTGGCAATAATCAATAGCTTACCAACCAAAAAGAGTCCAGGACCAGATGGATTCACAGCCAAATTCTACCAGAGGTACAAAGAGGAGCTGGTACCATTCCTTCTGAAACTATTCCAATCAATAGAAAAAGAGGGAATCCTCCCTAACTCATTTTATGAGGCCAGCATCATCCTGATACCAAAGCCTCGCAGAGACACAACCAAAAGAGAGAATTTTAGACCAATATCCATGATGAACATTGATGCAAAAATCCTCAATAAAATACTGGCAAACCAAATCCAGCAGCACATCAAAAAGCTTATCCACCATGATCAAGTGGGCTTCATCCCTGGGATGCAAAGCTGGTTCAGTATATGCAAATAAATAAATGTAATCCAGCATATAAACAGAACCAAAGACAAAAACCACATCATTATCTCAATAGATGCAGAAAAGGCCTTTGACAAAATTCAACAACTCTTCATGCTAAAAACTCTCAATGAATTAGGTATTGATGAGACGTGTCTTAAAATAATAAGAGCTATCTATGACAAACCCACAGCCAATATCATACTGAATGGGCAAAAACTAGAAGCATTCCCTTTGAAAACTGGCACAAGACAGGGATGCCCTCTCTCACCACTCCTATTCAACATAGTGTTGGAAGTTCTGGCCAGGGCAATTAGGCAGGAGAAGGAAATAAAGGATATTCAATTAGGAAAAGAGGAAATCAAATTGTCCCTGTTTGCAGATGACATGATTTTATATCTAGAAAACCCCATTGTCTCAGCCCAAAATTTCCTAAAGCTGATAAGCAACTTCAGCAAAGTCTCAGGATACAAAATCAATGTACAAAAATCACAAGCATTCTTATACACCAATAACAGACAAACAGAGAGCCAAATCATGAGTGAACTCCATTCACAATTGCTTCAAAGAGAATAAAATACTTAGGAATCCAACTTACAAGGGACATGAAGGACCTCTTCAAGGAGAAATATAAACCACTGCTCAATGAAATAGAAGAGGATACAAACAAATGGAAGAACATTCCATGCTCATGAATAGGAAGAATCAATATTGTGAAAATGGCCATACTGCCCAAGGTCATTTATAGATTCAATGCCATCCCCATCAAGCTACCAATGACTTTCTTCACAGAATTGGAAAAAACTACTTTAAAGTTCATATGGAACCAAAAAAGAGCCCGCATTGCCAAGTCAATCCTAAGCCAAAAGAACAAAGCTGGAGGAATCATGCTACCTGACTTCAAACTAGACTACAAGGCTACAGTAACCAAAACAGCATGGTACTGGTACCAAAACAGAGATATAGATCAATGGAACAGAACAGAGCCCTCAGAAATAATGCCACATATCTACAACTATCTGATCTTTGACAAACCTGAGAAAAACAAGCAATGGGGAAAGGATTCCCTATTTAATAAATGGTGCTGGGAAAACTGGCTAGCCATATGTAGAAAGCTAAAACTGGATCCCTTCCTTACACCTTATACAAAAATTAATTCAAGATGGATTAAAGACTTAAACGTTAGACCTAAAACCATAAAAACCTTAGAAGAAAACCTAGGCATTACCATTCAGGACATAGGCATGGGCAAGGACTTCATGTCTAAAACACCAAAAGCAATGGCAACAAAAGCCAAAATTGACAAATGGGATCTAATTAAACTAAAGAGCTTCTGCACAGCAAAAGAAACTACCATCAGAGTGAACAGGCAACCTACAAAATGGGAGAAAATTTTCGCAACCTACTCATCTGACACAGGGCTAATATCCAGAATCTACAATGAACTCCAACAAATTTACAAGAAAAAAACAAACAACCCCATCAAAAAGTGGGCAAAGGATATGAACAGACACTTCTCAAAAGAAGACATTTATGCAGCCAAAAGACACATGAAAAAATGCTCATCATCACTGGCCATCAGAGAAATGCAAATCAAAACCACAATGACATACCATCTCACACCAGTTAGAATGGCAATCATTAAAAAGTCAGGAAACAGCAGGTGCTGGAGAGGATGTGGAGAAATAGGAACACTTTTACACTGTTGGTGGGACTGTAAACTAGTTCAACCATTGTGGAAGTCAGTGTGGTGATTCCTCAGGGATCTAGAACTAGAAATACCATTTGACCCAGCCATCCCATTACTGGGTATATACCCAAAGGACTATAAATCATGCTGCTATAAAGACACATGCACACGTATGTTTACTGCGGCACTATTCACAATAGCAAAGACTTGGAACCAACCCAAATGTCCAACAATGATAGACTGGATTAAGAAAATGTGGCACATATACACCATGGAATACTATACAGCCATAAAAAATGATGAGTTCATGTCCTTTGTAGGGACATGGATGAAATTGGAAATCATCATTCTCAGTAAACTATCGTAAGGACAAAAAACCAAACACCGCATGTTCTCACTCATAGATGGGAATTGAACAATGAGAACACATGGACACATGAAGGGGAACATCACACTCTGGGGACAGTTGTGGGGTGGGGGGAGGGGGGAGGGATAGCATCAGGAGATATACCTAATGCTAAATGGCGAGTTAATGGGTGCAGTACACCAGCATGGCATATGTATACATATGTAACTAACCTGCACATTGTGCACATGTACCCTAAAACTTAAAGTATAATAATTAAAAAAAAAAGAAAGCATTCGTAACAAAACGTTTAGGAAGTATACTCTATGAAGATACTTTTCTAAAATCTGTTTATAGATATAATGAAAAAGTTCACATATGTTTGTAAATATGTTATAGCCACAGAATGTAAACTGTGGATTTGGACAGTTTATATTCTGCAGTTCATGGGGACATGTGCAATACAATTTTATTTCAATTTGTTACTATGTATAGCCCCAAAGTACTGAGAAAAGTCTGGCAAGATGGAATGGGTCTGTTCTGGATTGTGTAACTTAACTTGCTGATATCTTGCCTTAATCAGAAAAGCGATATGTAGGAGAATAATACCAGGGAACAGTTTTTTTCTTTTTCTCTCCCTATGTTTAAAAATAAGTACATTTATTGCTTGAGGGATGATGCTCTAAGATATTTACCTCAAAGCCCTTAGACTCTGATGCTCAGTGTTTTGGAAATTGCATTCCCAATTTCTCACTGCTTTTGCCAATTTTGCAACTCAAAAGTTGCATTAGTTTACATTGTAAGCAATGTGTGTGTGTGTGTGTGTGTTTGTGTGTGTGTATGGTGTTTTGAGACTGAGTATTTGCAGTCTATGTTCTTAGCTGCTAGCCAGACATCGTTCCCATTTAGTCATACCGCAAAACCCTTTCCCTTAAATCACAGAAGTGAATAGGAAAAAAAAAAAAAAAAAAGCAAAATGGAAACATGAACCAGTTGGCATGATTTACTCACTTTTCCCTCAGGTGACAGAGCAGGGTGCCCTCCCATGCTTCATCTGGGTCAGGGGGTGCGCACACACCAGAAGGGCCAGGTGGGACTGTGAAGGGTGATCCCTCCTCTACAGCAGCAGTGGCTGCTGGTGTCTGGCTGAGTGCTGTCATTCTAGAATTTGGGCTTGGTATTGTCATTAATAGGTTTATAAAAGCTAGAAATCTCAATTTCCTTAGAAACCTCATGATTTTTCAATATCAGCAACTAATTATAATTTTTAAAAACACAAACTGACTCCAAAACACGATATCCCAGCCATGAAATAAAATCCAACAGGAGTTCAATGTTTGACATGCTGGCCCAGGTGCTGAAGAGTCCATCCCAAGAAGGAGCTGTGAGAAGCAGCCAACTTCCTCACCCTGGAAGGGTCAGCTTCTAATCTGTTTGTGAAAGGAAGATGGTCTCATACCTGCTTCAAGGTGTTTCCAGCTATTTCTTTTCTCACTTTATCCTCACTTGTCCACTAGGAACCACTGTCCGGAGCTGCTGGCTATCAGCCACCTTGAGAGGACGCTGCAGCCCCAGGGCAACTGTGAGGCCACCACCCCCTCACTTTCCCTTCCTTGACTCTCCTCATTGTTACTACCCAGGTACATGACACCCAATTGTACTGGAGAGAGGTGATGGACTAAAGGGATTAGAATTTAGAAAGATTTTGTTCTTTTTATAAACTACATATTTATGTACATATATATATATATATTTTGAGACGGAGTCACACTCTGTCACCCAGGCTGGAGTGCAATGGCGTGATCTCGGCTCACTGCAACCTCTGCTTCCCGGGTTCAAGAGATTCTCCTGCCTCAGCCTCCTGAGTAGCTGGGATTACAGGCATGTGCCCTCATGCCTGGCTAATTTTTGTATTTTTAGTAGAGATGGGGTTTCACCATGTTGGTCAGGCTGGTCTCGAACGCCTGACCTTGTGATCCACCCGCCTCGGCCTCCCAAAGTGCTGGGATTACAGGCGTGAGCCACCGCACCCGGCTTATTTATGTACATATTTTTATAAACTATACACTTGTATGAATGCCTTCATAGTTCAAAGAGCAAATACGAGACAGTGAAATGCACCATGGAATGGCCTTACTATTTCATCTGCTGTGTTCTCAGCGGGTGCTCTCGTCCAGAACTTGATGGTGGGACTCCCACTCAGGGAAGCCTCTCCTTTCTTCCACAGATCCCATCTTCCCTGCTCCTTCCCCTCCCTCAGCAAGCAAAGTGAGAATCCAGCTGTGGATTTCCCTATATCTGGGTCATTCTGACAAGATCCCATTCAGAGACCCCAGTGGGGAGAGGAAGAAATGAGAGACTAGATTAGAGTGCTGCTTGGTGGGGAGTGGGAAGGGAAGGCCTTCAGCAGAATGCTTCCAAATGGGCTTCAGCAACACAGTTCTAAGTCAGTGCAAAGCTCCCAGGAGGCTTTTACAATCCAGTTCAGGATCTTTTGAAGAAGATGCATCTCTTCATTCTTCAGGGTCACCTAGGAGGTACGTATCAATTAAACAACACAGCCACATCTAAAGACAAGCAGTGCTTCTCAGTGGGCAGTGTGGACTAATCCACATGAAGGAAGCAAAACCTTTTTCTAATTGGGATGAAATCTGCCAGGATGGCCTCCTCCACAATGAGGGAGGGATCCCTGATTCAGGGCAGGGCTCATTCACCTTGGTTCTTCTGCCAGCTCTCCGTTGCCTACAGGTTTATTAGGCAATAAAAAATGGGATTCATTAAAAGTATCCTATCCATTAACATTTAATGTCTATCACTTTGTGGGAAAAATCTCAGAAGAGTTTTTCAAATTATTTCATTTCATTTTCTAGCTAGGTCAAATTCTTGGTAAAGGGTTTTCTGTAATCTTTGTACACAAAGAGGTCATTTCTAAGTAGCCCTAAGGGTTGAAGACGGTCTGGGTGGGTGGTTTATGAGTTATTCCCTCTAAAAAGCTGAATACTAATTCCCTATCAAATAGAGGAAAAAAGATCCTGAGTGGAAAATGTTGACATTTTCATATGCTTTCCTGCTTTTTTCCCATCAGTTTTAGGGTGTGAATTTTTCAGCATTAATAAAGCAATAATTTGTGGGAAGCTGTTAGTATAATTTTTATTTGGACTTGAGATTAAAATGTACTATATCATATATAGGTATATTTTGCAGCAATAATGAAAATGTAGAACACCATTTCTTTTCACAAATGAATAATTCTGTCTTTGCAGTCCATGGGAATCATTACAGAATAAGTCTTTCATTTTCCAGTTTTGGATTTTATATACTTAGAAGAGTATTTTCAGTAAGGAAAAAACAGTTTTGTTTTTTTACAAATCTCAAAGAGCTCTCTTTATGGGATAACTGAGAAAAAGATGGCATTTCCATTGACAAAGCAAGCATTGTGACATTGTGAATGAAGCAGTTATGACTCAGTTTCTCAATAATTTTGTACAGAAGTCTTATATATACTATGGCTAGCACAGTGGAAAAATATATTTACGTAGGGTCAGAAAGACGAATCTATGTTCCAGTTCTGTCCTTCCTGGCTGGAGGAACTTGAATAATTCAATTGGTATTGTAGGTTGGGTTTCCCAGGACACAGACTCTAAGACAGATGTTAGTGTTCAGGCATTTATTAGGGAGCACGTTGGGATGAGCAGCTGTGGAAGGGAGGGGAAGGAAGCAAGATTGGGCAGAGGAGCAATTGAGCTGAGATGTACCTGATAGCCTCAACTACCCCACTGCAGCTCTGGAGCTACAGTGTTCCTGCAGATTTATCCTATGTGGGACCTTTATACCCCTTACTCAGTTACTGGGTGCAGGATACAAACTGGGAGGGTGTGACCTCAGGAAGGCAGCTTTTTGCACCTGAGGCTATTCCTATTTTTTTTTTTTGGAGACAGGGTCTTGCTTTCTCACCCAGGCTGGAGTGCAGTGGTGCAATCTCGGCTCAATGCAACCTCTGCCTCCTGGGTTCAAGTGATTCTCATGCCTTTGCCTCCTGAGCAGCTGGGATTACAGGTGCCCACACCTGGCTAATTTTTGTATTTTTAGTAGAGACGGGGTTTCAGCATATTGGTCAGGCTGATCTCGAGCTCCTGACCTCAAGTGATCTGCCCACCTCGGCCTTCCAAAGTCCTAGGATTATAGGCATGAGCCACCATGCCTGGCCTGTATCTGAGGCTATTTCTGAAGGGACCCACAGCTGAACATCGCTTGCTGACAAATTCCCTCTGAAGCTGGGGTGAGTCCTTTCTTGATGGTGGACCCAGGTAGAGGAATATCTATCCATCCCACTTGACTTCTGTGAGCTTCAGTTTTCTTATAAATACTGTTTGAAGACTGAATTCAATGCCTGTAATATACATAGCCTAGTGCTTAGAACTTCATTACCTTACAATAAACACTATGATTATTGTACTCAAAAGCTAGCAGTTGGGACAGGTACTTTCACAGTATCTGCTCAGACAGAAATGCTTTCAGCATCAAAAATTATTCATAAGTGCTTCTTAGATAACTTATAGCTGTAACAACTTCTTGAATACCTAGTATTTTGTTTGTTTGCTTGCTTAGACAGAAAATTCCAAGGTAGAGTTGCTGTGGTGAATTAGGGAAGGCAGGGTTGGTATAAAGATACAAAGATACTGGAGTGTCTCACAGAACTCTGCATTCCTATGCAGATGGATGTTAGGAACAATTGGCATAGGAAGACATAATGGTTTATTCTACATGTTTGTCTCTGATTTCTAAACAGCAGCAGCATCACTGAAACACATTTGTGTATGTTTTTACCTTTCTTGTCCTGCAGATCACCTTCCTTCACTTTTTTGGTCTCCCATGGCAGAAGAGATGATAGTGACAGTGTCCAAGCTTTACATATTAGATCCAGCATCCAAGCAGTTTTGAAATCCCTGGAGGGTTCCGACTGGTTCAACTTAGGTCAGGTGTCCAACCCTGAATCAATCAAAGGTGGCCAGGGTCACATTTTCCTGTCGCTCTTTCTGCTTCACACATTATATGATTAGGTGCAAAGGAGCAGAGGAGTTTTTGGTTTTTTTTTTTTTTTGAGACAGAGTCTCTCTCTGTTCCCAGGCTGGAGTGCAGTGGTGTGATCTCGGCTCACTGCAACCTCTGCCTCCCGGGTTCAAGTGACTCCCCTGCCTCAGCCTCCTGAGTAGCTTGGACTACAGGCATGCACCACCACACCGGCTAGCTTTTTATATTTTAGTAGAGACGGAGTTTCACCATGTTGGCCAGGATGGTCTCGAACTCCTGACCTCATGATTCATCCACCTCGGCCTCTCAAAGTGCTGGGATTACAGGCGTGAGCCACTGCGCCTGGCCTAGGAGCAGTGGAGTTTCAAGAAAAAGCCATGAAGGTACTGAGCAGATAAAACAATAGGCAGCCACATGCTTGGAAAGCCAGGGAAAATGCTTTTCTTAGATGTTACTTTAGGAGAACAAAGACAATGTGGATCACTAAGAAAAGTAGATTATGGATCAGAGGGTAACAGGATTTATATCTGCTGGCAAAAGGGCTTCATAAGCTCTAAAATAGCATTTCAGTCTCAATAGATATAACATTTCTGCCAGCTCAACAAGGGTCACCTGAGTTGTTATATTTACACTGGGTTTTTGGAGTTAAGTGGAGCTTCTAAAAACTATTTTCTGAAACTGCGTAGCTATTCTCTGTTCTCTGTTACATTTTCTGATCTAATGCCAATATAATAGTCCTAATGTCCTTGAAATTGTCAAGGATAAAAGAGATGAATGAAATAATTTTGAAAATGTGTTTCCTCACATTCAATATCCAATTCATTTATCTAGGTGAATTTTCTCTCTCTGATAAGCAACATGCTCCAGCTTGGGAGTCAACACACTTGGGTTTAAATTCTGACCAATCTGCTTACTAGCTCTCTCGTTTTGAGCAAGTAACTCTTACTCTTCAACGAGTAAATGTCCCTACATCCTTAAAAGCTTCAGCATCTTCTTCCTCTTCAATGAACCTTCTCACCAGCTTCTTGTCTGAAAGCCAGCTCGTTTCTAAGAACATTTCCCCTGAGGTCTTCTGAAGACTGGCTTGTGTTCTTTTTCTCATATCCCACTTGCCTTAGATGTTGCCCCCCTCCCCAAGTTCTCATCCCCAACTGTTATTGTCAGATACTAGGTATCCCTTTTCCCTTGAAACAAAGAAATAACAAAATAAAATGGAATTTAAAAAATGAAATGAAACTTGCTTTTGTGAAACTTACACATTCATTTGTATAAGCTTCTTCTCCCCTTTAACAATCAAAATTCTGTGGACATACCTTTATTTATTGATCCCTTTGTCAACAATGTAGGTATCCCCAGAGGGCAGCCTTCTTTTCCCACCCAAACTCTTGCCATCATTTCAGATGACTTCAACAACCATGAAGATGCCTTCACATTTTTGTCTCTCCATTCCTAGACCACCTCATTTTCAATTTTCCTCTTTACACTTGTACTGTATCCACCCATCTCCCATAGTCAAGTCTTGGACTGTGTCATCACTGGAAATGGCACCATCTCTGAAATCCTGAATTAAAACCATTAAAAAACCATTATTAAACCATTAAAAACCATCTCTGAAATCCTGAATTAAAGCCATTAAAAAACCATTATTAAGCCATTAAAAAACCATCTCTGAAATCCTGAATTAAAACCATTAAAAAATGATGATTTTAAAACCATTAAAATCATGGCTTCCTATCATTTCAGCTCACATGTTGAGTACTGTTGCAGCAATAATTTTTCACCCTCATTGTGAATTCTGATCCATTAACCCCACAATGTTCTATCCACTAGCCCCCTGCCCCTTGTTATCATTCTTTGACTGATTTGCATTCTATAATTCCCTATCGTGATCACCCTCTTGCAAATATCATCACCTCTATTGACTTCCTTTTCTTTTTTTCTCACTTACCCATAAAACTCTAACCTTGAATGCACTCAACCACACACATTCCTACTACCTGTATCCAGTCAGCAGAGGGTTGCTGGAGAAAATCTTCCAATCATCTTGATAGTACTAAAAATTAGTGTTCACCAGCTCCATTTGGGATCTCACTCTTGCACCCCAGGTATTCATATATGCAAATCCTTCCTACCTTCTCCAAATCTCCAATACTTCCCCCCACTACTCTTCAGAGGTGGCAATATCCTTTACTTCATTGAGAAAACAGAAGCTTTCAAATGGCATTCTCCTCATTTTCCAGTGCCACGTCAACAAATCTGCCTCCATGTTCCCATTCTCTCCTTCTACCCTCCTGATAATGCAAAAAATATCCCTTTTTCCACAGGCCAGTCCTTCCACACGCGCTCTGGGTTCCATTCCATCAACTCTCAAGGGCTCCATTCTTCTGTAATCCTTTCTAGTTTGTACCTTAGTTTCTTGTTCTCAACTTGAGTCTTCCTATAAGAATCCAACATGCTCTGATATAAAATTCTCCCTGGACCCCACATTTCTCCCCACTTACTGCTGTATCTCTCTATTTCCTTTATAACCAAACTTTTAAAGTAAGTTGTTGACACTTGATTTTCCATTTCCTCTCATTTCATTCATTCTTCAATCCATATTTTCACATTACCAAAACCAAAGGGTGATTTTGAGTCCTCATATTATTTGATCTCTTAGCATCCAACCCCAAGGTCAGTTTTTCTACCTCTTAGGCTTCCTTGCCAAACCTATCTTGATCTTCCATGATATCCTCATTCTCAAATCACAAATATTTAACATCTTTCTTTTTCCTCAAAGTTTCAACATCCAGAAATTTAGCAAAGCCTGACTTTTTTTCCTTCTCAAAATCTAACTCCGTCTGTTCTTTCCATTCCCTGCAATGATCTCTACTCAGTCAATGAGTACCTCTCTGTTCTTAGTTTCCTAACAGCTACATTAAGCCCAATGACTACTGCTCAGTCTTCATTTTTCTTGCCTTACCAGCAGCATTGCTACTCCTACTGCCAACTTCACCTCATGCTGGCCATTCACTGAAATATCCTCCTAACTGATCTGCCTGACTTAGATATGTACGTTCCACACCACTTTAATTTCCACTGTCAGTCCAACTTCCTAATACATGATTTGTACACAGTACAACTCTTTCTCCAATCCCTCTTCCTCTCTTTGCCACATACTCAAAAAAAATTAGTTGATTATTTCATCTACAAAAAAAACTCTGTGCCAACAATCAAATTCTATATAATAAAGTTCTTATTCACTCATAGAACTTCTTCTCCTGTAGCTTTTCACATATTTATTCTAACCACATTTCACTATCCACAGTTACCTAAGAACGTCATGCACATCCTATTTTTGCACATCATATTGTCTCTCTAAAATGCCCTTTTTCTCTTTTTTTGCAGAATAAGACCTGTCCTATTACTCGCCTGTGGTATGATGATGAGAAAAAACCCAGAAATGTACAGTTTTGTTATCAAACTGTAGGCATGTTTATGTTATGGTAGAAACTGTGTGTTAAGGGTGGATAGTTAATTAACAGAAAAATCAGGCTGAAGGGAAAAATTAAAAGTAAACACACACATACATCTTAAACATTTTATTTTAATTTTATACATAGAAAGGATATTTATTTACAATCTTGGGATGCATAGCCACAGCCATTACTTAGATTAGGCAGATTTTAGTTCCCTATCATCCTTTTGTAGTGGCTTAGGTTTCTCTTTTATGCAACTAAATTCTATGATTTCCAGTCTCCATTTTTTTAAGATAAATAACTAGCTAAATTTTTTCAAATAACCTGTATTTAGAAGAGAATGCTTTTTGTTTTTCATATTTTTTTCTCCAAACTTACAGAATGGTCTTGTCCACACCAAATAAACATTTTTTTAAATGTCTTGCATTCATTCAGTCTTTCCAATGCATTCAGTTTCATTAGAAACATCTCTCTTTTCATCCTCATAATTCATGGATTATGTGCTAATTTTTAAGTTTACATAATTATTATCAAAAGCATAACTGGTATAAGCAGATCTAGGAACAAACACCACTGTCTCTGGATGTGCATAGAAATCTGCTGGTGAGATCCTAAATGTATGTCGGTCAATGTTCTCTAATACATGTAAACCCTGTGCTCATTATGATTTTTTTCCTTTCAAAGGGCAGCAGATACCTTTATTTTTAAATAGTACAAAATGGGCATTGAAATAAGGAGAAAAATATTATTTGTAAGTGCAAATCATTACAGCAAATGAGTCATTTATTTTTAGTGATAAAATTTAAATTAATTTTAATTAAAATGTCTTCACTAATGGTCAATTATCTAATTAGTATTTTTCAAAAACTGATAACTAAATTTACTAATAATGTAATTAAGTATGTTGTTACTTCTTTTAGTTGTATATATAAATAGACATTTGATGTTCAGCTAAGTTAGAGCACTCTTTAAAGCTAGTGACAGCTTAGATTTTCTTAGTATATGCAGTGCATATACAACAACGTTGCTTCAGGTAAAAAGTTTACTTAAACGGATGTTGTTTATTAATACTATTAGTCATATTTTTACCATATGACATAGTAGGAGGCAAAAAATGAGATCCTTTAGCATATAATATTGCTTACACTTTCATTTTTTGAAAGCTATAAGAGGAATTTAGAAAAAAATTCTTTTGCAGGTTATGAGCACATTTATATAATTGTTCATTTCACTGGTGATCACTTTTTGCTTCAAATATTAAAGAAGATGGAGCCATCTCTCTGGCAATGAAATTGTTATAAATGTAATCGACACTGGTCTAAGAGATCGAACTCAACTATTCTCAAGAGAGAGAAAGACTTTATGTTTCTTAACTAATATCTGCCTTCTTAAGAATTATGAATTGCTAGTAATACACTTCCAGATAGACGGTATTCTTTCTCAGTATATGCTGTTTGGAGTAGATACTACAGTAGAATACAGATATACGTCATAAGAGTTCTGGTTACTATTTCTAACTCTTAAGTCACTGCCGTTAAAATAGAAGTAGTTGTAGAAAATTTAGTAAAATATTATTTAACTATATATTATAGCTACTAAATTTATGTTGTTTCTTAAGAATCAGTGGTTAGATTCAAATTTATTTATAACACCTAAATTTAATTTTTTAAAAAGATTTTATTATAAAATGTCTGTACATATTTTGATAGCTGTATAGGAGGTATAATGAAGAAATCAGGGTAACGGGAATATCCATCACCTCAAACATTTATCTTTTGTGTGTGTGTGGAATATTAATATTACAATTCTTCTTTTCTAGCTATTTTGAAATACAAAATAAATTATTGTTAACTGTAATTTCCCTACTGTACTATTGAATACTAAAAGTTATTCCTTCTGTATTTTTGTGTCCCTTAACCAACTTCTCTACATCCCTGTCTTCCCTTCCCAGCCTCTGGTAACCATGTTTTACTCTCTGTCTCCATGAGATTTACTTTCTGAGTTCCTACATATGAGTGAGAACATGTGATACCTAAATTTAAATATTATGCTGAAAAGAAAATATTTGCATAGACTCCTCCAACTCATTCCTGTGCTCATGCAGGTGTTCTCTCTTGAGGAATATTTATCTTTCTGAATCAGCCATCACTCTTGCCTCGGCCCTTATCTTCCCTGAGAGCTAAGTCCAGTGGATGAACTGAAGAGAAAGAAGGGAGTGCAGTATAATTGGCAAAAAGGTGATTAAGAGGCAGCAATGGAACCAAGATGAAAATGGCTCTGTGAACTGAGGAAGTGGAGGCTCCTCTCCTCCATCCATGAGCTCAGATAAGTGAGGGCATCTTCTCTGGATAGACTGGCAAGGGTGCTGGGTCAGTTTCTGCAGAGTTGGAGAAGGCAGAGCCCATGACGGTGTGTTGCAGGGACAGCCAGGGCCCTGGAAGCTCACAGTGGGGCATGGGCTGTTAACAGCAATATAAAAGGAGAGTATTTGCTGACATCCCTTATTTATATCTCTTATTTTTCTTCTAATGTCTATCAATGTTATATACATTCAGAATTATCATTTAGGAACATAGTGACTATGTGTTTTACAAATACAAGATTGAAAAGGCTGCATATTTCCCTCTTTCTACACTTGTCATTCTTATTCAGCTTATTTGTATCTGTAGAGTATGCATAATTTGTCCATGTGCAAAGATGCTGTGTGTGTGTAATAGACTATTGACTTTATCATATATTTGAGTAAAATTGAAGAAATAATAAGCAACATTTTCAAAATCATCGAGTAATAACTTTAAATGTGCTACAAAGTAATACTGTACTCCAAATAAGTTATGCATTCATTTGCTTAACTTTCCCCAATGAAATCTTTATATAATTACTGCTTATACATTTGAAATCCTTTCCTACTGTGTAGTTTGTAAAAGCTCAAAATAGATACTGACAGCTATAAGTAAAATAATCCAACCACAGTATATTTCAGCATTTAAGAAGAAAAAGTTCAAAACTAGTTGTTATCCTATTTATTTCTGTAAATGCAAAACTCTCTTAATGCTTTTAGGTGAAGTAGGCCCAAATAATAGGCTATGTTCCGTCATGTCTGACTAAAATAAAAATTCAGCCTAAGGAAACTCCTTTTGTAGACATTATTTATTCTACAAAAAGTACAAAAGTTAGCCAGGTGTGGTGATGCACAGAGATTGTTATCTCCATGCTGCTTACTCTAGGTTGCAGTATGTTCCCAACACATTTTAATGGTTTTAAAATGGTATTTCAATTTTTCCTTCAGTTTGTATGCTCAGCCACCTGTATGTTTCCTCTACACGTTTCCAAAGTGAAGGAAAGGAATTTTTTTTTCTAATATTGTATTAATAGAGAAATCTAGATTTTTGGATTAATATTCTTTAATAAGCACCGAGTTGAGCGGAACAGGTTGCTCTCTACTTGATTATAATTCCCACTGGAACACTTCCCCAGGTTGAATGAAGGTCCAGGTTTTTTTTCTTATTCTTCTTTCCATCCTCTATTCAGTTTCAGCTGAGAATCTAAGATTAAGGTGACCAATCAATTTTAGGCAGGAAGGGACTGCAGTGATTAGTTCAACTGCCTCCTTTTCAGAGAAACTAAAGCCCACGGGCCGATTTACCAAAGAGGGTGTATTCTTATCTGTGCTGTCTTATTTTTCAAGATTCCAGATTAGTCATAAAGCAAATGGTATAACTGCTAGCTGATGGGAATTTCTGGAATGGATTTAAGTGTGAGGAAGACAAAGGCCTAGTGGTAAGGTCAGCTCTGGGGGTGGATTACTTGGATTCCAATCAACTTAGTTTGTGTTCTTAGGCAAATCACATAACTTTTCTGTGCCTCAATTTCTTTGAAAGAGGGTGTGTAATAGTATCTATCTCACACTATAATTGTGAGGATTAAGTGAGCTATTCTACCAAAAGTATTATAACATGCAGTTAAACTCTCAGTGAACAGTATTTTTACCCAAATTACAAACTGCCAAACCCTTAAGTCTTGAGCTCTCAAGGAGAGTTAGGAACCCTCCCTATGGCATTGTCTTCTAAACATCTGCTGCACAAAGTTGATGTTTATATCAACTTTGGAGCTCAAATGGATTACTTTTATGAAGTTTGGGGCAAAGGATTATATACACATAGGAACCCCTCCCCCAACACACAAGGTATGTGGACACGCAGAATTCAAAAGTCTGAGGGTGGCTGTGCTCAAGGGGTTAAAGGGATGCTTAGAAAACTGCCTTTTTTGGCGGGGCGCGGTGGCTCACACCTGTAATCCCAGCACTTTGGGAGGATGAGGCGGGTGGATCACGAGGTCAGGAGTTCAAGACTGGCCTGGCCAAGATGGTGAAACCCCGTCTCTACCAAAAACACAAAAATTAGTCGGGCTTGGTGGTGGGCACTTGTAATCCTAGCTACTGGGGAGGCTGTGGCAGATAATTGCTTGAACTCGTGAGGCGGAGGTTGCAGTGAGCCAAGATCTTCCCACTGCACTCCAGCCTGGGGAACAGAGCGACCCTCGGTCTCAAAACAAACAAACAAAACTGCCTTTTTCTCCTAGGAGGAAGGCGGGACATTCAATGAGGGTGGCTGGCTACCAAAGAACTAAACTTTAACACAGCAAAGGTGAGTCGGTCTCCCTGCGACCACAGGCGTCCAACCCAGGCCCACCTCCCACCGCCTGGAAGGCCCAGGTGTGGCTGGAGGGCGACTGAAAGGGTCAGACCACGGGACTGTTCTCAACTTTGGGCTTTTACACAGCAGTTTCAAAGACAAAGGGGCTTTTCAGCTAGATTTCGTTTGCCGTCCTCCTCCTCCCAGGCCCAAGCTTGTTCCCCAATGTCCCCAGCGATGCTTGGGACGTCCCTTAGCTCTCCCCTTTTTTGGGGGGCCAGCCCGCGCCTCTAGGTTGTCTTCCGTCACTCCTAGACAGAGTTGGATGGCCGCGACATTCCAGGGAGGAGAAACGGAGGGGCGAGGGGGGCAAAGACGCTCTACTAAGCTCCCACCTTGGGAACGCGTCTCACCACGCCCGCGAGGCGCCCTCCGGCTACTGCCTTCACTGTGCTTCCTCCTCTTGCCCCAATCCTTGGCAGGGGGGAGGGGCGCGGTGCGGCCGGCGCTCTCTGATTGGCTGCAGCGTCGGCGATCCACGCCGTGATTGTTCCCTACTGCGGTCTGCCGCCAGCGTGCGCCAGGTGCTGAGCGGGCGTTGGAAGTTGCTGGCAGTTGGAGGCAGGGGATCTGTCACTCGCGGCGAGCGCGGCCGGCGGCCAGGGCGCAAAGTTGAGAGCAGTCTCTAGTCTGAGTCTTTGAGTCTTTCAGTCGCCCTCCAGTATCATCAGTACCAAGGACTCCACCTTGCTGCGGCCCCTCAGCAACCCAGTGCACCTGCCACTCTACCAGGTAGGTACGCCGAGGCACCCGGCCGTCGGACATCGCGCCTTCGCCGCCCTTTGCGGCCGCGGTACTGCCTGAGCGGGGGTCCTGGGAGAGGTGTGGGATTGGGGCCGGTCGCTCGGTGCCTTCCTCCCGCCGCCCCTGGAAGGGAGGCGAAGACAAGTTTATTTTTTCCCGGGAGGGAGAGCCCTCGCTTGGAGCTGCCTCCTCCCTCCTGCGGCGTGCGCCCCCAGACCTTCGTCCGCCGCCAGGGCCGGGCGTTGGTGCTGGCGACAGCCCCCGGGGAGGGTCTTCATACAGACTTGAGAGTGTGCACGCTGGTCCCTGCCCTCCGCTGCAGCGGGGCTGGGACTCAGCGGTCGGGTCCCGGAACTGCCTTTGGTGCGCACGGGCTGGGGCATAGACGGGGCGCGGAAGGCTGTGCTTGGCGGAGGCCTGCGTGGTGGTGCCTGCCCCGAGCGTGGCTCTGAGCGACCACTGGAGAGGCTGATGCATGGGTCTAGGTGTGAACGGTGCATTAGAGATGGCGTTGATGGGTGCGAGGGGGCACAGAGAGGCTTAAGTGCTACTGCACTTTGGGGACAGTTTGCATTGGAGTGTGATTTAAGGGAGACAGAGGCAACAGTTTCGAGGAGGGCAGAGAGGTTATGAAGAAAAGTCAGAGGTAGTTATTGCCAGTATTCTAGCTGAGAAAGTTGCAACCTTGTAGACAGAAGCAGCCACTTTTACCTCCTGGCCCAACCGTCAAAAAAGCACTTGGCAGTGTCTATGGAAGGGTGGCATTTAAATGAGGCCAATCGAGTTTGATGGTTAAAGGGCCTAACGGTTACTGAGAAATCAACAGTATTGTGATGGGAAAAGCAGCGCCATTTTTATTCACCAAAGAAAGTTTGGAAGTATTTTATTGTGAGAATTGAGGATAAGATTTAAGGAAGTTGTTGATGGGGTGTATGGGGGTAGAGTTAGGTGATTGCTCTAGCCTCAGGCTAAAGGTAGTTGACTTTGGAAATTTTGCTTACAATTATTTCAAGCATACATAACGTAGAAGTAAGTATTTGCACTTCACACGGGATACTGTGCTCCTGTTTTTTAGTCTTCAGGGATTTCATTTATAATACAGGATTCCCCCTTGTCCAGACGACTTTTCCTAGCAGCAAGCTGGAAACCTGACATTAGGATACATGCTGCCGTGTGCTTTACTGTTTAAAATAAAGTATGTGGAAGGAGTGTAAAATAATTCTGCCTTCTGTTGAAATCTCGTATTGCCGTCATAACTTCCAGTTATATAGTAAAGTACATATCCCCACCTATCTTCAACAGCAGTTATAATGTGTATCATGCGAATAAAGTATTGGTAGTGAAATTAATCGTGTATTTGAAGAAAATACTATTCTCTGTTTATTAATAAATTGATCAGAATTTAGAGTTTTTCATCTTCTCAGCACTGTGGAGGATACTCTTTGTTTTCCACACTGACATGCAGTGTATGACCTTTTAGCATATCACACTCCTGATTAAATAGGCTGCTGCCAGTGTATCAGCAAATGCAAACATTTTGCTGATGAGGAGCAAGGGAGATAGGCGTATACATTTACATTTCTTTTAGGGAGACAAGCATATATTCACATTCTGTCTTTCTCTTTCCCCTCTTTCTTTCCCTTCTCCCAACCCCATGTCTGCCATAGGCTCACCCTTCCTCCCATGCAGAAATATTTTCTTGACTATGCTAATAATACCTTTTAATTTATATAATGCGTATAAGTTTTTAAAGGTGATTTGATAGTAATGAACTAATTTAAACATCTCAGCAACCAGAGAAAGTTCTTTTTCAGTACTGAAATAAGCAGGAGAATCAAGGGAAGGAGACAGGACTTAAAAATTTTTGACATCCTTCTTTATTTAGCCAAAGGTCTTGAGTTGCTACTTTGGGACTACTATAAATTTGTACAGCCACTTGTAGCCCTAATTTGTGTAGTACAGTCATGCACTGCATAGTGCCAGTGAGGTCATTAGATCTCATATATGATGCTGGTCCCATAGATTATAAGGGAACTGAAAAATTCCCGTTGTCTAGTGAAGCTGTAGTATTCGTAATGTCTTAGGGCAACACATTACTCATGTTTTTGTGGTGATGCTGGTGTAAACAAACCTACTGTGCAGCCAGTCCTGTAAAAGTCTAGCATATACAATTATGTACAGTACATAATACTTGATAATGTTAAATACATTACTGGTTTGTGTAGTTTCTATACATTTTATCATTGTTTTAGAGTGTGCTCCTGTTGACTAAAAAGAAAAGTTAACTATGGAACAGCCTGAGGCAGGCTAAGTGCAATTACACTACAATATTCAGGAAATATTCCAGAAGATGGCGCTGTCATAATAGCAGATGACAGCTACATGCACGTTATAGCCCCTGAAAACCTTTCAGTGGGACAAGATTGGAGGTGGAAGACAGTGATATAAATGATCTGGACCCTGTGTAGGCCTAGGCTAATGGGTGTGTTTGTGTCTTAGGTTTTTTCTTTTTTTTTTTTGAGAGTCTCTCTCTGTTGCCCAGGCTGGAGTGCAGTGGCACAATCTCGGCTCACTGCAACCTTCACCTTCCTGGTTCAAGCAACTCCCCTGCCTCAGCTTCCCGATTAGCTGGGATTACAGGCGCACGCCACCACATCCGGCTAATTTTTTTTGTATTTTTAATAGAGACAGGGTTTCATCATGTTGGCCAGACTGGTCTCAAACTCCTGACCTCAGGCAATCCGCCTGCCTTGGCCTCCCAAAGTGCTGAGATTACAGGCGTGAGCCACCACGCCCGGCCTGTTTGTTTCTTAGTTTTTAACAAAAAGTTTTAAAATTAAAAGTAAATAGAAAACAGCTTATAGAATTAGGATATAAAGAAATAATATTTTTGTACAGCTGTACAATATGTGTTTTAAGCTAAGTGCTATTACAGAAGAGTTAAAAAGTTTATAAAGCAAAAAACATTACAGTAAGCCAAGGTTAATTTATTATTGAAGAAAGAAGAACTTTTTAAAACTAAATTCAGTGTAGCCTAAATGTAGAGTGTTTATAAAGTCTATAGTATTGTACAGTAATGTCTTAGACCTTAACACCCATTCACCACTCACTTACCCAGAACAACTTTTACTCCTGCAGTCTTCATTCATGGTGAGTGCCCTGTATAGGTATGCCATTTTATATCTGTTATGCTGTATTTTTACTGTACCTTTTCCAAGTTTAGATACACACATACTATTGTGTTAGTTACTACAGTATTCAGTACAGTAAGCTGCTGTATACGTCTGTAACCTAGGAGTAATAGACTGTACCATCTAGCCTGCATGTGTACCATCTAGCCTGCGTGTGTCATAGGCTAGATTGTCTAGATTTATGTAAGTACACTGTGATGTCCACACAGAAACGGAATTGCCTAATGATGCATTTTTAAGAATGTATCCCCATCATTAAGCAACACATGAGTATATTTACAGTTGTTTTCTATTTGAGCAAGTCTTGGGAATATTTGATTAATACCACTCAAGCCTTAACTTTTCATACTGATAATAAATTGTTTCTTTGAAGCACCTAAGAATTGACTTTCTAGTTGATGAAATTCTTGGAATAACTAAAAACTCATATTGTAAAATTGGATGAATAAAATCATTTAGCTATCATTTTAAAGTTGAGCATTTTATAGAACATAGAACATTTTTATAATGTAAATAGTCCAGATTGAGAGAAAGCTTATGAATTTGTTGTAATCAGATAGTGTGAGTCAACATGAAAAAGACACGTCAGGAAATAAAAAGTGCAAAAATATAACTCATCAGTATGTTAATTTGGTATGAGCAAATTGTTTTGAAAAATTAGGAAATTATGAAAGTTATTTGATGTCAGATGAAGAAAAGAACTTTAGTGTAAGAAAAACAGTTAACTTTTTACTAGAGTAAGTGTAGAATTTATGAGGTGATAGAAATTATTGGTCTGTATGGAACGTAAGAATATGCCTTGCAGGGCCAGATTGCAGAAAGGAGGGAGTGTTTTGCAATAGCCTGAGGCTGGGGAAGGAAAAGGAGCAAAAGATCTTGCCGTAGACTCCTGGATTGTTTAATTATTACTGAGAAGTCCAGAGAGACCTTGAGGTAGCCATAGTATTTGTTCAGTAGGCCTTAAATCTTAAGAAAAATATAGAATCTATTATTAAGTGAGGTTACACCATGCTTTAAGACAGGAAGTGTCTAGCATCTGAGGTTTGCCTTTGTAGGCCTTGCTTTCCAGATGATTTTATTTCTAGGGTAATGTTTAGTAGGTGGTTATGATTAAAGGAATATATGGAGAGAAGGTTTTGAGGAAGGATTTGGACTAAGGGAGACCTGTGCCATGAAAAAGAGCCAGATATGCAATTTAGAAGACACCACTATCATTGAACATATTTCTATTTTTTATTAGTTTCTGATATGCTGATGTTCAGTTCATCTGTAACTTAAAAAGTAAGGTGGGTTGGGCACAGTGGCTCACGCCTATAATCCCAGCACTTTGGGAGGCTGGGGCAGGTGGATCACCTGAGGTCAGGAGTTCAAGCCCAACCTGACCGACATGGTGAAACCCTGTCTCTACTAAAATTGCAAAAATTTACTGGTCGTGGTGGCACACGCCTGTAGTCCCAGCTACTCAGGAGGCTGAGGCAAGAGAATTGCCTGAACCCGGGGGGCGGAGGTTGCAGTGAGCTGAGATCATGCATGCCATTGCACTCCAGCCTGGGCAACAAGAGCAAAACTCCGTCTTGGGAAAAAAAAAAAAAAAAAAAGGTAAGATGGAGTGAAGTATTTCATAATGTTTTTACTATTTATGAGCAGATTCTTTTTTTATAACATGTAAATATATTTGACACTTTTGCATTTCCAATTTCATTTGTGTTTTCACTAATGTATTATGTACCCTAATAGGGAACTGATTTTTTTTCATCTGATTTAGAAGGTAATACATTTTATTGTATAAAATTTATAAAATAAAAATGTATAACTGAAAGTTTAAAAATCACTCATTTTCCTTTCCTCCAGAGAAAACTTTTGTTAATTTTTTTAGAACACGTGTGTATATTGAAACAAAATTAGAGTCACACTGAATATAAAGTTTTTGTAATACAGCCACCATATTGTGAGGAAGCTCAGGGCATATAAAGATGCCTTGTATAAGTGTTTGAACCTCCAGGCCCCGCTAAAGTCTCAGGTGATAGCCAGCATCCAGCATCTGATATATGAGTTAGTGAGCCTTTAGATAATAGCAGTCCCTGGCTGATGGCAAATGGAGAAGCAATGAGATATTCCATGCTGAACCATGCCAAATTGCAGATTCCAGAGCAAAAGAAATGTTAGTGTTTGCAGCCACCAAATTCAAGGGTACTTTTTAGGTCATCAGAGTATTCATTTTGCAATCATATATTTTAAAATAATTGTAATTGAAGTATAACATATATGGTGAAACACATAGACCTTAAGTGTGCAGTTTGATCAATTTTGACAAATGTGTACACTTGCATAACTCACACTTTTTAACCCTTGTAAAGGTGAACAGAGTAGACCAGAGTGAGCAAGGTGTAAGTATTAGATGATGAGTGAAAGAGATTGGGGGGCCTTTGGGTATAATGAAAATATGATAGGAAGCCATAGGATTTTTAGAAATACACTTTGTATTTTAGAAAAGTTTTAAATTTACAGAAAGTTGTGAAAATGGTAGAGAGACTTCCCAAATAACTTACATTCAGTTTTTCCTATTGTTAAGGTGTTACATTAGTATTGTCATTCGTCACAACTAGTGATACATTATTATTGACTAAATTCTATACTTGATTGATTTCTTTAGTTTTTACTTAAGATCTGTATTAGTTAGCTGCCATAATAAGATACCATAGACTGTGTGGATTAAACAACAGAAATTTATTTTTTCACAGATCCGGAGGCTGGAACTCTGAGATCTGGGTGCCAGCATGATTGGGTTCCAGTGAGGACTCTCCTCCTGGCTTGTAGAGGGACACAATCCCCTTTCCTAGGTGTGTTCTTGCTGAAAGAGAGAGAGAACAAGGTCTCTGTGTCTCTTTATAAGGGCACTAATCCCATCAGGCCAGGGCCCTGCCCTCAGGACTTTATCTAATCCTGATTACCTCCCAAACACCCTATCTCCAAATACCATTACATTCGGGGTTAAAACTTCAACATATGAAGATTCTGGGTGGGCCACAAACATGCAGTTTATAACAAGGTCCTTTTTGTGTTCCTGTATCTTATGTAGGTTACCATATTACATTTAGTCGTTGTGTCTCCTTAGCTTCCTTTAGACTGTGGCAGTTTCTCAGACTTTCCTTTCTTTTTTGTTAACCTTGTCAGCTTTGAGGACTACTGGTCATGCATTTTGTAGAATGTCCCTCAAGTGGGATTTATCAAATGTATTTCTTATGATACGTCTGGTCTTATGGGTGTTTGGGAGGAAGACCACAAAGATGAAGTGTCGTTTTCATCACATCATACAAACGGTATGTGCTTTCAGTGTGACTGATCATTGTTGATGTTAATTTGGTCACCTGGCTGAGGTAGTGAAGCAGGATAATTTCCCTAACCCCTTTGCTGGTGGGAACTGAGATGTGGGTGCTGGAAGTAGCCAGCCACTTAGGCGCTGGCCGAGGCAGACCCCACTCACTGGAACCCCCTGTGCTCAACCCCCCATGGGAGGGAACACACAGGTAAGCTAGTGCTGGAGCTGGGTTGAGTGCTTTTGGGTGCCAGCAGGAGCAAAACTCTGTGTGAGCCCTGTGGCCCCAGAAGGAGTGTTACAGTCAGTTCTCTTTTAGCTTTGCCATCCATGGACAGTTTACATGTTAACAGCTCAGTGGAAGGTAAATGTGACAGCCTTTATGCACCTGCCTGGAAGAGAAGTGGCTGTTGGAATATGAGAAAGGGTGAATATGAAAGATTTTCCTTTCGATTGTGTTAAGTTTCAGATGCCTGCTAGACTTTGAAGTAGAAATGTGGAGACCATTGAAAATGTGAGTCTGGAGTTCAGGGTATGGGGCAGGACTCAAGATTCTATTTGGAGGTTGCACATTTTACCTTTACACATCCTGTTGTATTTTCCAGAGTAAGAATTTCATTTGATAGAATAAAGAGCCTATGGTGATATGAGTAGAATGATGAGAAAAATTTAAATCAAACTTGTTTTTTTCCTGAAAGCATTGTGAATAAAAATAAGCGTAAAATATAGGTGATTTTCAATCAGCATCAGTGACCCATCTGTGTCTGACCCGAGTCCCAGTTGATACAGCCAGTTGAACAGTAGAAAATTCAGAATTTGATTTGCATGTCTTAAAGCTATTGAGAAGAAAAATTAGACGTTTAATTTTTTACCCCCAAGGAACTATGTGCATATATTTTTGAGCTTTACCTTTTTTTTTTCTTAGAGGGAAACCAGTCAGGAGTGGGAGGCCTCTGAACAAGCTGTATTCTGTGTAGCTGCCAGCTTCCATCTTTCTCCAGGCAGAACGCTGGCCCTTAGCACATCTTTCTGCTTCCCCTCGGTCAGACCACCGAGAACTGCCGCTGTCCTGTCTGCCTCCTCCTGTTTTGGTGAGTAATATAGGGAGGCTGAGGGTTTGATATTATTTGGCTCCATATTTTAAAAAGATATTTGGTAGTTATGTAAAGTTACGTCTAATTTGATCAGTACCACTTATAACTTTAAGTTGTTGTACAGAAATTGATCCTTTATTATTTAGAAAATAGACTTTAAAGTTAATAATATTGGGAGAATTCCTGGTTCTTTCCTTTTCCCTTCCCTCTCCTTTAGTTCTTTATTTTTAGAGCTCTTTGTACTGGTACATCTTCCCTTTCCTGGGGAGTTGATTTTAAAAATTAGATTTGCAAGAGGTATCCTTTTAGAGGATGATGAAAGCCACTTGTACTCAAACTTAAGGAAAATAATTTTTTAAGTTCCCTGTGTGCCCTTTTTAGACCTCATCTCAGAGAGGAGTGACTTCTGCAATATTGTGTTATTTCCTTTCTTTCTTCATAGTGTTGTCAACAAATGTATATACGTATGTGGTAATAAACATGAAATTTGCCATCTTAACCATCTTTAAGTGCACAGTTCAGTAGTGATAGGTGTATTCACAATGTTGAGTAGTAGATCTCCGGGACTTTTTCATCTTACAGAACTGAAACCATATGTTAATTAAACAGCTCCCTATTTTCCCCCAGGCCCAGCCGCTGGCCTTTTGTTTCTATGAATTTGACTGTTCTAGATACCTCATATAAGTGGAAATTTACAGTGTTTGTCTTTTTGTGAGAGGCATATTTGAGTTAGTATATGTCTTCAGGGTTCATCCATGTTGTCACATATGATGTATGTTATGTGACTCATAAAAGCCAGAATTTCTTTCCTTTTGAAAAGCTGAATAATGTTCCATTTATGAAGTTCTTAATTTTCATGTTACTGAATTTATAAGATTCATGATTTGCAATATTTTTATACCTAGTTTAGGAAATTCTTCTATATCCTGAGATCATGAAGGTAGCCTTCTATATTTTTAAGAAATAATTTTTTTGTTTTAAAACAATATTAAATTTACAGGAAAGTTATGAGTACAATTCAGAGAACATTTTCTTTTTCCTGAACCATTTGAGAGTAAGTTGCTGACTTGGTGACCCATCGCTTCTGAATATTTTGTGGTATTTTCCTACAAAAAGTACATTCTGCTGTGTAATATCAAAATGACCATCAAAATGAGAAAATTAATACATTTCCATCATCATATCTTTGACTTTATTCAAGTTTTACCAATTATCTCATCAAATTCTGTTTAGCAACAGGATCTAGTTTGGAATTACAAGTTGCATTTAGTTCTCATGTCTCTTTAGTCTCTTTAAGTCTAGAACACTCCCTTTATTGAAGTGAGCTGTATTCCTTCCTCTTCTGTTTTCTGGGAGGGATTGTATAAAACCAGTGTTAATTCTTTTTTAAACATTTGATAGAATTCTCCAGTAAAACTATCTGGTCCTAGGGATTTTTTTTTTTTTTTTTTGAGATGGAGTTTTGGTCTTGTTGCCCAGGCTGGAGTGCAATGGCACAACTTTGGCTCACTGCAGCCTCTGCCTCCTGGGTTCAAGTGATTCTCCTGCCTCAGCCTCAGTAGCTGGGATTACAGGTGTGCGTCACCATGTCCAGCTAATTTTTTGTATTTTGAGTAGAGACGGGGTTTCACTATGTTGGTCAGGCTGGTCTCGAATGCTGGACCTCAGGTGATCCACCTGCCTCAGCCTCCCAAAGTGCTGGGATTACAGGTGTGAGCCACTGCGCCCGGCTGGCCTAGAGATTTTTTCCATGACATTCTAAATTACAAATTCAGTTTTCTTAACAGTTAGTTACAGGGCTATTTAATTCATATTGGGTGAGTTGTAGTAGTTCATGCTTTTTCTGGAATTGGTGTGTTTCACCTAAGAAATTCTATATTAGCTAATCTATGGGGAGTTTTATTCTTCCTTACCTTATATAGACATATTTTCAATGAAAAGATAATCTAATATATGTATTTATAAAAATAAATGTATATTTTATATCTGTATCATATAATTTGGTTTTTTTTTTTTTTTTTTTTTTTTGAGATGAAGTCTCGCTCTATCGCCCAGGCTAGAGTGCAGTGGTGCGATCTCAGTTCACTGCAAACTCCGCCTCCCAGGTTCATGCCATTCTCCTGCCTCAGCCTCCCGAATAGCTGGGACTACAGGCACCTGCCACCGCACTTGGCTAATTTTTTGTATTTTTTTAGTAGAGATGGGGTTTCACCGTGTTAGCCAGGATGGTCTCGATATCTTGACCTTGTGATCTGCCCATTTCGACCTCCCAAAGTACTGGGATTACAGGCGTGAGACACCGCATCCGGCCTGTATCATATAATTTGGATCAAGCTCTAGATGTAGCCAGGACATCAGTGGCAGGCTATATTCGGCACTGATGGGAGTCTCAGTGACCTGTAAAGCCTGTCTCTCTATACACTTCCTAGTTTGCTCTGCATGAGTCTCTGACCATGTAAATAGCTATATTGTGGCTATGCTGTGCAGACAACTCATTCTATTTCAATTTTTTTTCCATGACTTATTATTCAAAATAATGTGTTACAATGAAAATCAGATTTGCTATGGTCCCTGATCTCAGGTTTGCTTAGAGTCTCTGTAGGGGTTACAGAGAAGTCATTAGGAAATCAGAAGTCAGTGTGGTTAATGTTCTGATGAGGAGGCAACAGGTCCTCATGAGAACAGAGAGAAGAGGTATCTGTTATACTTTCTGCATCTCTAGTACCTAGTACAGCACCTGGCACATAGTAGGGTCTCACTAAATCTTTGTTGAATGAATGAATAAACTCAGTTGGGTGATCACAGGGTCACTTTTGGGAAGAACTTATGTCTGAGCCAAGTTATTGATATCTACAGGCAGTAAATGAGTGGAGGGAATTCTCTCATGTGAATGCAATAATATTCAGTGTCATAGAAGAACACAAAGCTTAGCAATCTAAATAGTTATCTAAAGCTGTCTTATTTGCAAGTGGGGAGTGGTTTTCAAAAGTGATTGCAGACTGAAGCCTAAGCAGAAGTAACTCTGACTAAAGTATGTATTGGACAAGGTTAGGTAAGAACTGGAATTGATTTTTATGAATTAGCATTTTTGGTTCTGGCTGTTGTATTTACCATTGCTAGGTTTAGTTTCTAACATATCTTAAAAATAATGCTCTCCAAATGAATGAGAAGTATTTTTTGTGAAGCGTGGTACAGCTTTCTCCAGATCTTAACTACTAGTCTTATTCATACTATATTTGCTTTAAAACAAAACTTTTCTATGCTCTAAATATATCTGTGATAAATCATGAGTTTACCACTAATAATGGTGGGTCATATATTTGTGTTTTCATATGCTGGGTACTGTATTGAGACCCTGCCATGGATTATCTCATTTAATCCGGACAGTGGCCTTTGTGTAAGGAAACCAAACCTAGGGCTCCCATTTTACAGAAGAGGCAACTAAGGTTTGGGGAAGTTAAATAGTGTGTACCCAAGGTCACTTAGGTAAGCCTAGGACTCACATTTGAATCTAAGTCTGTCTGACTTCATTTAACCACTGAGATATATGTGCTCTTTCCAATGTTTCATGTGTCTTTTTGTTAAACAAAAAAGGCCCAGGATTTAGTTTTACTTGTGTATAGATCCTTAGAAAGTTCATCAGTTAAACGAGGAAAGAGTTTGTTGTGAAGTAACATATTAAGACTCCCCTAAAAGCAAATTACAGAAACCCACTTTAAAGTAGCCAGCATGGCTGGATGCAGATGCTCCAACAATAAATACTGTGCTCTTCTTCTCTGTGTCTCCTCCTTTCTCCCCTTCCTCTTTCCCCCTTCCTCCTTATCCCACTGCCCCATTCCCTCTCTCATTCTGCTTTTCTTTGAGTGTTGGCCCATTTTTTCTTGTAACAGAAGCAGCCCTAATTGAAACCAGCTCCACTTGTGATCCTAGGAAGAGAGAGCATCTTCTCTGGGAAGAAATGCCCTGGGGAAGACTCTTAGTTATGGGGACTGGGGGCTGTGACAGGACTTTGTGAACTACATGGATTGTAGCTGTTGGGGTGACAACATATCCATACTTCATCTTGATAAGACATATCATTTGATGGTTGAAAGCTGTAATTATTTAAAGATAATACACAATAGATTTTAATAGCTTTATCAAGATATAATTCACATACCATAGGACTTACCCATTTAAAGTGTACAGTTCAATGGTTTTAATGTATTCACAGTTGTGCAGCTATCACCACTGTCTCATCTGTAACATTTCCATCACCAAAAGAAACCTTGCACCTATTAGCAGTCACTCCTCATTTTTCCCAAGCCCCTCAGCCTTAAGCAACCACTCATCTACTTTCTGTCTCTATAGATTTGCCTATTCTAGACATTTTATATGAGTGGGATCATACGACATGTGGTCTTTTGTGTCTGACTTCTTTCATTAGCATGTTTTCAAGGTTTATTTATCTTTGCATATCATCATGCATTTCTTATTATTGCCAAACATTCCATTATATGGATATACCACATTTTATTTTTCTGTCTGTTGATGGACATTTGGGTTTTTTTCACATTTTTGCAATTATGAATAAGGCTGTGAACATTTGTGTAGAAGCTTAAGTTTTCAGTTCTTTTGTGTGTATACCTGGTAGTGGAATTGCTGGGTCATAGGATAACTGTGTCTAACATTTTGAGGAGCTGTTTTCCAAAGTGACTGTACCATTTACATTCTCACCATCAATGTGTGATGGTTCCAATTTCTTTACATTAAATAATGGCCTGTTTACTTGTCTTCTTGCCTTGTATTGGAGTTCTCCCAGTGGGTTCTGAACCTGCTCCACCTCATCTAGTTGTCCAGGTAGGCAGACCATGTTGATCAAAGGATCAGAAGTGTATGTTTGTTTGTTTTTCTTTTTCTTTATAAATTTCATTATTTACAAACCTAGACAGGGATTATTCTTATTTTCATATTAAGAAAGAAGTTGTAAATGCCAGAGGTTACTTGGTCGAGGTAGGAACAGGGATTTGTATTTAGGATTTATTAGGTGTTAAGAGAACTGCTTGCTTTAGATCTGCAGTGTCAGCCTACTTTGATATGATAGGTGGCATTCATATGACACACATTCTCACTTGTGTTCACTGTGTTATATGTAGTTCCCAGCAAACTAGTTGTATCTCTGCTGTTTTTTTCCTAGAAATGTGAGGGCAAGAGTAATGTTTTAGGAATAATCTTTATTAAATTGTTCATAAACTTGACTTTTAATTTTCATTAGTATAAATTACTTGCAGCACACCAAAACTGAGCTGCTTTTCTATGATTCACAATTGTTGCTTCTGACTACTTTATTATGGTGACTTTTGTTATCAGCCCTGTAGGGCTATTTAACATTCACCTTGAAGTCAGTATAAAATTTGATACTCTGGCAGTCTGTATTCAGAGATGCATAGATGGTCTTCCATCGGTGGCTTTCTCCCTAGCCCTAGAGCAGTCCGTGTATCCAGACTCCATATTGAGTCTTGCCTTCTCAGCACAACATAAGAGAATCTATTTTGATCACACATTATGCAGAAATCTATGTTGATCTCATGCCGCTGATTTGCCACATATCACTATATAGCTTGAAAGTCAAGAACTTGTGATTTAGCTCAAGTTCAGCTGTTCAGCTCATGCTTAATATTTTAATGACATCAAGCAATAGCAAGAAGAGATTACACATATTGGCAGTACCTTCTAAACTTGAAATAATGTGGTGATCTCCATAAGATAAAACAGGAGCTTGCAGGTATTTAACAACACATTTTTGTAAAGCTGATAATGTGCCAGGAATAGGTGCTGGGGGATACAATGAACAAAATGGATAAAAATCTCTGTCCTTATAAAATGTACATCCCAGTGATTAATGATTTACTGTGAGATCATTTATAATGTGTAACATCCAGATAAAAAAACCTAATGTGATTTTTTTTTTTTTGGTAGCAGTGTCTGAACACTTTAAAATTCTAAAAAAGAAAAGTAAGGAATTAAAAATGTTTAAATTGGTGCATTTAGCTAGTATATTATGTAAGTGATTATTGGCTAAGTACCCCAAAGGCAAGATATTACAGATCCCAATCATTGAAAGTTAACACTTTTTATATTGACCTGAACCTTATTGAAAAGTGTATTATTTTAGTGAGAGGCAGTGCAATCTCAAAATCAACATCATACCTCTAAATTGATAAGTTGATGTTGTATCAAATAGAAATTTCATGATAAAGAGGCAGGTCAGTATTTGAATTTTTCAGTTCTTTAGAAGCATAATTTGAAGACTTGTAAAATTAATAGGACAGTTGAAATTGACTTTTATTTTTAAACATCAGACAGGTAATGTGCTGATGTAAAAAGGTTGAGGAAGAGGATTTAGAATCTTGTAAAATTAATAGGACAGTTGAAATTGACCTTTATTTTTAAGCATCACACAGGTAATGTGCTGATATTGTAAAAAGGTTTGGGTTTCCACACTCACATGTGAGTTATCACATGTGATATTTATCATCACATGTTATCACATAAGTTATCATCACACTTAGGAATTACAAAAGTATCAAAATAGACCAGTTTTTTTTTAAATGGATGTGGGTACTTTTTACCCAGTAGTACCAGGCACCTGGAGATGAATGCTTTCAAGTGAAATAAGAAAGGATCACAATTCTTATTTGGGCTAATGCTTCTGATAGGCACAGCAGGAATGAATGAATGAATAAATGAATGAATGAATCTTATTAGCATATATAATAAGTAAGTAAAAAACTTTACAAGATAATTTTAGATAGTGATAAGTATTGTAGAGTCAGTAAAATGGGGTCTATGATAAGTGAATTAGGTATTCACTTGAATACCTAGTAAATATCTAAACATATTGTGGCCAAAAGGGAACTCCTGATTCCCCTCATCACCAGCTTCTCACCAGGGGACGCTTCTGTAGATTGTGAGGTCTGGGAAGCTTTTGAAGATGTTATTTGAGTTGAGATGTGAATGGTGAAGTATCTTTGTGCATTCCAGGTATGGAGGTGGGGCAGCATTGGCTTAGGGGTGGAAATGAGTTTAGTATGTTGGAGACAGTAAGTATGAAATGTTGAAATGTAGCCAGAAAAGAGATAGTGGTAGATGTCAGGCTAGGAGGTGTATCTTTTAGGGCAGATGTCAGGCTTGATCTTTTAGGGCAGAATAAGGAGTTAGGAGTTCACTTTAATCATGGCACTAAGTCTGTAGAGTGTTCTAGGTCTGGGGATTGATGGCCTCATGACTGTGGCTACTGCGTAGAGGCAGAAGAGGAAATGGGGACCTTTCTGAGCTGTTGTTTGGGTAAGAAGCCATAGCAGCTGTCTAGATGGAGCCTGCGCCAGCTTTGGCAATGTTCTTTGCAGACAGAGCTAAAGAACTTAAGTGTGGATTCTATGTGGAAGGCAGGCGATGAGTAGTCAAGAGTTGACTTCTAGGTTTTGGTTGAGCAGCTGAATGTGTGATGGTTCAGTTACTGAGATGGGGAAAATTGGAGGAGAAGTTGGTGGTGAGGGGAATCAGAAGATCCCTTTTGGACACAATAGGTTTTAGATATTTATTAGATAGTCAAGTGAGGTAGCTTAGTGGGCAGTTGAATAAATGTCTGTAGTTCAGTGGTGACATCGACTAAAATGACAAAGGTAGGTGTCAGCAAAGTAGAGCTGACTTCAAAGCCATAAGACTGGATGAACTCCTTAAGGGGATGGGCTCTTCAGTTTACTTCCTTAAATTGAGAAAGTTGGACGGGATGGTCTTTAAGGTCCCATCTTTTCCAAAAAGTTAGATGTTTATTGAATTTTAGAGAGTCTCTGTAAGAAACTTGAAATTGATGGGAATTTTCTGTAAAATGCTTTAGCTTCTTTTAAATCATGAAAAGGATGAATGGGAAGAAATACAGACATTTAAATATTCCACATCTGTATTCATTCTCACATTGCTTGTCCACAAAGCATGATATGTAACTGCAATAAAATATCCTTCTGAAAGTGAAAATAATCTCTTTCATATTGTAAATTTTCAGTTAAACCCGAATGGTGGTCAATGTGAACTTATTTTTATTAAAAAAATTTTAAACAGCTTTATTGAGGAGTGACACCCAAGCTGCACATATTAGAAGTGTAAAGTTTGATGTTTTGACATAGGTATCCACCCATAAAGCTGTCACCACTAAAGATAATAGACATACTTGTCACCCCGACAGTTTCCTCGTACCCTTCAATGCTGTCTCCCTCCTGCCTCTGATCCACAGCCAGCCACTGATAAGCTTTTTGTAACTGTAGATTAGTTTGCATTTTCTAATTTATATATTATATAAATAGAATCATGCGGTGGGTAATCTTCTTTTATTCTGGCTTCTTTCACGCAACATAATTATTTTGAGATTTATCCATGCTGTTTTGTGTGTCAATAGTTCATTTTTTTAATTCACTAAGTAATATCCTATTGTATGGATATACCAGATTCATTTTTGGAGTCATAATGAAGTTAGACTACCTTCTTTTTCCCTTCAGCAGGTCTTCTGATTTGCTGGCATTATTTGTAACCACCTGTGAATCCAGAAAATTAGAGACAGGTCTCAGTTAATTTAGAAAGCTTATTTTGCCAAGGTTGAGGATGCATGCCCCTGACACAGCCTCAGGAAGTCCCGATGACATGTGCCCAGGGTGGCCGGGACACAGCTTAGTTTTATACATTTTAGGGAGACGTGAGACATCAGTCAACATATGTAAGAAGTACATTGGTTGGGTCCGGAAAGGCAGGACAACTTGAAGCAAACACAGGAAGACTTGAAGCTGGGAAGGAGCTTCTAGGTCACAGATAGGTGAGAGAGGAATGGTTGCATTCTCTGAGTTTTTGATTAGCCTTTCCAAAGGAGGCAGTCAGATATGCATCTATCTTAGTGAACAGAGGGGTGACTTTGAATAGAAGGAGAGGCAGGTTGGCCCTAAGCAGTTCCCAGCTTGACTTTTCCCTTTAGCTTGGTGATTTAGGGGCCCCAGTATTTATTTTCCTTTCACACACCTAAGAGACTAAATGTGTGAGTATATATACACACAGAGACACACTCTGAACTGTCTTTATAGAAGGGCTTCCTTGTTGTATTCATCCCTCTTCAACCTGTTCAGGGATGAGCTTCCTGGCTTTCATTTACCAGAGCAAGCTTGACAGTATTGTGGATAGGAAGCAGGCCCACCCTTTCTATGTGTCTGTGTTCTGTGTGATTTTTGGGGATGTGTGTATGTTGTTGAGCTTTATTTTTTATCTGGATTGTGTTTAGTTCAGGAGATCACCTGAAATAAAACTGAAGCTTCATAGTTTAGCCTTTACTTGGGTTTCATAGTTTAGCAGTTGTGAATGCAGTTAATCTAGTACCTTTAATTTCACAAGGGAGTATAAATAAATTTTTTCTCAGTTCATAGGAATTTTGTATAGTTGGTTAAGACACAGATCAAAAAGAGACAAACACTCATTCAGGTGGTAGGTAGATGCCTACCTTTAATCTCTGTGTTGTCTTGATTAAATCACTTGCTTTCTGCTTCTGTTTTTGTGCATTTGGAAAAGTTCACTGCTTTTTCGTTCATGTGGATGATCTGAGAATACACTTGGGGATTTGTGAGTTAATTACTCTCTGGCTGTTTTTAACATCATCAGTTTACCATGGAGTTTAAGGATGTTTGGGCTTTAGCCTGGCAGTTCTCTGTGCCGTTGTCTGGGGTTGTCTGGGGAGGAAGAGAGGATGTTGTGTCTGATATCTACAGGCCTGTCCTGGCAGAATAGGGCTTCTCACTGGCTGAACTGAGTGTGTTTGGTTTATGTGGGATTAGAATGCACAGTGGCCATATAATTCAGGAGACAAGAAAGAGCCCTGAGAGAGGAATGTCAAATAAATCTCTCTACTTTGTGTACTCATGATGCTTGTTCTCTATGTAATAAAAGACTTAGTGATCATCATTTGTATTGTTCATTTAATTGTCCTTTTACTGGCCTGTAAGTTTTGTGAGTGCAGGGACAACCATGTCTGTGTTCATCCATTGTACTTATACAAGAAGTACTTACTGAATGTTGAATAAGGTGTCTTTATGCTTCTTGTATTTATTTTACATTTGTAGTTATAGAGTTTCTAATTGTAGCAATTAATATTAACAGCTTTAAGCCCTTTAGGAAAGATGGAAGGTAAATATGAACTGTTTATTAGTCTGCTCCCCTTGAGTTTAAGCAAACTCTTGAGGCATGATTCTCCCCCTCCCTCATTTTTTCTTTCAGTGAATGAAAAGCACAAATGGAGCCAGGCCTTCCACTCAGAGATTGGTAGGAATGCAAAGATGAATAAAATTGTTCCCAAGCCTTAAGAAGCTCACAGTCTAAATGGAAAGTCAATCTTATAGGCCAGTGACAATTTAATATAAGCACTTACAGAAATTATTTTAAAAGTATTTTGGGAGCCCAGAAAATATGAATAAAGACTCTTGTTTGTAGCTTGAGGAGCTGGGTAGAAGTGACCCCATTAAGTAAAATAGGAGATCCAGGAGGAAAGGAGGCAGATTTGATAGGATGAGGAGACAGGTTAGGGTACAAGTGCAGTAAGAATTCAGTTTTGGGTGATTTTAGTTTGATTTTTCTGCAGAATGTTATTTTTTTTTCTAGGTAATTTGTAGATTTTTATGCTGGTTTATAAAAAGCTCTTTCCCCAATTGGTAGCTTTGAATTCATCTTCAGTATTTATGGGGAGGTCATAGTTCTTGAATTAGATGTTCTGCATTACCTTACCAAAGTTGACTTTACCAGTAGTGAAGCCAACAAGGAAAAAGATCTGCTGCTATGGATATCTAAAAGACCATTTCATGTTAGTACTTACAGGACTGCCTCATTCTTTGTGTTGGCTATAGAGCATTCATTCCATCGACTGAATGTAACATGCTTTAGTAGTCCCCGTCTTTTCCAGTTTTCCTATTATATCAGTGCTGAAGTACATATGCATAAATGTAAATACATCATCTCTCACATTTCTAAATTATTCTCCACTAATATTATATCGATACATACTTTTACCAACAATGTTTTAGTGTGCCTGTTTCCTTATACCCTCACCAGTGCAGAGTGCTACTAAAGTTTATCTGATAGGTGAAAATGTTATTTTATTCTGATTTTTAACTTCCATTTCTCTTATTATAGAGTTTGGGCATCTTTTCATATGAATGAGTCATTTGTAATTCTTTTTCTCAGAGCTGACTGTGCCTATACCTATTTTTCTATTATATGGTTACTGTTTTATTATTGATATGTAGGAACTTTAGATATATTAAGGAAATTAGCTCTTGGCGATGTGACATACTGTTGCTTTTAAGTTTGTTGTTTGTCCTTTGACTTTGCTTACCGTGTTTTGCCATGAGGGATATTTTTATATTTACGTAATGGAATTGTACTAATTTTAAAAATTGCTACCAAATTTTGTGTTACACTCAAAACATATCAGATATTACCTTTATCATATTCTGAATACCTGTTATGTGTTTGGCTCTATCTCGGGAATTCCAGTTATATTTTATGATCTATCTGCTTATTTGCTCATCATTCTAGCTTTTAAAAAGATTTGTTCTACTCTCTGAAAGTGCAGTCAATCCACCATCATTACAAATTTCCTGGCTGTCTCACATGTTTATATTTCTCTATTAATTTTTAAATTGACTTTTCTTTTTGAAAAAGACTATTGACATTTTTATTGTATGGACTTAAATTTAATGATTAACATAAGGAGAAATGAACATCTTTATGATTCTGAGTCTTCCTATCCAAGAATGGTGTGCTTTTTCCCTTTATTCAAGTGAAGCTCTTTGAGCAGGGGTATCTGCTTTGGACAGTTATGTGAACCTGTGTTTCATTATAGCCATTACCTGTATTTGAGTCTAATACATAAGATTTAACAAAAAACTAAAAAGCCAATATTTGTGTAACCACCCTGGGCAAAAAGTAGAGTATTACCAGCCCACAAAAGTTCCCTGTTTGTCTGTCACTGTTGTAACCTGTTCTCTCCTTTCATAGGTAATACTTTAGTGACTTCAGTGATAATCACTTTCAGGTTCCTCTTTATAATTTGATGAATTTTGTAGGCATTCCTAGACAACTGGTTTATTACTTGCTTTTTGGAACTTCTGTGAAATAGGTTTATATGTTATAATGTATTCTGAATTGATTCAAGGGATGTATGGTTTCTTCTGCACAACATTATTATGTGTTGAATTCAGTTCATATTTTTTGTGAGGAGTTATAGTTCCTTTACTTTTAATTTTCTTTGTAGTTTCCCATTGTGTGAATATACCACAATATATTAAGCCATTTTGCTGTTAATTTTTTTTTTCTTTTTGCATTTGGCTATGATGAACAACATCGTGTTGAATATTCTTGTACATGTATCTCCTATCCCATGTTAAACATGTGGGTATTGGAGTGGCTGGTCACTATTTTCAATCCTGTAAGAAAATACTGAGCTTTTTTCTAAAGTAATTTTTGGCCATGTGTGAGAAATCCCATTGCTCTGCATCATAGTCTATCTTGGTATTGTGAGACTTTAAAATTTGGGCAATCTGGTGGGTGTATAATGGTGTCTTATTTCTGTTTAATTTGTATATTTGTATTATAAAGATTTAAAAAGTGGTTCATTCCTTTGCCTTTGGGTCCTATCATCTCTTGTTGACTTTGAGGTTGGTTGGTGGGCAAGAGCTTTGTTGATGAGGACACTTGTTTTCTAAACATAGTTACACGAGACTTTTGCCTGGGAAATTTAAAAATAATTCAGACTCCCATTTCAAACTTGGAGAATAAAAAGTTTTGGAGGTAGTATCCAATAATCTATTTCTAATTAGCTGTCTGAGTGATTATTAAACAGCTAGACTTAGATAGATTCCAGCATAGGGCCCTTGAAACTGATGGTTGTTCTGTCTATCTATATTATTTTTTCCAAGTCTGTCATGTATTTAGCATTTAAAACACACCTGAATTTGTAATAGCCACATACAAATGCTCATGGCCCCGTGTGGCTAGTGGCTATTATATTGAATAGTACAGATCTGTTTAGAAAATTGCTCAGTGATCAGTGTGTAGTTTGGTGTGCATTTTGAACTTTGATATGCAATTTGATCTTTGGCATCAGGTTGTATACTTCATGCCTCCCCACTCCCCTTTCCATCAAAGCAGGGTCTCACAAAGACTGGCCATTCACCTTGGGAGGGACTGGTTAAGAATGTATGTTATCCAAAATCCATTTATGGTATTAACAAAATAACATTAAACACATTTTGCATTCCATCAGTAGGGATGTGGATGTAACAATTGATTTTTTTTGGCTGCTTTTATTGATTTGTTGAAGATTGTAGTCACTTTGAGCTATCTTGAAATTTAAATTCTTTTTTAGCCTATTATGTTAATTTTTGGTTTATTGTAGAATGCTTAATTCTGATGTAGAGGTAATTAGCAAGCTTTTGTTGGGCATATGTGAAAGTTGTTGGGCATGTGGCTAGGGGCTATCATATTGAACAGTGATACGCTTTCAATGTGCTCAGAAAATTGGTCAGCTAAGTATAAGTGGATGGTTTGATATGGATTTTGAACATGCCAGAAACTCCCTTCTCAAGTAAGAGGGAGGAAATTTAAAGCCTAAAAAGATAGAGAAAATATGCAATCTGTTGTAGAGACAGAATGTGAATTTGGGCATAACATTTTTATATTTTCTCAGCCACACTCTAATTAAAGTGTAAGCATCTTTAGTAAAAATAAGAAAATAGTAAGATCAGGTTCAACTTTGGAGCTAAAAGGAAAACTGTGTAAGATGGAGAGCCCAGAGGTTGAGGTCTCAAATCTGCCATCCTTGCTGTTTCCTTTTAAAGTGGAAATAGCACTGATCTCACATGAGCATTGAGGTTAACTTAGATTTCATGAAAGGTAATAAGATTTGTCTATTATAAATTTTATATAATATTGTATATATATAAACTGTAGCTGTGTGTTAGTCTTCAGGGCAAAAAACTTCCCTTTCGATTTTTGGAGGTACACTTTCCTGTGTTCTCTCTCACTGTCTGTCTCTCTCTCTCCTGCATGCATTTGCCTCCCCAGTCCTGCCCCACCCATAAAAGGATGATTAAGATACTTTTGTTTGGGAAAGTTTTACATTGAAGACCTTTCAGAAGTTATTTGAATGTCTGGGTTTGTATTTCTTCTCATCTTTTCTAGTGAAGTAACAGTCTTGACTTCTTCATCTGAATGTCCTACAGATTTTTTTCTTGATATGAATGATGCTGCTCCCTCTTCCTAGAGCCCCTGCTATGGTCTGGCTGTCCTTGATTTTCCTAGCTCAGTTACAAGGCCCAGTACCAGGTATGCTTTTGGGAGGCTCCCTTGCTCCCTGCCGACCTGCTTCCTGTCAGGGAATTGACTGCTACTTCCTTTGGGTTGCTCCTAGGTCTTTGCTTGGCTAGCATTTAATAAGTTATACTCCAGCTTTGTGTCTGTGACTTCGTCCCCTTGTTCTTTCAGAACCATGTCTTCGTATCTCCTGTACAGTTATCTTGGCAGTTACTGGATAAGTGTGTGACTTAAGCTTCACGACTTTAGATAGGTCACTTAAGCACTGAGACCTAGTCTCCTCATCTTTAAAATGTGGCTTTCTGCCTCTTGACTCTCACCAATGTCATCAATAAAGTCGCAGTTGCCAAATCAGATGGCTGGGTTTGGACTTTGTGTCCTATGACATTAGACGGTGACCACTGCTTCTTGACCTCCCACCCTCCAGGTCTACTCATTCTTATGCTTCTTAAAAGATTGATCCTCTGCCACTCTTGGTACTTGGCCTTGGATGTGTCCTTTGCAGGTCTTTAGGATTCTGTCTTACGTCTTGTCTTTCTGTAACTTTACTTCAGCTGTGTCCATCACTTCCAGATTCACATTTGTCTTGATGACTCCAGACCAGTCTTCCCAAACCTCATGTGGAGTGAGCACACGTGTCCCCTGGATGCTCTCAAACTAAGCATATCCGAGGTGGAATTCATTCCTCCCCTGGAACCACTCTTCCTCCCTGCATTTCCCAATCTTGATTAATGTTGTCATCATCCATGAACATTCCCATTTTTTAATCCCCCCTCATCTGGTGACTGGTCCTGACAGATCCAGTCCCAAGTACTCTTTGAATTGGTCCTCTCTACCATCCTCCAGCAGCTCCAGGCCTTCCTTTCTCACAGGGACTGGAATGGCAGCCTCCTGACCTGCTGTTCCTGCACACTCAGTGTCCCATTCCTTCCTTTGTGGAAGCAGAGGGCCAGTCACATCACTTTCTTATTTTAAAAATCTTCAATGGTTTTGTCATCACTAAGGGCTCAAATGCCTTGGCGTGACATACAAAGCCCCTCACTTCTGAACCATCCACCTTCCAGCCTCATCTTTCAAGATCCTTTTCCACTCTGTGCTCATTTGAGCTTTCATGTCCAAGTGCTTCCTTCATGTTGTTTTCTTCATTAGAATGCTCTTTCCCTTATTGTCCAACACAGTGGTTCTCACACCTTGAGGATTATGGGAACTTGTGTTTTATTTTTTAATATATACTTTCGGTCCTATTCCCCCAAAGATTTTGGTTCAGTATCTGGGTTGAGGCCTGTTCTCATTTTATCTGAAAGATGGCAATGTTGAAAAAGGTGATTGCAAAAATTTTATAAAATTCTACACATACGTTGTCCTAGAATGCTTCTAAGTAATTACACTTTGTTTTGTAGTGTAAAAATATACAGAAATTGATGGTGGGAGGGAGAGCAGCTCCACCAGTGGTTACGGAGATCAGCTGGAGTGGAATCTGCTGCTCTGACCCAGTGTGCTCGCCATGCACTCCTTCAGGGATTCCTTTGTGAGACACGGTTTCCCTCAGTCGCCCAGGCTAGGGTATGGTGGCGCGACGTCGGCTAATTGCAACCTCCGCCTCCCAGGTTCAAGTGATTCTCATGCCTCAGCCTCCCAAGTAGCTGGGATTACAGGCATGTGCCACAATGCCAAGCTAATTTTTGTATTATTATTAGTAGAGATGAGGTTTCGCTATTTTGGCCAGGCTGGTCTCGAACTCCTGACCTCAAGTAATCTGCCTGTCTCGGTCTCCCAAAGTGTTGGGATTACAGGCGTGAGCCACTGCACCTGGCCCTTTGTGGTGTCTCCAAGGACTTTCTGCATAACCTTTAAAAAGGCGCTGTAATGTTGGGTTGAGTTTCTTCTGTATATGCTTGTGTTTTCTGTTATATTCTTAAGTCATCCTAAGCTATGATTGAGAGTTGTGCATGTTTAGATTTCCCGTGTTTGCCCATAGTAGATGCTCAGTAAATTTTTGTTAATTAAGAGCTATTTGGAAGAAAAAGAAGAGATATTTGAAACAAGGTTTTTAAATAGCAAAATGGAAACTCAGAAATGACAGATAAAGAATTCAAAGCGTGGGTTGCAAAGAAGCTCAGTGAGATCAACACAAAGTTGAAAATCAACACAAAGAAATTTCTAAAGCAATCCAGGAAATGAAGGAAGAGATAAATATCTTAAAAAGATATTAGAGCTCACGCCTATTATCCCAGCACTTTGGGAGGCTGATGCAGGTGGATCGTGAGGTCAGGAGATGGAGACCATCTTGGCCAACATGGTGAAATCCCGTCTCTACTAAAAATACAAAAATTAGCTGGGCGTGGTGTTGGGCACTTGTAATCCCAGCTACTCGGGAAGCCTGAGGCAGGAGTATTACTTGATCCCAGGAGGCAGAGGTTGCAGTGAGCTGAGATCATGCCACGGCACTCTAGGCTGGTGACAGAGTGAGACTCCATCTCAACAAACAGACAAAAAAAGATATTAGTCAGAGCTTCTGAAATTGAAACCCTCACTCAGTGAATTTCAAAATATAATTGAAATTTTTATCAATAGACTGGACCAAACAGAAGGAAAAATTTCAGAACTTAAAGACCAATTTTTTTTAACTAACCCAATGGGACAAAAATGAAAAAGAATTTTGATAAATTAACAAAGTCTTCAAGAAATATGGGATTATGTAAAGTGAGCAGACTTATGAATTACTGGCATTCCTGCAAGAGAAGGAGAAAAAGCAGACAACCTGGAGACTATATTAGAGGGAATAATTTAAGGAAATTTCCCTAATCTTGCTAGATGTAAGTGTCCAGATACAAGAAATCCAGAAGACATTTGCAAGATACTACACAAAATGAACATCACCAAGGCATATTATCACCAGATTGTCCCAGGTCAATCAATGAAAAAATCATAAAGGCAGTTTGAGAAAAAGGGCAAGTCACATACAAAGGAAACCACATCAGGCAATAGAAGACTTCTCAGTGGAAACTTCAGTAGCCAGGACAGTTTAGGGGCCTATTTTCAGCATTCTTAAAGGAAGTTCCAGCCAGGAATTTCATATCCCACCAGACTAAGCTTAATAAGTGAAGGAGAAAGACAATCTTTCTAGACAAGCAAGCACTAAGAGAAGTCATTACCACCAGAGGAGCTTTGCAAAAGATCCTTAAGAGAGTTCTAAATGTAGAAACAAAAGAACAATATCTGCTACCACAAAAACACACATAAGTGCATAGCCTGCAGACTCTACAAAGCAGCCACACAATAGAAACTGTAAATCAGCCAGCTAACAACTTCAGGATAGGATCAAAATCTCACATATCAATATTAATCTTGAATGTAAATTGCCTAAATGCCCCGCTTAAAAGGCACAGAATGGCAAGTCGAACTAAAAAACAAGACCTGTCCATCTCCTGTCTTTAAGAAACCCATCTCACACATAATGATACCCATAGGCTCAAAGTAAATGGCTAGAGAAGGATCTGCTATGTAAACAGAAAATAAAAAAGAGCAGGGGGTCACTATTCTTAGGTAAGATAAAATGGATTGTAAATCAGCAACAGTAAAAAAGGACCGAGAAGGGCATTACATAATGATAAAGGGTTCAATTCAACAGAAAACTTAAGTATCTTAAATATATACGCACGCAACTTTGGAGTACCCAGATTCATAAAATGAGTACTTCTAGACTTACAAAAAGGCTTAGCCACACAGTAGTAGCAGGGGACTCTATGCCCACTGAAAGCATTAGACAGATTGAGGCAGAAAACTAACAAAGAAATGCTGGACTTATACTCAGCACTTGACTAGTTGGACTTAATGGACATCTACAGAATACTCCACTTATCAACCACAGAATGTACATTCTTCTCATCTGCACATGGAACATACTCCAAGATCAACTGCACACTCAACCATAAAGCAAGTCACAATAAATTCAGAAAACCAAAACTCACACCAGCCATTCTCTTGGACCACAGTGGAATAAAAATAGATATCAATATCAAGAATATCTCTGAAAACCACACAATTACCTGGAAACTAAACAATTTGCTTCTGAATGACTTTCGGGCAAACACGGAAATCATGGCAGAAACATAAAAATTCTTTGAAATACATGACAACAGAGACACAACACATCAAAATCTCTGAGGTACAGCAAAAACGGTGTTGAGAGGAAAGTATGTAGCACTAAACACCTCCCTGAAAAAGTTAGATCTCAAATTAACGTTCTAACATCACACTTAGAAGAACTAGAAAAACAAGAACAAACTAACCCCAAAGCTAGCAGAAGGAAAGAAATAACAAAACCAGAGCTGACCAGAATGAAGGTAAGACCCCCAAACCCTGGCAAAGACTCAACACAACCAAAAGTTTGTTTATTGAAAGGATAAAGTGAATCGATAGATTGCTAGCTATAGTAACAAAAAAAAAAAAAAAAAGAGAAAATCAAATAAGCACAATTAGAACCAACAAAGGTGACGTTACAACCTATTCCATAGAAATACAAAAAGATCCTCTGTGACTATTATGAATGCCTCTATGCACACAAACTAGAACATCTACAGGAAATGGATAAATTCCTGGAAATACAGTCTCCCAAGATTGAATCAGGAAGAAACTGAAACAATGAACAGCCATTATTGAGTTCCAGAATTGAGTCTGTAATGAAAAACCTGCCAAACGACAAAACATCCCTGGACCAGATGGATTCACAGCCGAATTCTACGCAAGGTGTAAAGAAGAACTGGTACCAATATTCTACAGACACTATTCAAAAAAGTTGAGGAGGAGGGATCTCTCCCTAACTCATTCTATGAAGCCATCATTACTCTGATACCAAAACCTGGTAAAGACCTCGAAAAAAGAAAACTACAGGCCGGGATTCCTGATAAACATAGACACAAAAGTACTCAACAAAATACTAGCAAACCAAATTTCAACAGCACATCAAAAAGTTAATTCATCATGATCAAGTATGCTTTATTCCTCAGATTTGCAAAGATGGTTTGATTTATGCAAATCAGTAGATATGATTCACCACATAAGTAGAATTAAAAATGAAAACTATGTGATTATTTCAATAGATGTGGCAGAAGCTTTCAATGAAATCTAACATTTCTTCATGATAAAAACCCTCAAGAAACAAGGTATCAAAGGAACATACCTCAAAATACTAAGAACTGTCTATGGCAAACCCACAATCAACACTATAATGAATGTGCAGAAACTGGAAGTATTCCCCTTGAGAACAGGACAAGGATGCTCACTCTCACCACTCCTATTAAGCGTAGTGCTGGAAGTGCTAGCCACAGCAGTTAGCCAAGAGAAAGAAAGAAAAAGCATCCAAATAGGAAAAGAAGTCAAACTGTTGTTCTTTGCTGATGACATGATTGTATACTTAGGAAATCTAAGGACTCTGCCAGAAGGCTATTAAAATTGATAAATGATTTTAGCAAGATTTCAGGATATAATACCAATGTATTAAAAAACAGCATTTCTATATACCAATAATGTTCAAGCTGAGAGCCAAATCAAGAACGTAATCTCATTTATAATAGCCACACAGACAAAACATACCTATGAATATACCTAACCAAGGAGGTGAAAGAGCTCTACAAGGAGAACTACAAAATACTGCTAAAATAAATCATAGATGTCACAAGCCAATGGAAAACCTCTCAGCTTATGGATTGGACGAGTCAATATCATTAAAATGGCAACACCACTCAAAGCAATCTAGAGATTCAACACTGTTCCTGTCAAACTACTGATGTCATTTTTCACAGAATTGGAAAAAAACTATGCTAAAACATATATGGAACCAAAAAAGAGCCTGAGTAGCTAAAGCAATCCTAAGCAAAATGAACAAAGTCAGGGGCATAACATTACCTGACTTCATACTATACTATAAGGATACAGTAAGCAAAACAGCATGATACCAGTACAAAAACAAATAGAGCAATGGAACAGAACAGAGAACCCAGAAATAAAGCCACACATCTATAGCTATCTTCAACAAAATTGACAAGAATAAGTGGTGCTAGGAAACTGGCCAGCCATCTGCAGAAGAATGAAACTGGATACCTGCCTCTCACCATGTGCAAAAATTAACTCAAGATAGCCTCTAACAAGAATGTCAGCCTGTCTGTTGAAGCTTTGAAACCAGGCATTGACTTCTCTTCTATAGCTAGGAAACGTCTGAATGGCGTCTTCTTCCAATAGGAGGCTGTTTGATCTACATTGAAAATCCGTTATTTGGTGTAGCCACCTTTATCTGTGATCTTAGTTAGATCTTCTGGATAACTTGCTGCAGCTTCTACCTCAGCACTTGCTGCTTCACCTTGCATTTTTGTGTTCTGGAGATAGCTTCTTTCCTTAAACGTCATAACAGCGCCTGTTAGCTTCAAAATTTTCTTCTGCAGTTTCACCTCTCTCAGCCTTTATCGAATTGAAGAAGTTAGGGTCTTGATCTGGACTAGGCTTTAGCTTAAGGGAATGTTGTGGCTGGTTTGAGCTTCTATCCAGATGATTAAACTTTATATTAGCAATAAGGCTGTTTTGCTTTCTTATCTGTTGTGTGTTCAGTGGAATAGCACTTTTAATTTTTTCCAAGAACTTTTTCTTTTGCATTCACAACATGACTGGTGCAAGAGGCCTAGCTTTCAGCCTGTCTCTGCTTTTGGCATGCCTTCCTCACCAAGTTTAATGATTTCTAGCTTTTGATTTAATGTGAGACCTGGGACTCTTCCCTTTCATTTGAACACACAGGGGCCATTGTAGGGTTATTAATTGGCCTAATTTTAATGATTGTTGTGTCTCAGGGAATGAGGAGGCCCCAAAAGAGGGAGCGAGATGGGGAATTGGCTGGTCGGTGGAGCAGTCAGAACACACACAACGCTGATCAATTGAGTTTGCTATCTCAGGTGGGCACGGTTTGCGGTGCCCCTAAATAATTACAGTCATAACATCAAAGATTGCTGATCACAGACTACTATAACAGGCATAATCATGGTAAAAATTGGAAATATTGTGAGAATTACCAAAATGTGACTCAGAGACTTGAAGGGAGTACATGGGACTAGAAAAATATTGCTAAGAATCTGACACAGTGCAGGGTTGCCACAAACCTTCAAGTTGGAAAAAACTCAGTATCTGCAAAGCACAGTGCAATGAAACAAGTTATGCTTGTATTACTATTTTTACCTGCTTCTGTTTGGTCCTTGCTTTTCTTTCCATTTTATTTTATTTTAATGTTTTTTATTGAGACGGAGTCTTGCTCAGTCACCTAGGCTGGAGTGCAGTGGCGCGATCTTGGTTCACTGCATCCTCTGTCTCCTGGGATGAAGCAATTCTTCCGCCTCAGTCTCCTAAGTAGCTGGGATTACAGGTACCCGCCATCACGCCCAGCTACTTTTTGTAGTTTTGTAGAGACAGGGTTTCACCATGTTGGCCAGACTGGTCATGAACTCCTGACCTCAGGTGATCTGCCCACTTCGGCCTCCCCACAACGTGCTGGGATTACAGGCATGAGCCACCGCGCCCGGGTTGGTCTTCACTTAAAAAAAAAAAAAAAAAAAAAAAAAAATATATATATATATATATATATATATATATATATATATGTTTTTTTTAAGTGAGAATTAATTTACTCTTTTATTCATTTGAATACTCTTGATAACAGTATAGGGTAATGGAATAGAGCTTAAACTGTGAAGTCAGACAGACCTGTATTCCACTGTGAGTGTGTTGGTCTAGTGGCTGTATGACTTTGCATATGTTATGTAGCGCCTCTTAGCTTCATCTGTGAAGTAGAACTGATGATAACTGTGAGGACTGAAATCCACTAAACTACAGGAAGTCCGTGACACAAAAGCGAGTCATTTTAACGTGGAAAGTTGCTCAGGGTCAGTCGTCTGTTAATACCATCATCCAGTTGGTAGTTCAGATTGGAAATTTTTGTGTTTTAGTCTCTTTTTTAGCGTTTATCATACAATGTTGAAATAACCTATTTATGTTTTTTTCTCTAGACGGGAAGCTCTCTGAGGGTAGACTGTCTTATTGACTCTTGTATTTCTAGTGTTCAGTATAGTGTCTTTCAGAAAGTAGATATTCAGTAAAGATTACTTGAATAATTGAGATGTTTTTCAACCTTTGTTAAACTTGTACTCTTTTTTGCTAAACGTAAATTTTATACCTGCCTTTAGTGTTACTTGAAGTTTAAAATAAAGTAAAAGGTGGTATCTAAAAACAAGCTGATGTTTTGTAATAAAGCATTGTCTCATTTTCAAAGTGCTTATTAAATAACTTAAAAGATTATGATGCATAGCCCATGGGGTTTCATTCTACCTGACTCCATTCCTTGGAGAATCAGCCAGTGGATAAATTGCCCGGAAACAACGTTGAGTTTTGATGTCAGTTAGGATACTGACTAGATATATGACCTTAGGTTTCCTCAACTCAGAAATGATGAAAGTTGAATTATAATAGACTTTTAAGATATTACTCTCTTTAATTTTTACCTTACTACTAATAATTAATAATAGAGTGCTTACTGTGTGCCAGCTAACCCAGTCAACACTTTTCATGTATTATGTCTTAATTCTGAAAAACCTTTAGTGACTACTATGTTTATTATAGGCATTTTACCAATGAGAACAAGCAGAGTAGCTCAGGACAGGAAATTATGAAGAATATCACCAGTGCAATCATTGAGTAGAAAATAACTTGATGCTTGTCGTGGAGGTCAGTGAAATAGAGGCGAATGCAGATTCACTCTTTACTGCTAAACTTGGATTGTTGCAGTAACAAAGATTTACACAGAAGGAGGCTGTCCAGATATTATGCTGCACCCTAAAGATGGCCAAACCTATCACGTGAGTGGTGACACCAGAAAAAGGGGGCATCACCTTAAGGTGAAATAAAGCACCAAAGCATTGTTTGAGAAATAAGACCCTTAGCTTCTAAACTTGGGATATATCCCTTATGTTCCAAGAAATTGACTGATAGCGAAGGAAAATTTTTCCTCCTGGAGTCCTCAAAAGTGTTTTTTTCCTTCTTTAAGATAAGTGCCTGTAATGAGTTCTCTCTATTTAAAAACCCCTTAAAGGTATCTAGCAGTCCTTGTCAGCATTTTCACGTAAGGGCTGTTGGTGAACTGATAGTGTTGGCAATAAATAGAAGGTGGATCATTAGTTTTGAAAAGTGTACTCTAACTCTGTGTTTTAAGCTGTCTTTTGTTTCCATTTGTACTCATTTAGGTTATTCTGCTTCCTCAAAGCCCTCTGATTAGTAGTACTCCAGGCCAATGTTATGTTCTCAGTGTGTGTATGTGTGCACACATGTGTGTTGGGGGGAGAGAAATAGATAGACTGACCTATTCTGTATAGTAGATCAAATAAGTTTCTTCTACTGGCCTGCCTTGGAGCCTATTACTGATTTATAATATTTCTGTGGAAAAATGTGTTCAAAATTTTGAATAAATGTTCTACATTGAAGGTGCCAGTTATTCCAAAAGGTTTAAATTTAGGAGTAATTTTAATCGTAGGTTAACATCCTTATTAATACTGTAAATTGTACATAATGATTTGAAAATTTTATTATACATTGTTCATGTCACCAAAGGGGAAAGTTGAAAGAGAGTGTGTGTGTTCATACGTGTGTATATGTGCGTGTGTGTCTGTGTGCACATGCACAGATATGTGTAATCTCAGGGATGGTTTTGATTTATTTTAATCAGAGACATCCTAACCGTGTTTTGCCTGAATTTTGTGAACTGAGTGGATAAATTAGTTCTCTCATTTAATGGCAGATTTTTAGAATATTGAAATAACAGAAAATATTGTGTCATGTTAGCCAGAATGTTTTGTAGATACATCACAGCAAAGTAACGAATGACTAGATTTATATAAGCAAGTTTATTTGACTTGAGTCATCATGTGTTGAGAATAGATTTGAGTACTTTTTTTTAGTAAATTCTAATATTTAGTAGTTTTTGTCGTTTTTTGAGTCATTGTTAAAAGGTAAAGACAAGAGTACAAGGCTGGTATTGGAGAAATTAGTTTGGGAGAACAACTGATGTTCTGTCAGGGCTGTTCTGAAATTCATCCTAATTACTGTTTGTTTTTATCTTTGTGCCTTGAGTTATGAAGAAAGCTGTAATGCTGCACAGCTTCCATGCAGCCGAGAGACAGTGCTGCGTAGTGCTGTGCATGGCTTTAGGGCTTGGTATTTTTGTTTCTTTTTTTGTTTTTTTTTTCCCAGATCTTCTGGAGCCTATGGTATGGGACCCCTTTGTTGGGTGTTCACAGAATTTTAGGCTTTGGAGGTTTTATTTTTTATTTTTATCTGGGAATGCTCCTATAAATATTCTTTAGCCTAAATCATTAACTTGATGTTTGTGACTGGGTATCTCTCTTCTAATTGTGCTCTTTCTTTTTACAGGCATGCCTTACATTTTCTTGTACAAAGTGGAATTTCCTACTGTATCATGATCCTAATAGGAGTGGAGAACATATATAAGTATTTACTTTGTTCACATAGAAATATGTATTTCACTTTGATATAATTGGATCAGAGTAGAATTTTATTACATTAAAGTAATTCTGAATTGTGATAACTTTTTTTTTTTTTTTGAGATGGAGTTTCACTCTTGTCATCCAGGCTGGAGTGCAGTGGAACGAGCTCAGCTCATTGCAACCTCCACCTCCTGAGTTCAAGCGATTCTCTTGCGTAAGTCTCCTGAGTAGCTGGGATTACAGGCACCTGCCCAGCTAATTTTTATATTTTTAGTAGAGATGGTGTTTCACCATCCTGGCCAGGCTGTTCTTGAACGCCTGACCTCAGGTGATCTGCCCGCTTCGGCCTCCCAAAGTGCTGGGATTACCGGTGTGAGCCACCATACCCTGGCTGTGATAACTTTTTAAAGAAGAATTGCCATAAATACAAAAATAAAATCATTGGTATGTATCATTCCTCTTTTTACTTAAAGCAGAGGTTTTTAACCTCAGCACTGTTGATATTTTGGGATGGATAATTCTTTGACATTTAGGACTAACCTGTGCATTGTAGGATGTTAAATTGCATTACTAGCTTCTACTCACTAGATGGTAGTAGCACTTGGAATTGTAACAACCATTAATATATCTAGTTATTTTCATATGTCCCTTGGAGGAGCAAAATTGCCTCCTGTTAAGAACCACAGACTTATAGGCTGTAGGTGATGGCAGTGGAGAGATGTAGTGAAGTTAGTAGATTGGAGTGAGATTTAAAAGGACTGAGCGATGGCTGGGAAAGTACAGATAGAAAATAAGGTGTCAAGGATGACTCCTGTGTTTCTGGCTTGAACAACAGGGTAGATGGAAGCACTGTTTCCTGAGGTAGGGAGCCCTAAAAGTGGAGAGCTTGTTTGGGGATAGAGTATTTCAAGGTGGTAAATGTGTAGCCCCTAAACAGTGCTTGGTATGTAGTAAACACTCAATTTTTGCTGAGTAAGTGAAGGCTGACTTTAAGGTATCTGTGAGACATAAAATAGGAGATAGGTAGCTAAGGAATCATGCAGTAGGAGCTAGGTAGCTGGACCAGAGACGTAAATTTGGGAATAGAGATGGGTAAATGTACTTGGTTGAAAACTCAGGGACAGGGTATACCAGCAGACCCTACTGGGGTATTCTGCAGTATCTGAGCTGTGATATATGACATGTGGACCATATTTCTGAATTCTGAAACACATATATCTGTAAGAGTTTTGCATAAGGAATCAGACCTATGGCTTTTATTAGCCTTTCAGTCTCCTTCTATTTTGCATCTTCTGTGTTTGGCACTGTTAGTCACCCCCTCTGTTGTAATGTGCTGTCTTCTCAATTTCCATTGACACTGCCTGTAATGACTTTTCTCTTCTGTAAACCAACACTTACAAGTTTTTGATATTTTGATTGTAATATTTATAAGAGGAGAAAGAATATTTAGATGTTGTTTCAGAGGAAGCAATTTTTATACCATTATGACCCTATTTTTAAAATCTTGTACAGATGACAGGTTCACGGTGATGGTGCAGTTAATATCTGATGAAAAAGTTATTAATCAGATTTAGATTAGATTACTGTAAATGGAGGATTTATATATTACTGGCTAAAGCAAAAGTAACATCATGCTTTTCAGTTGGAAGGCTAGTAAATTCTTGTTTAGCAATAGGAAATTATTTCTTTTTCTGAAAGGCAATTGCAGTCAGTGAAGTTAACTTTATAATAATTTAGACCTACACTGTTCAGTGTGACAGCTCTGAGCCACATGTGACAGTGTAAATTTAGGTTAATTAAAATTTAAAACTCAGGCCGGGCACAGTGGCTCATACCTGTAATCCTAGCACTTTGGGAGGCCAAGGCGGGAGGATCACTTGAGCCCAGGAGTTTGAGACCAACCTGGGCAACATAGTGAGACCTTGTCTCTACAAGAAAATCAAAAAGTGAGGTGGGAGGATCCCTTGATCCCTGGAGGTCGAGGCTGCAGTGAGCTGTCATCATGCCGCTGCACTCCCACCTGGGCAACAGGAGTGAGGCCCTGTCTCAAAAAAAAAAAATCGGTTTCTTAGTCACACCAGCCACATTTCAGGTGCTCAGTGGCCACATGTGGCTAGCAGCTACATTGGTCAGTGCAAATAGAAAACACTTCTGTCATTGCGGAAAACGATATTGGATAGCGCTGCTCTAGAGACTTACAGTTGTATAAAATTAATGTTACTCTTTTACAGTAAGTATCCAGGGAGAAAATGCTACTTGTTTATATGCTGCTGATATTTAGAATAGAATCTCTGTGTTGGAATTTGATTGTTGATGGAACAGACTAGGGTAGGTAACATTTGCCATATGGGTGAATTGCTTGTGTTAGCGATAAATAGCAGGCGGATAATTAATTTGAAAAGTGTATATTTTATTTATTTATTTATTTATTGAGATAGAGTCTTCGCTCTGTTGCCCAGGCTGGAGTGCAATGGCGTGATCTCGGCTCACTGTAATAACCTCTGCCTCCCGGGTTCAAGCAATTCTCCTGACTTAGCCTCCTGAGTAGCTGGGATTACAGGCACCTACCACCATGCCCAGCTAATTTTGTATTAGTAGAGATGGGGTTTCACCATGTTGGTCAAGCTGGTCTTGAACTCTTGACCTCAGGTGATCCACCCACCTTGGCCTCCCAAAGTGCTGGGATTACAGGTGTGAGCCACCGCACCCAGCTGAAAAGTGTATATTTTAATCTCTTTTTGATGTCTTTTCTGTTTTAGTTTGTAGCCATATATATATTTTTCTGTTTGACTTTTCCTTTCTTATGTTCTTCTTATCTGTATATGCTCATTTTCTTTCTACTTAGGCCTTGGTAGTAATTAAAAATGTTTAATGGGTCAGACCTTAAGAATTTCACCCAAATACACAAGATGGGACTGAGAGCATTGCTATGTATTGTCCAGTTATTTTTTATGTACAATACGATCTGTCTATTTATTTTAGCCTAGTTTTACATGGTATATATAATATATTTCTTTGACCAGCCAGGGTTTAAAGATTTCAGATGAAGGATTTGGACTTCTGTAAGTACTGAACAGTTTTTACATTCTGGCCTGTCTCTGCTTTATGATAGTTTTTGCTTTATGTTCTTTATGAGATGTTCATAATGTAGTTAATGCATGTGCTATAACAGACCCATGTGCAAATTAAAATATTTTAATACATATAAACTTAATTTTTATAGCTCCCTTTAATGCTTATATGTATGCTTTATTCTTCTGATCCATATCTGGATAATTTACCTCTAATCTATAGTCTACTTTAGAATTCAGTGGTTTTTCCTAGTCTGTATTTTCATGTAAGTTTTGAGATTTTTGAGGAAAAAAATTGAACAATTTAGGTATTAGAGACAAAGAAAAGAGTATTTAGGAATAGAATATCCTATATGCCTTAGTTTGAGCTGCCTTAACAAAATATCATAAACTGTGTGTCTGAGAAACTACAGAAATTTGTCTTTCCCAGTTTGGGAGTGTGGACCCTCCAAGATCAAAGTGCTGAGCAATTTGGTGTCCGGCAAAGGCCTGCTTCTTTTTTCATAGTCACTGTCTTCTCTTTAACCTCACATAGTAGAAGGGGCAGAACAGCTCTGGGTGTCTTCTCTAAGGGCACTAATTCCACTCGTGAGGGTTCTGCCCTCATGAACTAATCACCTCCAAAAGGACTCACCTCCAGGTATCCTCATATTGGGGATTAGGTTTCAAATACAAATTTTAAGGGAACACAAACACTCTGTGGCACTATATATTAAGACATTAATTCTCCTTAAGTAACAAAGCAGGAATTTAACTCTCACCATATTCACCCAGCATTTCTGAGAGCAGGTTTGGCAAACTATCTTTGTAAAGAACCAGATACTGAACTGTTAGCCTTGCAGGACATGCAGTCTGTGTCGCTGTTCCAGTCTGCTGTCATAGTGCAACTGTATATATACACAATATGTAAGTAAAGGAGCATGGCTGTGTTTCAGGAAAACTTTGTTTACAAAAACTGAAGGTGGATTGGATTTGGCAAATCTGTATTCTAAGTAGACTCCTGCCACAGGGATTTTTCAAAAGAGCAGGAGGCAGACAGTCACTTTTCCTACTAGCTTTAAAAATATAAGTTTAAGTTTGCTAAGTGGAAATTTTAAACCTGCTTTAGCACAAATAATGAAATATATGAAGTTTGTTTATTAATGACCTATTTTGAATTATTGTTCCAAAGCAGGTGATTTCTAAAAAGGTGGTTGAAATGTTTGCCTTCCTCTTGGTATAGCTTTTGTGTAAAAGGGAAGTAAAATAATGCAGGGCATGAAGTTTAACATTTCAAGTGAGATGTATTTATTCAAAACAATATGAAAGAAGTAGTTAAATCACAGGATGTAAGATCAATATGCAAAAATCAGTGTTGTATCCATATAAAAGAAATGAATAGTCTAAAATTTTTAAAAATCCATTCACAATAGCATCAAAAAGAAAAATATGCTTAGGAATGAATTTTAAAAAGAAGTGCAAGAGCTACATTGGAAATAAAAGCATTGCTGAGAGAAATTAAAGAAGATCTATTAATAAATAAACAGAGGCATACACCATATTTATGGGGGGCTGAAATCTTGTTAAGACGGCAATTCTTCCACATTTGAGCAATAGGTTCAATGTAATCCCTGGCAGAATTCTAGTAGGATTTTTTTTTTTTTGAGACAGAGTCTTGCTCTGTCACCCAGGCTGGAGTGCAGTGGCATGATCTTCGCTCACTGCAACCTCCGCCTCCCCTGGCTTCAAGCAATTTTATAGAAATGAACAAGCTGATTCTAAAACTTAAATAGAAACACAAAGGGTCTAGGATAGTTCAAAAAAAAAAAAAAAAAAAAAAACCAGAGGAAAAAAGTTGAAGGGCTTACACTACCACCGCATTACAAAACTTACCATAAAGCTACAGTCATCAAAACGGTGTGCTAATAGTGTAGAGATAGACATGTTAATTAGTTGAGTAAAATATGGTCAAAGATTGTTGACAAATGTGCTAGGGCAAGTCACTGGGGGAAGGATTATCTTCTCAACAGATGATGCGGTAACAATTGTATATATACACATGCAAACAAATAAATAATAAATCTTGAGTTCCACCTCAGAACATACACAGAAATTAACTCAAAATAGACCAGAAACTTACAAGTGAGAAAAAACTGTACAACCTATAGGAAAAAATAGGAGTAAATATTTTTGACATTGGATTAGCAAAGATATGACATTAAAAGATATGACATTATTTTTTTGAAGATATGACAAAATAAAAGGAAAATTAGTAGTTTGGACTTCATTAAAATAAAAAAAAATTACTCTTCCGAAGAAGACACCATTAACAAAATGAAAAAAACAAGCCATAGACTAGGATAAAATACTTGAAAAATTCATATCTGATAAAGGATTGTACCCAGAATATTTAAAGTACTAAATAAGCAACCCAGTAAGCAGACGGCAAAAGACTTGAATCGACATTTTATCAAAAAAGATATATAAATGGAAAGTAAGCATATGAAAAGATATACTCAGCATCATTAGTGATTGGCAAAATGCAAATAGAAACGACAGTGAGATACCACTTCACACCCAGAAAGAGTGGCAGTACCAAGTGTGGGTGATGCTGTGGGAAAGTGGAACCCTCACATGTTGCTGGTGGGAATACAAAATGGGGCAGCCACTGAGGGAAAGCGTGGGTGCCCTCGAAGGAAGGAGATGTAGATGTTGAGGGGGAGGCATGATCCTTCACATGTTGGAAGGGAGTAGTTCTTTGGTGTGCTGAGATGGAGTACCACCTGATGAAATAAGAAAAGGTACGCATGGCCCAAGGAAGGATGGCCTTAGTTACAGTGAGAATATTTAACAATGTGATTTGTGGAATATTGCATTTGTCATTGGAAATATGTAAATAGATGCTGAGGGGACATTTTGTTTTGGATGCCGTAGGAGATTTTGCCAGGTGGCTTCTACATTCTCTTCTGGTGGTCATTCCTGACAAGCCACAGGGGGAGTTGCTGAGCCGCCGATGTCATCTGTTCAAGAGTGCCTTTCCCTTAACTCCATAAAGAACTAAAGAAAATTGAAAAGGTCTATCATTTCAATATTGGTTTTTTCCCTTTTCTCTGCCTTTTATGCCTTAGTTCATCCATTCTTTCTCTTTGTTTTTTATCCCCCATCAAAACATGTGGAAGGGGAGAGGTAGCTGATTGTGTGTCCTGCTGACAGCTTTACTCCTGGAGAGGTGGTGGCACCTCATTGTATAAATAAACAAGTGGAGACTGAGTTATTATGTATTTTGAGGCCATGTAGCTTTTTTAACAACCTGGTTGTACAGCAGGAGGTGGTGAGTGGGCATTAGAGCAGATTCATGTGTGTTTACAGCTGTTCCCCGTCATTCGCATTACGGCCTGAGCTCTGCCTACTGTCAGATCAGCAGTGGCATTAGATTCTCACAGGAACGTGAACCCTGTTGTGAACATGCTTGTGGTGCATGCAGGGGATCTAGGTTGTGTGCTTCTTATGAGAATCTAATGACTGATGATCTGTCACTATCTCCCATTACCCCCAGATGGGACAGTCTAGTTGCAGGGAAAGAAGCTGATGCCTCCCACTGATTCTACATTATGGTGAGTTGTATAATTTCATTATATATTACAATGTAATAATAACAAAGTGCACAGTAAATGTAATGTGCTTGAATCATCCCAAAACCATCCCCTCCAACAATGAAGAAAAATTATCTTCCACGAAACTGGTCCCTGGTGCCAAAAAGGCCAGGATCTGGTGGTATAGCTAGGAAACAGTGGAAACTGGATTTGAACCTATATCTGTTCTACTCTGAGCATGGTGTTTTTAAGTAATCTAATTTCATTTGGCTGAAATTTATTCGCACTATGTGTCACAGGCAGTTTGCCCTTTCTTTTTATGAAATGAAAAACTATTGCTGTTAAAGGAATTAAAGGTATCAGCAGACAGAATCTTTCTTGAGAGGTAGGATGAGGAAGTGCAAGTCAGTTTCCTTTTCTTGATTTTGAGGACATGCTGTGTTTTAGAACTGTTTCCAAAGTTTATTGTGTGTATGTATGTGTTTTAAGATTACTCAGGGAAAATGATTAGGCATGTGTCTTTTCTGGCCTCAGAATTCCCCAGGGGATTGTGTCCTCTGAAAAGCAGCCACCAGAGCCTTTTTCCTAGGACCTGTGTGGTGCAGAGGGTCCGAGAGCGTTTTTGGCCTGTCTCTCTGTCACTGCAGCCTGGCATAAGCTTACTTGCTTCAGCGTACATCCTGAAGCTGTGCCCCAGCGCTGATCTCCTTGTCCTAGAGCCTCCCTTCATCCCTCTTTCACAAGACATCTTTCACCTGTGCTCCCCACTGTGGTTGATGCCATCTGACTCTGTCCTTCCATTTTCTTTGGCCTCAGCACTCACAGGATATCTGACTCCAGGCCAGGAGGAGTGAGCAGCAGGATTTACTTGAGGGCCACTTCGCTGGAGCTTCGGTCCTCCATCAGATTCAGCTGTGGAGTGTGTTCCTCAGGCACAGGATGTGGGCGTGGGGGACAAGTGGAGTGTGCCAGAGTGGGAAAGGACAGAATTGAGGTTAAATCCCTGAGATGCATGAACATCAGTCTCAATTTATAGAAAGATCTCTTCACTCTTTTGTGGTAGACAGAATTCCAGTAAAGGCTGTGAATTGTGAAATCAGGCCATTTGTTTATTAGTTCATTCATTTATTCATCTTATTTATTAGACCAACTTCCCACCCCTCTCTTATGTCCTAGGCACTGTCTGGCAGCTTCCCCGCTGAGGAGTTCAGTATTGTGGGAGGCATGTGAACACACATTTTAATACTATGTGCTAAGAGCTCTGGTAGGAGAGAGTTTGTAAGAATAACTAACCCAACTAGCAGCAAGCAACTCAGGCAACAGCTTCCTGCAGGATGTCATGCGTGAATTAGATACGAGGACCCCAAAGGAGCTGAAGAGGTAACATGGGAGGATTTTACTGCAGGGTGGACAGCACAGGCAAAGGCATGGAGGCATGAAACAGCATGGCGTGGAAGCACTAGCAGCTTAATAAATAGCCTGATTAGAGGGGGCAGTTTGTGTGTGTGTGTGTGTGTGTGTGTGAGAGAGAGTGAGAGAGAGAAAAGAACAGGCAAGCGTGTGAGCTGGTGGGGGCGGGGTGACACATCTCAAGGCACGCTTTCCCAGTCCTTCCTTCTCCTTTGGCTGAAGTATATTGTTTGGGTGATAGTTTCCCTGTCCTGTCAAATGAGAAACAAATGCATCAAATATGTTTCATGTACTAAGGGATATTGACATAGGGCTAAATTCTTCTTTTATCTGGCTGTTATTTAGTATGTACATCTTAAAAATGGACACAGGTGTGCCTTGCCTATAAAAAAAAGTGTGATCTGGCTTTGGGAACAATTCCTGCATGCATCTTGATGTGTGCCACAACCAGCAACATTTAAATAAGGCACCATGGGTAGGTATAATCTGTGTGCATGGACTTTGCTCACATAGAAATTCAGCTCACTGGTATGTCATTGTTTGACATTATCTTGCTTGTTTACTTTTTAGTCTGTCCTTCCCATGCACTGTGAGTGCTGTGGGAGGGATGGTCCTGTCTGTCTTAGGTACTGCTCCATCCCAAGGGCCTCACAGAGTGCCTGGCATATGGTAGCTTCTCTCAGAATACTTGTAAAGAATGAGTTTATGAGACAGCCTGTTTTTGTTTACCCTCTACCACCCCCTTTGCCTTGTTCTCCATGACTGTTCTTTCTTTCTCTCTGGAAAATGTTGTCTCTTTTTTTCCACAGGCGTTTTTCACCCTGTTCCCTCTGCCTAGAGTTTCTCCTGTCTTCTCCATCCCCTCTCTCTTCCTGATCTTTCAGATTTCACCTTAAGTATTACATCCTTAGCAAATCTTGCCTTGATCTCTCAAGCTAGGACAGATGATTTACACACACTCTCATGGAATTGTTTTCCTTTCCTTCTGTGAATTTATCTCAGTTTTTAATGATAAATGTTTGAGAGAGTTACTTGAGTAATGTGTTCTGCCCCCATTGATTGCAAATTCTATGTGCCTATTTTATTTTCTGAATATAGTCAGTACTAAGAGATTGTATGTTCTCAGTGTTTACTGGTGGATGAATGAGTGATGATGTGCTTCTGCATGAGAACACATCCTGTCCAAGGAGCCTCTTAGAGCTCCTGCCTCCCAGCTATAGCCTCTGTCTCCCTTAGAACGCTGGGTGCACCTCAGGGCCTGCCCCATGGGGATCTTGTGAACAGCCACTGTAGCATTATAAATTGTCTTGTTTCTTTTTTATGCCCCGGAACAATGTCTCCTCTCTGACTCTTGTACCTGGAATATCTGTTGTTGGACTATACTTCACTCTCTGTTCCTAGAGAAGCAGCACAGGGCTGGAAAGGAGGGAAGGGCTGAATGTAGGGAGCCGCACCACTTAGGTTGTGGAAGAGGAGAGGGAAGAGAAATGTGTTTCAGGCATACCCAATTGGAAAAAGACATTTTTTCTAGAGAAGATAGCACAGTGTGGCCAGGTTCTTTTATATTGGAGTGTGTTAAACAAGCTTTTGTGGATGGGTGTGGGAACGCAGGTGACCTTTGTGTATTTTGTTCTTTGTTTTCTAACTTTTCTATGGGAAAAATTTGTTTTGAGTTCCAAAAATTAGTCTCATATTTCTGGAACACAGCACGAGAGAACTGCCAATATTCAAATGTAAACAGCAGAAACATGGGATGGTTAAAATGGGAAGAGTGGACACCTATTAACCTTGGGAAGTTAAGCTGAAATACTTTCTTTATAACTTGGAAGTAATTTTTAATGATGTAAGTGACCCAAAGAAAACATGTAAAAGATGGAAGTATATGCAGCAAAATTGCATAAATCTAATGGGTTGCCAAGCTGTGTATGGGATTATATTGTAAGAACTGTAATTTTAAAGTGATTTTAAACATACCATCTGTGGCTTAGCTGCCCACCAATTTGAACAAATACTTATTGTGTGCCACAGTATTTCCAGAAACTCAAAGGAGATGGGGCCCTTATTCTTTGAAACACACAGTTGAGAACATTAAGACAGTGATTCCTCCAACACACGATTACTGTTACAAAAAAGGGTTATACCATAAGCTGGGGTAGGGGTGGGGGGGATCTGGGAGGGAGCAACTAATGTAGAAAGCAGTAAAACCCAGACTATGTATCAGCCACTGACTGTGTATTTAGTAGAATAAAACAGTTGGAAACAGAGTACAGATATTTGGTATTAAGTAGAATTCCGGTAACATATATTTAACATATTGGTGCATATTGTCATATTTTCCTCATAAGTCTGCTTTATTGATGATAAAATGGAACAGTGGACTAGAACATGAAAAAAGATTGAATTCAGACTCTGACTTAACGTGTGGTGGCCTTAGTGATTGATTTTATGCGATTAAGGGAAGAAGCCTTGCTTAAGATAATTTTGTATCTCAACTATCCTTAGTATTCCATGTTGACCCTAAATGTCAATTTATTTATCTTTCGGGAAACAGTGATAACTTTAGACACTTGGTTGCATGTGGCGTGTGTGCATCAGCAGCTGTGGCAACCCCCGACCCTGCCCGCCACCAGGCGCATGGACCCCTGGCCAGATGCTGCCGGGCACCTTATTCAGGAGGTCAGCCCAGCAGCTGTAGGAGGGCGGGAGCTGGTGCTCAGCCCCATCCCAGTGGCTGCACAGTGCCCAGCGCCAGGATCCCTCCCTTTGGGCGCTTGTCCAGGGGGAAGAAGGGGGTGGTGCAGTCAAGCGGGCCCCGGGACAGGCCTGGCCCAGCGCTCCGTTCTGGGGAGCCCCGCCAGCCCACAGGCCCATCTGCGGCAGCCGCCACCTGCACGTGGTGCCGCGAGAACGTGGCTCAATGGCGGTTTTTCCGCCATGCGCAGATTCTCGCCTCGCGCGGGGGCAGCAGGGGGCAGCTGCTTGAGGTGCGCGTGCGCACTGGCACGTAACGTCTCTTCTTCAAGTCTTCTCAGAGGTTGGAGATTTCCTGTGTTCTCCAACCTCTGCCAAGTCTTCAGAGAGGTTGGAGTGCGCCTGTCTGAGGTCGGGGCCAGCCCACCTTGCTCTCTGGTGCTGGGCCGGGTGGGGGCTGGGTGGGGGTTGGGCAGGGGGAAGGGGGAGGGCAAGTTGTGGCCTCTCTGAAGCTGGTAGCGGGGCCACAAAGATAGTGGCTGTGGAGAGCCACAAGGGCCAGGTGCCCCTAAGCAACTTGGGTAACTATATCTTTACTGACGTCTGGTACTAGACCCCAGATGAGGATCTCGGGAAGATCCACAAAGCTGCGTCCAGGGGAACGAACGTGTGGAAGCTGCAGCGGAGCCTCCTGCTCAAGAGTAAAGGACCGGTCTGAAACCTACAAGAACAGGTGTCGGGGGCTGCGGGCTGCGGGCTGCGGGAGGAGGTGGGCGGGTGGGGAGAAGCACCCCCTTCAGAGTTGGGGGCTTGGGGAGTGGGGGCAAGGGGAGGCATGGAAAGAATGGGTGTGCAGAGCGGGCTGTTCTGGTGCCCAGGGCGCTGAGCTTTCTTCCCGGACGGGCTCCGCAGCGCCTGGGATGTGGACACCTTGGAGGCGGAGGGCCCCGGCCATCTTTATGAGCAGCAAAATAAATCCAAAAATTTAGCTGGTTTCTGACTCACCCACAGTGCCTCTTACAGAGCACTTCAGAGAGAATTTTAAAGTGATTTAATTAATAAAACTATGTGCAGTGTTTTATTTTTGATGTATACAGTTTAAAATATAATGTTAGATACATTATAGAAAGAAACATAATGAAAGAAATAATTTCCATAATATATAGCCTTCTGGGCTAAGAACATTTTGGGTAAAATCCAATATTTTATATCAATGAATTCTTATGTAAATATGTTCTTTGCTGAGGGACCTTAGAAGGAAACTTTGAAATGGGTAGATTGTTCATGTTCTCGAATAAGACGACTCATTTTTCTCAAGGTGTGAGTTCTCTATCAATTTTACATAAATAAACTTATCAAAGTTAACATTTTTGAAATACACATGCTTTTAGTATTGTGGTAGCATTAAGAAAATTTTTGTAATGGAGTTAAAATTTTAGTCTTCTATATATCAAAATATGCTATCAATTTTCACTAATAGTTTTCTACCAGCTGAAAAGACAGGTAAATGAATGCAGGAGAATAGAAAATCCAGAAACACCCAAATATGTGTAAGAATTTATAACATGGTAATGGTGAGACTTTATACAAGTAGGAAAAGATGAATTATGTTTATAAATGAAATGCCTGCCTTGTGGAGAAAACAAGCTAGATTTTTATGTCAACAAAATGAGTCCCTCATGGAATTTAGATTAAAAAATTTAAATATACAAAATTAGAAAAAATTATAAAAAATATCAGAAGAAAACACAAATGCCTATTTATATAGATAGATTGTGATGTTAACAAAGACCTTCCTAAGAACCTCACAAGCAAGCATTCCGAAGGTTTAATTTAGCAAAATTAAAATTAAGTCTGTATATGACAAAAAGCAAAAAACAACATACTTGTAAAATACTTACCGTGTGTGTGTACATATTATATCAGAAATAAATCTTTATTTTACAGATAATTCTTTCAGATCGATGTGAAAAGAACTCTAAAATTGGGCAAAGTATTTTTTTCAGCTCTGCAAGTGATTATGCACATAGGAAAAAGTAGTGTTCCTGGTAAGAGAAGGAATTTAATTTAAAAGCGGAATGAAATACTGTTTTCTATCTACAAAGTTTGTAAGGATGAAGAGCAGTGATATTTACACTACTGCTTAAAGTTTAAGTTGCTGATGACTTTTTAAATAGACAATTTGGTTATAAGTAGCACATTTAGAAAATGTTTATGCCCCTTACCAATCAATTCTATTATACTAAAATATATTTAGGAAACAATGAGAGATACATGCAATTTGTTTTTTTCAGCAGTGCTTAAAATATTATTGTATTAAGAAGAGTCCATATAATGGAAGTCATAAATTTGTGGATTAGTGTGTTCTGTGAACTTTTAGCACCTTCAGAAGTGAAGAGAACCTTTTTATCTGTGTTTGTTAATTTATATACTTTTTTTTTTCTTTCTTTCTTTGAGACAGAGTCTCACATTCTCGGCTCAATGCCACCTCTGCCTGCCGAGTTCAAGCTATTCTCATGCCTTAGCCTCCAAAGTAGCTGCGATTACAGCCATACATTATGACGCCTAGCTAAATTTTTTTATTTTTAGTGGAGATGTAGTTTTGCCATGTTGGTCAGACTGGTTTTGAACTCCTGGCCTCAAGCAGTTCACCCACCTCGGCGTCCCCAAGTGCTGGGATTACAGGCATGAGCCACTGCGCCCAACCTATATATACATTTTATTAGACACATATGTTTGTATTATATATAAACTTATTTCCTATATGCCAATCATTATAGATTAATAATTTTAGTTTAGTTTTATTATGAAAATAAAAATGGCAAGTATAGGTGATTATTACCATTGCACAAATATTGCTTTATTTGTAGTAGTTTTTTTAAAATATCGAACGTCACAGCGGTATTTATCCATTTTTAAAAATCCATTTATTCGGCCAAGAGTGGTGGCTCATGCCTGTAATCCCGCACTTTGGGAGGCCGACGCGGGTGAATCACGAGGTCAAGAGATCTAGACCATCCTGGCCAACATGGTGAAACCCCATCTCTACTAAAAATACGAAAAGTAGCCTGGCGTGGTGCCGTGTGACTATGGTCCCAGCTACTCTGGAGGGTGAAGCAGGAGAATCGCTTGAACCCGGGAAGCAGAGCCAAGGTCACGCCACTGAGCCAAGGTCACGCCACTGCAGCCTGGTGACAGAGCAAGACTTTGTCTCAAAAAAAAAAAAAAAGAAAAAGAAAAAAGATAATCCATTTATTCATCACCTATAAGCTGAATACCTGTTATATAGAAGACATATTCTGCTAACTCTCAAGACCCTTCCATCCTTAAAAATTTCATGTTTACCTTCCCAGCCTAAGTAAGCTGAGAGGTTTAAAATTGGAGTATTAGGACTGAATCGCAATTGAAGCTTTTTTCCTTGTCTTTCAAACAAAAGCATTTTTGATGTGAGAAAGCAGTATAAATTTTACTTTAAATATCAATATTTTAAAAGAAGTATTAGAGAGTATGCCTTTCTTTTATGCATTTACGGTACGTATTTGAATTTGTTAGAGTTAAAACATTGTTTTCAAACAGTTTTTCACCCAGGATTTTTTTTTTCTTTCTAACCTACTGTAAAACAACACAGGAAAGCAAAATTGGCCGGCATAAATTGAATCAACATGTAAAATTTAGGAGACATGCAAAAATCTGTATTTCAGCTCCTCTTAAACAATCAATTCTGGTTTCCCTTGAGCCCATATTACTGTTTGGTGTGCTGTGAAGAGGCTGTAGATTAAAATAAGTCTATGTTCTTTAGTTTGTCACTGTGCCCACGTAGGTACTTCACTTACTCAGGTCACACCCTTTACCTCTGTAAATATTTTAGTTAACAATTCCTGTCGTATTGTAAAGATTTCAAGGTTTTTAAGACAGTTGATAATTATAGTATGTAGTCTATATATTAATCCCTTAATAATGGACTTGACTTTTAGAATTTAGAAGTTGTTTGTTAAAACAACGATTTTTCTTTATGCCATAAATAATCATCTCATTAAAATGCTTATAAGCCTTTTTAGGTTAATCGTTGTTATATTTGGATAGGTTATGAATATTGCAGAAAACATATCTTTCTCCTGAGCATTGTCCCTTAAAATCGAAGTGATTTAGTGGCTTTTATTATGTCAAAATAATCCATATAGATAGGGTAGAATTTTTATTGATAAGTCATTGTATTTGTAATTTTGATATTTTGCCAAAAATAGTAAGTAATTTTAAGTAGCAATGGAAATAGATACCAGAATAAAAATGGATTAATGCATTTGAAGAAGTAGATGTGCATTGGGGTCTTAGGATTATCATTATAATTGAGAATAAAATTTCATACTGAACTTTCTAACAGCTAAGGGAAAATTCTGTCATCTTGTGTAGAAGAAATCCCATGGACCATTCAATTATTTATAAGCAATCAAAGTTCATTTGAAGCTAGACTCTTTTAATTTAGAGCCCATTTCCTTAGCGACTTATTTGGAGCAGGAGGGCCTGACTTTGGCATCTGGGATCCTGGGACCATTGATAGAATCAGGCAAGTTTGTGTCACCTGGAGGAAACCTCCACCTTTATCGGAAAGCTTTAAAAATTGTTTTCCTGAAGTTTTAATTCCTCAAATAGTAATGTTTGCCACAAAAAAGTATTTTCAAATAGGGAATAGGCAAAGTTCAAGACATTTCTTGAATACTGAACAAATGATTCACAGTTTTACAATATTTCTCAAACGTAGATGATCATAGTATCTTTCTGCTGGGGTACAGTCTTTAACTTCTGGTAAAGTGAACTTCTGCCATTTTGAAAATTTATAACTGTCTTAATGGTAATATTAATCTCATACGTTATATGAATTCTATACATCAAAATACTAATTTGCATGCACTCTGTAAATCTACTGAATAAAATGAGCCATTCTTATTCATTTGAATCCTGACTTTCCTTTGGCTTAAAGTTTTTAAAAAATTAAAGTAAAAATGACTGTGTTTTAAAAATTTGTTTCAGTATTTCAACGCTTTTTTTTCCATGGCACTTTTAAGAGCTAAAATTGATTTAAATGTTAGTCATATGACTAGAACTGCTATTGTCCTGTTGTGTATACTGTATTCTACTTAATGTCACTGTGGATTATGTGATGCCTCCATTTTATGTATCAATAAAAGAATGTTTAAATGCTACCAAATACAGTTGTAAAAATAATGAATTATAAATAGGATTTCAACATCAGATATGTTAAAATATGCGAAACTGTGCACCTTAGAATCATTGAAAGACAGTGTTATCTCTAACCTTTGAAACATACCTCAAAGGAGGTATAATTGTACCATTTTACTTAATTAAAATGTTGTCTTCATTAAGTAGTAGTAATAATTATAATATCTAACAATTACTGAGCCATTATTAGTGCCAGGAACAGTTACAAATACTTAGCATAGATTCCCAATTAGGTATCATAGTGATGTCCTGTGAGATAACTACTATATTCATCTTCACGTTATTGATGAGAAAATTGAGGCACAGAAAGGTTAAGTGATAGCTCATAAATGAAAGACTTTAATGTAGTATTCAAGCTCAAGTTGAACTGAATCCAAAAGCCAAGCACTTTCTAGTCAAATGGGCTACTCTTTTATTAGTGTAGTGACTAATACGAGCTAATAAGTGTTGGACTTTCTTCAGGGGCAAATTAGATGTTTTGAAGGCAGAGGAAGAGCGTGCTATTTAATGTTTACAATTACATGAATCATGTATGTATGTCTTGAGATAGTGGGCTAAACTTCCCTGGAAAATTCTTTCAGTCTTGTAGGACTGCTCTACATTTGGCCTGTGTCAGTGATGTTCCAGAAGTGGTAACTTTTCTGGCACATAGAAAGTGCCAGCTTAACATCTGTGACAGTGAAAACAGGGCACCTCTGATGAAGGTACCTAGTGGCCAATTTTTTCAGCATGAGATGAATTTGGCTGAAATGCACAGAATAAAAATGAATTTATCTCACTGAAATATCCACAGTTTGTGAAACGTGGAATGTGTATTTTGATTTTTTAGAACTTACAATTTCTTGGACTAATACTGATAGGTTATTCAATGCCAATAAGATGTTTTTGCAACTATTCTGCTCGACTTTGGTGCTGATCCAAATGTTGTAGATGTCTGTTGCAACACTGCTCTCCACAACGCTGTCTATAGTGAGAATATACAAAAGGTAGCAAAACTGCTTTCACACAACCCAGACATTGAAGTGAAAAACAAGGTAGAGATCAACAAATGTTATTTTCAAAATATTTGAAATCCATTTGTTTTAACATTGACATATGTAAGGGTCAGTTTTTCATATTTGGAAGCTCAAGCTCCCTGAGTGAAAATATTTTAAAATAACTGGGGTTTAAGCATCATTGTAACAAAGATTTGTTGGTTCAGAGTTCGAGGAGATCAGTAAAGAAAAGTAGGAGTCCAAGCCAGGTCTTGACATCTATTAGTTTTCTGCCCTGGGTGTGATTGATGAGCTCAGAAATAGGGGATAATCATGTTATCTAATTTGATGAATTAACTTATAAATAAATTTTATTACAAATTATCAAATAGCCTAGATGCCCTGAATCACAAGCCACAAAAAAATAGAACATCTAATAACCAAAAGTAGGACTTAATAACTTTCTGAAAACTACAGCATTTGAATATTAGATCCTATGAAGAAACACACATTGATTTTTTATAATTTATCTTTTATTTTTTGTAGTTACAGGGTCTCCCTGTGTTGCCCAGGCTGGTCTTGAATTATTGAGCCCAAGTGATCCTCCTGTCTCAGCCTTCCAAAGTACTGGTATCACAGGCGAGTCACTGCAGCTGGCCAACACATTGTGTTTTATTTGGGATTTTAAAATAGTTTCAGCTATAAGGTTCAAGAGTAAGTATTCCATTACTATTTCTTTGAGCAGTTTTTCAAATGTTACGTTGTTAAAACTTTGTAATAACCTGCTGAAATAAGGCACTAAAACCCTCATTTTAGAAGAAGACATTGAGCCTAAGAGAAGCAACTTGCTGAAGAACAAACAAGTGTTGGTTACAGAACTCGAACTTATGAGATCAGGACATTTTCCATTATGTCAAGCTAACTTTAGTTAATTTCCTGAGCTATACTGCCCTGAATTCATGAGTATTTCACTTTACTTTCTTCTTTAATTTGAAGCTTAATAAGTGCATAGAGCTAATAAATTAGAAGTCTGTGGAATAAGTAGATTTCAGATATTACCCTGACACTGTCTGAAATACCCTAGGAATTTAACACATTGGGTAAATTTTTAATATCAGTGTTGAAATAATGCTTCAATTTATTACATATTTGATACATAGCATTTACCAAGAATGTTTGGAATCTGAAATAAAGATACCTAAAAGTCCTCAAAACAGCAATCCAGGTAAGACTTTTAATACTAAGCTACTCTTGGTGGTGCTAGCATAAGATTATTGAGTTTCGATCACAGAAAAGAAATTTAGTGTGTCAGTGGTATGTCTGTGTGGCTGTGCATGTGTATGTAAATATGTTTGTATTTATATAAAATTTTTTCTTTGAATAGTTTAGTATTCATAGTTAAGAATTTAGTAGTAAATAGTTTATAATCTCAAAACCTATTGTCTTAAAAACAATCCTTTATTGAATTTTGTTGCCTACAATTTTAAAAAATATTTTTGAATAAATAACAATTTAAGTAAGTGAGTTGTATTTTTCCTCTACAGGCATGTTATAATGAATGAGGTTTGTGAATACATGATGATTCCTGTGATGAGCTTAGAATGATTATTTCTACTTTTGGATCTGGGGAAATGATAAAGACCCAAATAAAATTGTGTTTCTCCAGTGAGAAGAAACAATGGCCGTGGATAGGGAGCCAGCCAGGTTTCCTGCAGAGATTCATGGGAAGCTTTTGAGCAGGGGAGTCAGAAGATGAGCAGTCAGTATTAGGGCATTTTCGTCATGGCACGACGCAGGGATTGGCTAGCTCTTCCTGTAAAGGGCCAGGTGGAAAACGCTTATAGGTATCATGGTCGCCCTTGTGTCTGCTGAAGCCTGCCGTAGCAGCGTGAAAGCAGTCAGAGATGACACGTAAGCAAATACTCCCGACCGGCCTCTGGTAAAGCGTCCATTCTGGCAGCATTTAACAGACCTAACAACCTTTCAAACCGCATGGCATTTCTTTCCCGGGTCCCCTTTCGAGAAGGTTTCTGGCGGCTTACAAGGACCTTCTCCAGTGTGCTTGGACTCTCTTAACTTTCCTAGGATCCTGAATATGGCGTCCCCAATTTGGCCTTAGGGCCAAGTATTGGCCTTACTTTGTCCCTGCTAACCCCGGTCCCATCTTGTCATGATCACCCACTGGAGAAGAGAGGAGGTGCTGGAGTGAATGGGATCCGGGGAGGCCTGTTCATCCCTGGGAGCCCAGAATGAACCGGTATTACTGTGTACCCCTGGCTTTGCCTACATCCCTGCTCTAATGGTCGTGTGTTAGCCTGGGATCAGCCTTTGTCTTGGTGCTATGGATCTGTTGTGCCTGCGGCCTTGGTCCAGTCTCTGTCCTTATCTCCATGACGTGAGAGTGACTGTGGCTGAGAGCATTCCAGCAAGACAATGATGATCTCCGCTGTCTGATTCCTGTTTCCTAGATTCTCACACTAGATGAGCCTGTTTTTCAGCTAGCTGCTGCAAGGGGGCTGGAAATTTCTCCCTTCAGATAGGACCTAGAAGGCCTGGAAGCATCTGGAGAAGGGCGTGGCTGGGAGTAGAGAAACAGGCTACAGACTGAAGCAGGAGGAAGCGAGAGAGGAAGACTCACGGAAAGCCTTGTTGCGCTCGCCAAAAGAGCTGCCCTCGCACTCGAGAGGGCCATGTTTAATGCCTACCTGAAGAAAGGTAGTAACCTCTGGAGCACTTGTGGCTTGGGGTGAAAACGCGCCTGGAGTGAAGGAAGATTCTTTGCTCTTTGCAGAGGGGTGCTGACTGGAAATGAGCAAGTAGATGGGATCCCAAAGGGCCACAGAACGAGGCCCTATGCAGGTGGCGGGACAGACTGCCCCAAAAGCCCCCTGAGAAGTTGGCCCTGGGGCGTAAGAGGAAGCCAGGGTGAAGAGCAGGAGTGAAAGCTGCCTCAACACTTTGGAGCAGGAAGGAAAGCAAGCAAGATACAGTTGGAAGAGGGTGAAGTGGGCAACCTAAGGGATGGAGTGCAGGGTTTGACCTTCGACTTGGGGTCTCCTCCATTGGCAGGCTTTGGGGGTGGCATTGTTGCCTCTCCACCGATCCTTCCCTTGGGCGGGGCTGTTGACTGGCACCGTGGCCTGTCAGCCTGTGGGCGGGGGGTGTGACAGCCACAGTGCCATACCTGCAGCCTTAGGTGTGCTCACTTGAGGTGTACATCCTCTACCCGTCGAGTGTTCTCAGAGGAAGGGGACAGAGCTGCTCAACCCCGCCGGTGTGGCTGTCAGGGAGTCCTGTGTGAGCCCACATGCCTGACTCCTGGGATCTTATGGGGAGGCTGCTGATGTCCACCTTCCTGTGCTTCCATCCATTGGGAGCCTGCCCTTCCTTGGCACTGGCTGGCCGTGAATGGTTTTCCTCCATAGATAGGGTTCAAGAACCGCCCGACAGTTACCTCATGGTCGTCTGACATTCCTGATGGAGGTAGGGAGACCGCCTGGTACTATGTTCACATCAGACCAGCTACCGTGAGTGACAGGAACGTCTGACAGGATTGCATGTTTGGCAGAAGAAACACCTGCCAGATCAGACGCGAACGTGTGGCAGAAGGCCCATCCAGGAAGATTGCACACTGGGAAGAAGGAAGACCTGAGAACGTTGGACGAACAGCAGAAGGGGTGCCTCGGGAGATTGCCCGGTGGGTGGCGGTAGCATCTGAGAGGATTGCGGGGTGGGCGGGAGGATGAGCTGGGAAGGATGCAAGGCCTGGGGAGGCAACATATGAAGATGATTAAATATGTGGCAGGAGAAACACCTGAGAAGATGGGATGCTTGCCAGGGGAAACGGGACAGAGTGGAGTGTTTGGGAGAAGGGATGCTTAGGTAGACTGCATGTGTGGCAGAAGGTACACATGAGAAGGGTGAATGGTGGACAGCAGAAACGTTGCAGCCGATGGCACGGCAGTGGGGAGGAAAACGTAGGAAGCGTGGAAGTGCATGGCCTGCGAAAGAAGCATCTGAAGAGATGGCATGTCTGGGAGAGGACACTTAGGGCAAGATTCCACGTTTGGCAGTGGGCTCATGAGCGGAGGCAGATGCGTATGGGCCCACGGCAGTCTCGGTTCCTGCCTCCTGAGAAGAAAGTCATCAACCGAGGGGCACAAGGCAGAGGGAGAGACCGAGGCATGTGTAAGAGCAGAGGCAAAAGTTCCTCAAACGGTATCGTGGCAGGAGCCAAAGGAAGTCAAGGAGGCTTGGAAGAGGCCCAGGTGGGCAGCGACCTGAGAGGTGGAGTGCAGGGCTGGACCATGGACTCGGGGTCTCCCCCATTGGCGGCATCGCTGCCAGTCCCCTGATGCTTCCCTTGGCGGGGAAGGGGGTTGCTGTGCACTGGCGCAGTGGCCTGTCAGCACCTTGTAGGGGGGTGGGGGTGGCAGCGCAGGTGCCGTGTGCTCACCGGAGTTGTTCGTGTGCTCGCTTGAGGTGTTCCTCCTGTAAGCAGACGAATGTGCCCAGGGTAAAGGTCATAGAGCAGTGAACCTCCTGCCAGTTTGCCTCTCAGGGTGCGTACGAGAGCCCACTCGCCTTACACTCAAGGTCTGCCGGAGAGGCTTCTGACGTTCCTGATGGCTGTGGGGGGTGGGGGGGGCTGCCTTTCCCTGGCGCCGTGTGCGACCAGTGATATCTCTAGATCTAGAGTCCACTTCACGACCACCTGACCATCACCTCGCAGCCACCTGATGTTTTCTGGTGGTGGAGAACCCTCTCGGGCCCCACTCTGCACGTGTGACTGAGAGGGACACCTGACAGGATTGAACATGTGGCAGAAGATCATCCAACGAGATGGAGTGTCTGGGAAAGGAACGTCTGATAGCCCTAAGCATGTGGCAGAGGGAACATCTAAGCAGACTGCAGTGTTTTTGGAAGGAATGGCTAAGAACATCACATGGTCAGCAGGAGGAAACCTTAGGGTAGGAAGATTGCAGGGGGGCTGGTGGGGCAAGGGAACCCATGAGAAGACTGCGGGATCGGCAGTTGGACACCCTAGGCAGATTGCAAGGCCTGCCCGAGAGACATCTGGGAAGAGGAAGTATTGGGCCCACGGTGCGCTGGACAATACTGAGTGCTTGTCAGGGGAAGGAGTGGACGCAATTGACTGTTTGGCAGAAGGAACACTCAGGTAGATTGCACGTTTGGCAGAAGGCCCAAGTGCGAAGATGACATGGTCGACAGTAGAAACCCTTAAGCAGGCCACACGGTGGGCAGAAGGAACCTCTGAGCAGATTCCACGATGGGCAGACGGAATGCCTAGGAAGAGTGTGTGGCATGCAAAGAAAACATCTGGAAAGAGAGAACATTTGGGAGAGAAAACATCCACCAAGATGGAGCGTTTAGCCGTAGGGATGTCAGCCGCGGTGGATCCCTAGGGGCCTACATGCAGTAATCCAAGCTCTTGCCTCATCAGAGGGAGTTTGACTGAGGGGCATGAGAGAGACCAAGGCCATTTTGAGCACGGGAGTGCCTGTTTCCCAGATAGTACCAGAGCAGAAAGGCGAGGCAGTAAGGTATACTTAGAAGAGGGCCACGTGGGCAACTGGAGAGGTCAGGGGCACGCTTCGTTCGACCTTTGAGGCTGCGAGGTCTCACACATTGGCAGGCTTCCAGGAGCCAGGGGTTGCGTTGCTTCCTCCTGAGCCTTTTCGCAGGGTGGACTGTCCACATGGGAGGTGGCCTGTCGGCACTTGGGAGGGGCCACAGGCGCAGCGTGTTTCCTGGAGTCCTGGGGGTGCTCACTTGAGGCGTGCCTCCCTCGGCAGTCGGATGTTGCCCAGGGAGGGTCATAGGACAGTGAAACCCGGCCAGTTTGCCTGTTAGTGTGCATGCATGAGCCCCCTCACCCGCCCCCTGAGATCTCGGGAAGCTGCTCATCACCACCTTCCAGGGTTTCTGTCTGTCTGGGGGACTGCCCATCCCTGGCGCCAGCTCCCGGCAATCATTTGTTATTTGAGAGAGGCAGTTTAACAGCAGTCTGACCAGTTGCCTCCTGGTCACCTGAGGTATTTGGTGGAGTGTGGGCGTGGCCCTCTCCTGCGCTGCTCCTGTCTGACCAGCTGCCCACTGTAACACAGAAACATCTGGCAGGATGGAATGCCTGGTGGAAGACACTTCTGATGAGATTGAATGTTTTGCAGAAGAGCCATGTGACCGGATCCCTGGTTTGGCAGAGGAGAAATGTGAGAAGATGGAACGTTTTTGCTGAAGAGACCTCTGGCAGAGTGGAATGGAGAGAATAGGTGTGGCAGAGAGAACCTCTGAGAAGCTCGCAGGATTCACAGAAGGAGCATCGGGAGAAGATTGCCTGTTTGCCTGAAGGAATGGCAAGTTCCAAAGGTCAGAGGCTCGTGTGAACTGTCAGGTTCAGGAGCAGCTCAGTTTTGCTGGTGGCAAGAGTGTGGTACAGGAGTGGTTGGGCATGGTTTGAATGTCTAGAAAAGGCAAGCTGAGGGTAGATTTTTGAACAGTCCACAGCAGAAGGGGTAGAGGATATATTCTGTGGGCTACGGCCACATTCTCAGGATGCTCGTGGCTGTAAATAGTAGATGACCCAAGTAAGAGTGGCTGAAGCCGTAGGCACCAGAATTGTGTCAGCATCCTTGTGTCACGCTCACGTTTTCCCTTCCAGCCGTTCTGTGGGCAGTGTTTAGTTCATGTCCGCTTTGCCGGTAGGCCGAGTAGCAACAGCTGCAGTTGGTGTGTTCTCTGAAGGCAGTATCTGAAGGGTGGAGGGGTTGCTTTTCTTCCCAGGTGTCTTTTGAAGAGGCAGTCAAGTCAGCAGTTCGCAGTGAGCTTCTGGTAATATCGTATGGACTGGGTTACAGCACATTCCCACTGCTAAGCCGGTCACTGGGGAAGACCATGTGATTGCTGTGATGAGCTTAGAATGATCATTCCTCCTTTGGGAGCTGGGGTGGGTTGAGGGAACGATAAAGATCCCAATAACCTTGCATTTCTCCAGCGAGAAAGAAGAAAGAAATTCCGTGGATAGGGAGCTAGCCAGGTTTCCTGCAGAGAATCACAGGAAGCTTTTGAGCAGGGGAGTCAGAAGATGAGCGGTGAGTATTAGGGCTTTCCGATCACGGCGTGACACAGGGATTGGCCAGCTCTTCCTGTAAAGGGCCAGGTGGGAAACACTCGTAGGCCCCGTGGTCTCCGTCGTGTCTGCTGAAGCCTGCTGTAGTAGCGTGGAAGCAGTCAGAGATGACGTGTAAGCAAATGGTCCCAACTGGCCTCCGGTAAAGTGTCGATTCCGGAAGCATTTAACAGACCTAACAACCTTTCAAACCGCACAGCGTTTCTTTCCCGGATCCCGTTTCGGGAATGTTTCTGGTGGCTTACAAGGACCGTCTCCAACATGCTTAGGCTCTCTTAACTTTGCCAGGATCCTGAATAGGGCATCCACCATTCGTCCTTAGGGCTCCGGGATGTCTTGGTCTTACCGTCTCCCTGCCAACCCTGGTCCCATCTCGTCACGATCACCCACTGGAGAAGACAGGAGATGCTAGAGTGAACAGGGTTGGGGGAGCCCCGTTCATCCCCGGGGTCCCAGAATGAACCAGTGTTACCATGTACCCCTGCCCTTGCCTTCCTCCCTGCTCTATTGGCCGTGTGTTAGCCTGGGATCAGTTTTGGTCTGGGTGCTATGGGTCTGTTGCACCTGTGGCCTTGGTCCGGCCTCTGTCCCTTGTCTCTGTGAAATGAGAGTGACTGTGCCTGAGAGCGTTCCAGCAGGACATTGATGATCTCCACTGTCTGATTCCTGCGTCCCAGGTTCTCACAGTAGACGAGCATGCTGTTTTTCAGCTAGCTGCCGCAAGGGGGCTGGACATTTCTCCCTTCAGAGTGGACCTGGAAGGCTTGGAAGCATCTGGAGAAGGGCGTGGCCATGAGTAGAGAAATCGAGGCTACAGGCAGAAGTGGGAGGAAGCGAGAGAGGAAGACTCATGGAAAGCCTTGCTGCGCTCACCAAAAGAGCTGCCCTCGGACTCGAGAGGGCCACGTTCAATGCCTACCTGAAATAAGGTAGTCACCTGTGGAGCACTTGTGGCCTGGAGCAAAAACACGGCTGGAGTGAAGGAAGAATCTTCCCTGTTCCCAGAGGGGCACTGACTGGAAACAAGCATGAAGGTGGGATCCCTAAAGGGCCACAGAAGGAGGCCTTATGCAGGTGTCGGTACAGACTGCCCCAAAAGCCCCCTGAGAAGTTGGTCCTGGGGCGTAAGAGGAAGGCACGGTGAAGAGCAGGAGTGAAAGCTGCTTCAGCACTTTGGAGCAGGAAGGAAAGGAAGTGAGATACAGTTGGAAGAGGGTGAAGCGGGCAACCTGAGGGATGGAGTGCAGGGTTTGACCTTCGATTCTGGGTCTCCTCTGTTAGCAGGCTTCTGGGGTGGCGTTGTTGCCTCTCCGCCGATCCTTCCTTTGGGTGGGGCTGTTGACTGGTGCCACGGCCTGTCAGACCGTGGGCTGGGGGCATTGCAGGCACAGTGTGGTTCCTAGAGTCTTAGGCGTGCTCACTTGAGGCATTCTTCCCCTGCCCATTGACTGATCTCAGAGGAAGGAGACTGAGCTGCTCACCCCGCCAGTGTGGCTGTCAGGGTGTCCTGCATTAGCCCACGTGCCCGACTCCTGGGATCTTACAGGGAGGCTGCTGATGTCCACCTTCCTGCACTTCCGTCCATTGGGAGCCTGCCCTTCCTTGGCGCCGGCCAGCCGTGAGCAGTTATCCTCCACAGATAGGGTTCAAGAACTGCCCAACCATCACCTCATGGTCATCTGACATTCCTGGTGGTGATGGGGGACCCCCGGTACCATGCTCACGTCAGACCAGCTACCTCGAGTGACAAGAACGTCTGACAGGATTGCACGTGTGGCAGAAGAGCATCAGAGAAGGATGAAGGTTTGTCAGAAGAAACACCTGCCAGATCAGATGTGAATGTGTGGCAGAAGGCCCATCTGGGAAGATTGCACACTGGGCAGAAGGAAGAGCTAAGAATGTTGGATGGACAGCAGAAGGAGTGCCTCCGGAGATTGCCCGGTGGGCGGCGGTAGCATCTGAGAGGATTGCGGTGTGGGAGGGAGGACGAGCTGGGAAGGATGCAAGGCCTGGGGAGGCAAAATGTGAAGACGATTAAATATGTGGCAGGAGAAACACCTGAGAAGATGGGATGCTTGGCAAGGGGAACAAGGCACAGAGTGGAGTGTTTGGGAGAAGAGACGCTTAGGGAGATTGCATGTGTGGCAGAAGGAACATGTGAGAAGGTTGCCATGGTGGACAGCAGAAAAATTGCAGCCGATGGCACAGTGGCAGGGAGGAAAACATAGGAAGCTTGCAAGTGCGTGGCCTGCAAAAGAAACATCTGAAGAGACGGCATGTCTGGCAGAGGACACATTGGGCAAGATTTGCATTTGGCAGCGGGCCTGTGAGCGGCGGCAGAGGCATATGGGCCTGCGGCAACCTCAGTTCCTGCCTCCTGAGAAGAAAGACATTGAGTGGCACACGGTAGAGTGATAGACTGAGGCACGCATGAGAGCAGGGGCGAAAGTTCCTGAAACGGTATTGTGGCAGGAGCCAAAGGAAGTCAAGGAGGCTTGGAAGAGGCCCAGGTGGGCGGCGACTTGAGAGGTGGAGTGCAGGACTGGACCTTGGACTCCGGGTCTCCCGCGTTGGCAGCATCGCTGCCTGTCCCCTGATGCTTCCCTTGGTGGGGAAGAGGGGGCTGTTCACTGGCACAGTGGCCTGTCACAACCTCGTGTGGGGGCGGAGGCGCTGTGTGCTTACTGGAGTTGTTTGCATGCTCTCTTGAGGCATTTCTCCCACAAGCAGACGAATGTGCCCAGGGGAAAACATCCTAGATCAGTGAACCTCCCGCCAGTTTGCCTCTCAGGGCGCATGTGTGAGCCCATTTACCCAACTCCCAAGGTGTGCTGGGGAGGCTTCTGACCTTCGTGACTGCTGTGGAGGAGGGGGACTGCCTGTCCCTGGCGCTGCCTGTGATCAGTGATTTTTCTAGCGAGTCTGCTTCGTGACCACCGGGCCATCACCTTGCGGCTGCATGATGTTTACTGGTGGTGGAGAACCCTCTCGGGCTCCGCTCCACACGTGTGACTGAGAGGGACACCTGACAGGATTGAATGCGTGGCAGATCATCCAACGAGATGGAGTGTCTGGTGGAAGGAACATCTGACAGCCCTGAGCGTGTGGCAGAGGGAACATCTAAGCAGACTGCAGCGATTTCAGAAGGAACGGCTAAGAACATCGCATGGTCAGCAGGAGGAAACCTTAGGGTAGGGAGATTGCAGGGGGGCTGGGGGACAAGGGAACCCGTGAGAAGACTACGGGATCAGCAGTTGGATGCCCTAGGGAGATTGCAAGGCCTGCCTAAGAGACATCTGGGTAGAGGAAGTATTGGGCCCATGGTGCACCAGACAAGACTGAGTGCTTGTCAGGGGAAGAAGTGGACGCAACTGGCTGTTTGGCAGAAGGAACACTCGGGTAGATTGCACGTTTGGCAGAAGGCCCAAGTGCGAAGATGACATGGTAGACAGCAGAAATCCTTTAGCAGGTCGCACGGTGGGCAGAAGGAACCTCTGAGCAGATTCCACGATGGGCAGACGGAATGCCTAGGAAGAGTGCGTGGTGTGCAAAGGAAACATCTGGAAAGAGGGAACATTTGGGAGAGAAAACATCCGCCAAGGGTAGATTTTTGAACAGTCCACAGCAGGAGAGGTAGAGGATATATCCTGTGGGCCACGGCCACATTCTCAGGATGCTCATGGCTGTAAATAGTAGATGACCCAAATAAGAGCGGCTGAAGCCATAGGCACCAGAGTTGTGTCGGCATCGTCGTGTCACGCTCACGTTTTCCCTTCCAGCTGTGCTGTGGGCAGTGTTTAGTTCATGTCTGCTTTCCCGGCAGGCCAAGTAGCAACAGCTGCAGTCGGCATGTTCTCTGAAGGCAGTGTGTGAAGGGTGGAGGGGTTGCTCTTCTTCCCAGGTGTCTTTTGAAGAGGCAGTCAAGTCAGCAGTTCGCAGTGAGCTTCTGGTAACATCGTATGGACTGGGTTACAGCACATGCCCACTGCTAAGCCGGTCACTGGGGAAGACCATGTGTTTGCTGTGATGAGCTTAGAATGATCATTCCTCCTTCGGGAGCTGGGGTGGGTTGAGGGAACGATAAAGATCCCAATAACCTTGCATTTCTCCAGCGAGAAAGAAGAAAGAAATTCCGTGGATAGGGAGCTAGCCAGGTTTCCTGCAGAGAATCACAGGAAGCTTTTGAGCAGGGGAGTCAGAAGATGAGCAGTGAGTATTAGGGCTTTCCAATCACGGCGTGACACAGGGATTGGCCAGCTCTTCCTGTAAAGGGCCAGGTGGGAAACACTCGTAGGCCCCGTGGTCTCCGTCGTGTCTGCTGAAGCCTGCTGTAGTAGCATGGAAGCAGTCAGAGATGACGTGTAAGCAAATGGTCCCAACTGGCCTCCGGTAAAGTGTCGATTCCGGAAGCATTTAACAGACCTAACAACCTTTCAAACCACACAGCGTTTCTTTCCCGGATCCCGTTTCGGGAATGTTTCTGGTGGCTTACAAGGACCATCTCCAACATGCTTAGGCTCTCTTAACTTTGCCAGGATCCTGAATAGGGCATCCACCATTCGTCCTTAGGGCTCCGGGATGTCTTGGTCTTACCGTCTCCCTGCCAACCCTGGTCCCATCTCGTCACGATCACCCACTGGAGAAGACAGGAGATGCTAGAGTGAACAGGGTTGGGGGAGCCCCGTTCATCCCCGGTGTCCCAGAATGAACCAGTGTTACCATGTACCCCTGCCCTTGCCTTCCTCCCTGCTCTATTGGCCGTGTGTTAGTCTGGGATCAGCTTTGGTCTTGGTGCTATCGGTCTGTTGCGCCTGTAGCCTTGATCTGGCCTCTGTCCTTGTCTCTGTGAAATGAGAGTGACTGTGGCTGAGAGCATTCCAGCAAGAAAATGATGATCTCCACTGTCTGATTCCCGCGTCCCAGGTTCTCACAATAGTCGAGCATCCTGTTTTTCAGCCAGCTGCCCCGAAGGGGCTGGACATTTCTCCCTTCAGACAGGACCAGGAAGGCCCGGAAGCATCTGAGGAAGGGCATGGCCATGAGTAGAGAAATCGAGGCTATGGGCGGAAGTGGGAAGAAGCGAGAGGAAGACTCATGGAAAGCCTTGCTGTGCTCGCCAAAAGAGCTGCCCTGGGACTTGAGAGGGCCACGTTCAATGCCTAACTGACATAAGGTAGTCACCTTTGGAGCACTTGTGGCCTGGGGCGAAAACGCAGCTGGGGTGAAGGAATAATCTTCCCTGTTCCCAGAGGGGCGCTGACTGGAAATGACCATGAAGGTGGAGTCCCTAAAGGGCCAGAGAACGAGGCCCTATGCAGGCGTCAGTACAGACTGTCCCAAAAGCCCCCTGAGAAGTTGGCCCTGGGGCTTCAGAGGTAGGCACGGTGAAGAGCAGGAGTGAAAGCTGCTTCAGCACTTTGGAGCAGGAAGGAAAGAAAGCGAGATACAGTTGGAAGAGGGCAAAGTGGACAACCTGAGGGATGGAGTGCAGGGTTTGACCCTCAACTTGGGGTCTCCTCCGTGGGCAGGCTTCCGGGGTGGCATAACTGCCTCTCCACTGATCCTTCCCTTAGGCGGTGCTGTCAACTGGTGCCGCTCTCTGTCAGCCCATGGGCGGGGGGTGTCGCAGGCACAGTGGTGTTCTTGGAGTCTTAGGCCTGCTCACTTGAGGCATTCTTCCCCTACCCGTTGAGTGTTCTCAGAGGAAGGGGATGGAGCTGCTCAACCCTGCTGGTGTGGCTGTCAGGGTGTCCTGCGTTATCCCACATGCCCAACTCCTGGGATCTTACAGGGAGGCTGCTGATGTCCACCTTCCTGCACTTCCATCCATCGGGAGCCTGCCCTTCCTTGGCTTCGGCCGGCTGTGAGCAGTTTTCCTCCATAGATAGGGTTCAAGTACCGCCCAACTGTCACCTCATGGTCATCTGACATTCCTGGTGGTGGTGGGGGGACCCACAGTACTATGCTCACGTGAGACCAGGTACCTCAAGTAACAGGAACCTCTGACAGGGTTGCACATGTGGCAGAAGAGCATCCGAGAAGATTGAAGGTTTGGCAGAAGAAACACCTGCCAGATCAGACGTGAATGTGTGGTAGAAGGCCCATCTGGGAAGATTGCACACTGGGCAGTAGGAAGACCTAAGAACATTGGACAGCAGAAGGAGTGCCTCATGAGATTGCCTGGTGGGTGGCGGAAGCATCTGAGAGGATTGCGGGGTGGGTGGGAGGATGAGCTGGGAAGGATTCAAAGCCTCGGGAGGCAACATGTGAAGACGATTAAATATGTGGCAGAAGAAACACCTGAGAAGATGGGATACTTGCCAGAGGGAACAAGGGACAGAGTGGAGTGTTTGGGAGAAGGGACGCTTAGGGAGATTGCACGTGTGGCGGAAGGAACATGTGAGAAGGTTGCATGGTGGACGGCAGAAACCTTGCAGCTGATGGCACAGCAGCAGGGAGGAAAACGTAGGAAGCATGCAAGTGTGTGGCCTGCGAAAGAACCATCTGAAGAGATGGCATGTCTGGCAGAGGACACATTGGGCAAGATTCCACGTTTGGCAGTGGGGCCCGTGAGCGGCGGCAGATGCGTACAGGCCTGCAGCAACCTTGGTTCCTGCCTCCTGAGAAGAAAGACATCGACCGAGGGGCACAAGGCAGAGGGAGAGACTGAGGCACACGTTGGAGCAGGGGCGAAAGTTCCTGAAAAGGTGTCGTGGCGGGAGCCAAAGGAAGTCAAGGAGGCTTGGAAGAGGCCCAGGCAGGCAGCAGCCTGAGAGGTGGAGTGCAGGGCTGGACCTTCGACTCGGGTTCTCCCCCACTGGCAGCATTGCTGCCGGTCCCCTGATGCTTCTCTTGTTGGGGAAGAGGGGGCAGTCCACTGGTGCAGTGGCCTGTCAGCATCTTGTTGTGGGGTGGAGGGACGGGGGCCACAGGTGCTATGGGCTTACTGGAGTTGTTAGCATGCTTGCTTGAGGCGTTCCTCCAGCAAGCAGACGAATGTGCCCAGGGGTAAAGGTCCTAGAGCAGTGAACCTCCCACCAGTTTGCCTCTCAGGGCACGTGCGTGAGCCCACTTGCCCAACTCCAGAGGTCTGCCAGGGAGGCGTCCGATGTTCCTGACTGCTGTGGGGGACGGGGACTGCCTTTCCCTGGCACCACCTGCAGCCAGTGATTTCTCTCGAGAGTCTGCTTTGCGACCACGTGACCATCACCTCGCGGCTGCCGGACATTTACTGGTGGTGGGGAACCCTCTCGGGCCCCGCTCTGCACCTGTGACTGAGAGGGACACCTGACAGGATTGAACGCGTGCCAGATCATCCGACGAGATGGAGTGTCTGGCGGAAGGAACATCTGACAGGCGAGTGTGACAGAGGTAACATCTAAGCAGACTGCAGCGATTTTGGAAGGAACTGCTAAGAACATCTCGTGGTCAGCATGAGGAAACCTTAGGGTAGGGAGATTGCAGGGGGGCTGGCAGGGTGAGGGAACCCATGAGAAGACTGCGGGATTGGCAGTTGGACGCCCTAGGCAGATTGCGAGGCCTGCCCAAGAAACATCAGGGTAGAGGAAGTATTGGGCCCATGGTGCGTAGGACAAGACTGAGCACTTGTCAGGGGAGGGAGCGGACGCAACTGGCTGTTTGGCAGAAGGAACACTCAGGTAGACTGCACGTTTGGCAGAAGGCCTAAGTGCGAAGATGGCGTGGTCGACAGCAGAAAACCCTTAAGCAGGTCGCACGGTGGGCAGAAGGAACCTCTGAGCAAATTCCACGGTGGGTAGACGGAACACCTAGGAAGAGTGCAGCTGGAAAGAGGGAACATTTGGGAGAGAAAACATCCGCCAAGATGGGGTGTTTGGCAGTAGGGACGTCCGCGGCGGCGGATCCATAGAGGCCTGCACGCAGCAACCTGAGCTCTCCCCTCCTCAGAGAGAGTTTGACTGAGGGGAGTGAGGCGGAGGGAGAGAGACCGAGGCCACTTAGAGCGCGGGAGTGCCGGTCTCCCAGATGGTACCGGAGCAGGAAGGTGAGGCAGTAAGGTACACTTAGAAGAGGGCCACGTGGGCAACTGGAGAGGTCAGGGGCACGCTTTGTTCAACCTTTGAGGCGAGGTCTCACACATTGGCAGGCTTTCAGGAGCCAGGGGTTGCGTGGCTTCCTCCCCTGAGCCTTTTCGAAGGGCGGGCCATCCACATGGGCGGTGGCCTGTCGGCACTTGGGAGGGACCGCAGGCGCGGCATGTTTCCTGGAGTCTTAGGGGTGCTCACTTGAGGCGTGCCTCCCTCGGCAGTCGGATGTTGCCCAGGGAGGGTCATAGGACGGTGAAACCCGGCCGGTTTGCCTGTGAGTGCGCAAGCGTGAGCCCCCTCGCCTGCCCCTGAAATCTCGGGTTGTTGCTCATCGCCACCTTCCAGGGTTTGTGTCTGTCTGGGGGACTGCCGGTCCCTGGCGCGGGCTCCCAGCAATCATCTGTTATTTGAGAGAGGCAGTTTAACGGTGGCCTGACCCGTCACCTCCTGGTCACCTGAGGTGTCTGGTGGGGTGTGGGCGTGGCCCTCTCCTGCACTGCTCCTGTCTGACCAGCCGCCCACGGTAACACAGAAATATCTGGCAGGATGGAATGGGTGGTGGAAGACACTTCTGAGGAGATCGAATGTTTTTCAGAAGAGCCATGTGACTGGTTCCCTGGTTGGGCAGAGGAGACATGCGAGAAGACGGAACGTTTTTGCCAAAGAGACATCTGGCAGGGTGGAACGGAGAGAACAGGTGTGGCAGAGAGAACGTCTGAGAAGCTCGCAGTATTCGCAGAAGGAGCATCGGGAGAAGATTGCCTGTTTGCCTGAAGGAAGGGCAAGTTCCACAGGTCAGAGGCTCATGTGAACTCTTATTAGGTTCAGGAGCAGCTCAGTGTTGCTGGTGGCAACAGTGTGGTATGGGAGTGGTTGGGCGTGGTTTGAATGTCTAGAAAAGGCGAGCCGAGAGTAGATTTTTGAACAGTCCGGAGTAGGAAGGGTAGAGAACATATTCTGTGGGCCACGGCCACATTCTCAGGATGCTCGTGGCTGTAAATAGTAGTGATCCAAGTAAGAGCGGCTGAAACCATAGGCACTAGAGTTGTGTCGGCATCGTCGTGTCACACTCACGTTTTCCCTTCCAGCTGTGCTGTGGGCACTGTTTAGTTCATGTCTGCTTTCTCGGCGGGCCAAGTAGCAACAGCTGTAGTCAGCGTGTTCTCTGAAGGCAGTGTGTGAAGGGTGGAGGGGTTGCTCTTCTTCCCAGGTGTCTTTTGAAGAGGCAGTCAAGTCAGCAGTTCGCAGTGAGCTTCTGGTAACATCGTATGGGCTGGGTTACAGCACATGCCCACTGCTAAGCCGGTCACTGGGGAAGACCATGTGATTGCTGTGATGAGCTTAGAATGATCATTCCTCCTTCGGGAGCTGGGGTGGGTTGCGGGAACGATAAAGATCCCAATAACCTTGCATTTCTTCAGCGAGAAAGAAGAAAGAAATTCCGTGGATAGGGAGCCAGCCAGGTTTCCTGCAGAGAATCATGGGAAGCTTTTGAGCAGGGGAGTCAGAAGATGAGCAGTGAGTATTAGGGCTTTCCGATCACGGCGTGATGCAGGGTTTGGCCAGCTCTTCCTGTAAAGGGCCAGGTGGGAAACGCTTGTAGTCCCCGTCGTCTCTGTCATGTCTGCTGAAGCCTGCCATAGCAGTGTGGAAGCAGTCCGAGATGACACGTAAGCAAATGGTCCTGACTGGCCTCCGGTAAAGCATTGATTCCAGAAGCATTTAACAGACCTAACAACCTTTCAAACCGCACAGCGTTTCTTTCTCGGGTCCTGTTTCAGGAATGTTTTTGGCGGCTTACAAGGACCATGTCCAACGTGCTTGGGCTCTCTTATCTTTCCCAGGATCCTGAATAGGGCAACCCCCATTCATCATTAGGGCTCTGGGATGTCTCGGTCTTACTGTGTCCCTGCCAACCCCGGTGCCATCTCGTCATGATCACCCACTGGAGAAGAGAGGAGGTGCTGGAGTGAACCGATTCGCGGAAGCCCCATTCATCCCTGGGGTCCCGGAATGAACCGGTGTTACCATGTGCCCCTGTTCTTGCCTTCCTCCCTGCTCTAACGGCCGTGTGTTAGCCTGGGATCAGCCTTGGTCTGGGTGCTATGGGTCTGTTGCGCCTGTGGCCTTGGTCCGGCCTCTGTCCTTGTCTCTGTGAGGTGAGAGTGACTGGGTGAGAGCATTCCAGCAAGACAATGATGATCTCTGCTGTCTGATTCCTGCTTCCCAGGTTCTCACAGTAGACGAGGAGCCTGTTTTTCAGCTAGCTGCCGCAAGAGGGCTGGACATTTCTCCCTTCAAATAGGACCTGGAAGGCCTGGGAGCATCTGGAGAAGGGCATGGCTGTGAGTAGAGAAACAGAGGCTACGGGCTGAAGCAGGAGGAAGCGAGAGAGGAAGACTCATGGAGAGCCTTGCTGCGCTCTCCAAAAGAGCCGCCCTTTTCACGTGGTATGCTGTCCACATCGGCTGTGTCCTGTTGACAGCTGGGAGGGGCCGTAGGCATGGCGTTTTTCCTGCAGTTGCAGGCACTCTCACTTGAGGCGTGTCTTTTCTGGCAGTAGGATGTTGCCCGGGGAAGGTCATAGGGTAGTGAAACCTGGCCATACGGCATGCCTGTGAGGAGGTGTGTGTGAGCCCCCTCGCCTGCCTCCTGATACCTTCTTGGGGAGCTGCTCATTACCACCTTCTGGGATTTCTGTCTGTTGGGGGCACTGTGGTCCCTGGCGCCCCCTCCCAGCCATCATTTCTTATTTGAGAAAGGCAATTTAACGACAGCCTGCCCCATCACTTCCTGGTCACCTGACATATCTGGTGGGGTGTGGGCTAGACCCTCTCATGCACTGCTCCTGTGTATCCAGCCATCCACAGTAACACGGAAAGATGTGGCAGGATGGAATGGTTGGTGGAAGACACTTGTGATGAGGTCGAATGTTTTGCAGAAGAGCCATGGGATCGGATCCCCGGTTTGGCAGAGTAGACATGCGAGAAGACTGAACATTTCATCGTTAAAACCTCTTAAAGGTGGAATGTGTGGCAGAAAGGACGTCTGAGAAGCTCACGCGATTTGCAGAAGGAACATTTGTAGAAGATTCCCTGTTTTCCGAAGGAACGTCAAGTTCCAAAGGTCAGAGACTCACATGAACTCTTCCCGTTTTAGGAACCATACATTGTTGCTATTGTAAAGAGTGTGGTACTGATGTGGTTGGGCATGATTTGAATGTCTAGAAAAAGTGAGCTTAGGGAAGATTTTTGAGCAGTCCAGAGCAGGAGGGGTAGAGGATATATTTTGCGGGCCACGGCCACATTCTCAGGATGCTCGTGGCTTTAAATAGTAGATGACCCAAATAACAGCAGCTGAAGCCATAGGCACCAGAGTTGTGTTAGCATCGTCACGTCATGCTCACATTTCCCTTCCAGCCATGCCGTGGGCAGTTTTTAGTTCATGTGTGCTTTTCCAGTGGACTGAGTAGCAACAGCTGCAGTTGGCGTGTTGTCTGAAGGCAGTATCTGAAGTGTGGATGGGTTGCTCTTCCTCCCAGGTGTCTTTTCAACAGGCAGTCAAGTCTGCAGCTCATAGTGACCTTCCAGAAACATCATATGGGCTGTGTTACAGCACACGCCTATTGCTAAACCCATCACTGGGGAAGGCCATGTGATTCCTGTGATGTGCTTAGAATGATCATTTCTCTTTCGAGACCTGAGTTAACAAGTGCAGGATTTGACTCAGGGTGTCATTTGTTGGCAGGCTTTCAGGGTAGTGTTTTTGCCTCTCCCCTGATCCTTCCTTTGTGTGGGTCTGCCGGTGCCGCGGCCTGTCAGCCCATGGGTTTTGGGTGTCACATGCGCATGTGGTTCCTGGAGTCTTAGGCATGTGTTCTTTTCTTACCTGTTGAGTGTTTTTGGAGGAAGGGTATGGAGCTGCTAAACCCAGCCCTTCTGGCTGTTAAGTGTCCTGCATGATCCCACGCACCTGATTCCTGGGATTTTATCGGGAAGCTGCAGATGTCCACCTTCCGGCTCTTTTGTTCTTTGGGAGGCTGCCCATTTTTGGCACCGGCAGGCTGCGAACGGTTTTCTTCCATAGAAACATTTCAACAACTGCCTGACCGTCATCTAATGGTTGTCTGACATTTCTCATGGTGATGGGGGAAGCCCGTCGTACCCTGCTTATGTCAGACCAGCTACCTAGAGTGACTGGAATGTCTGACAGGATTGCACATTTGGCAGAAGAACATCCGAGAAGATTCCGTGTTTGGCAGAAGAAACCTTTGTCAGACGTGAACGTGTGACAGAAGGGCCATCCAGGAAGATTGCACACTGGGCAGAAAGAAGACTTAAGAACATTGCATGGACAGCAGAAGGAGTGCTTCGGGAGATTGCCTGGTGGGTGGCAGGAACACCTGAGATGACGTCATGGCAGACAGTGGAAATGAGAGGTTTACATTTAATGCCTTGTTTACATAAGGTAGTAAACTCTGGAGTACTTGTGGTTAGGGGCGAAAACTCACCCTGGGTGAAGGAAGAATCTTCCCTCTTCCCAGAGGGGCAATGACTGGAAACGAGCAAGTAGGTGGGGTTTTTAAAGGGCCGCATTGCTAGGCTCTATCCAGACAGCTGTTCAGACTGCCCCAAAAGGCTTCTGAGAAGTTGTTGCTAGGGAGTAACAGGACAGTTAGATTAAGAGTAGGAGTGATAGCTTCTTCAACGCTTTGGAGCAGGAAGGAATGGAAGCAAGATACAGTTGGAAGAGGGTGTAGTGGGTGACTTGATGAATCGAGTTCATGGTATTATTTTTGACTTAGGTTCTCCTTCGTTGGCATGCTTCTGAGTTGGCGTCATTGCCTCTGCCCTGATCCTTCCCTCGGGTGGGGCTGTTCACCAACGCAGTGGCCAGTGAGATCTTTGGGCGGGGTGTGTGGCATACACAGTACAATGTCTGGAATCTTACACGTGCTTACTTGAGGCATTCTTACTCCACCGGTCGAGTGTTCTCAGAGAAAGATGATGGAGCTGCTAAACCTTGCCCATTTTGATCTGTTATGTGAGACATGCCTTTCGCCTTCTGTCATGATTGTGAAGTGTCCCCAGCCATGTGGAACTGTGAGTCCATTAATCTTTTTTCCATTTAAATTACCCTCTCTTAGGAATGTTTTTGTCAGCAGTTTTAAAATGGACTAATTTTAGACGCTTGGCCCTAGTTCTT